>NW_027271213.1:2435000-3035319 GCF_040938485.1 Diadema antillarum
AGCACCTTAGCTTCCTGGCGAATGTCGACAGTGCAGGTAAATTCGATTAACAGTCAACTAGAACCTACTAGTAAAAGGGGTAATGTGCAGTCCCATTCGCCCTTTTTCGTGTATTGCCCATATCTGCACTATGACTGCAACCCGAGCTCTCTGCTCTGCTTTGCCTTTGTTGCATCAATAAATGATGATGCACAGGGCCAGCCCTAATGATAACCGGTTAGAGGCTATACCTAGATTCTGTTACAATATTTCTACCTCTTATCTAGACGTTCTATATAAAGATTTCTGCAAGAGTAAATATTAAGTAAATTTATCCATGCCATTATAGTTCGGGAAACCCACTCACAAGGGGGGCCCCTCCTTATAAGTAACCCGTCCCCCTTATAAGTAACCCCGTCCCCCTTATAAGTAACCCCCGGGGCACCCCTTATAAGGAGTCTCCACGCTTTTTTGCAATGCAACGCGAAAATGAAAGGACTGCGGCAATTCGCTTGATTATGTCCATAAAGCTTCACAAGTTTCCTAACGAATCCTAGTTACTCACGAAATTTGAGCAAAATCGGTTCGAGGCATCATATCTAAAATCATGGATTTAAATGCGATGTCAAACGACCCATGCGAATGCTGAAATGCGAGCGATTACTGGCGTGAGTGTCGCCAGGTGCGGCGGCGCGGCAATGCTTGAGTACAGACGTGGCGACTGAGTACATGTACTCGGTCGCCACGTCTGCACTCAAGCATTGCCGCGCCTGGCGACACTCACGCCAGGCGCGGCAATGCTTGAGTGCAGACGTGGCGACTGAGTACATGTACTCAGTCGCCACGTCTGTACTCAAGCATTGCCGCGCCGCCGCACCTGGCGACACTCACGCCAGTAATCGCTCGCATTTCAGCATTCGCATGGGTCGTTTGACATCGCATTTAAATCCATGATTTTAGATATGATGCCTTGAACCGATTTTGCTCAAATTTCGTGAGTAACTAGGAAACTTGTGAAGCTTTATGGACATAATCAAGCGAATTGCCGCAGTCCTTTCATTTTCGCGTTGCATTGCAAAAAAGCGTGGAGACTCCTTATAAGGGGTGCCCCGGGGGTTACTTATAAGGGGGACGGGGTTACTTATAAGGGGGACGGGTTACTTATAAGGAGGGGCCCCCCTTGTGAGTGGGTTTCCCGAACTGATTAGATGGGCACCAGTGTAGATGTGAATTAATCTGCACATATGAATTTTAGTAAATTTACACACCGCCACTTAAATTTATATGATTTTCAATTTCAGACATGCTCTTGCATTGTTACAAATGCAAATTTGCACTCAGATAGATTCTAAATAAACATGCTAAGCAGTATAAATCTATTTCACAAACTTTAATTTGGAAAAGACAAACATTAGAGAGAGTCTGTAAAAACCAGTAGAAGTTGACCCTTGCCATTTTGACACTCCCACATTTTGAGAAGAGCTTGTGAATTGAAGCTTTGACTTTTGTGCTGCACACCAGCACTGCAGCAGTCAGTACAATAAGCCGTATAATGCAATGTAAGCCTACATATGTAAACGGCATGTTTGAAAAACCAGGCCGTGGAAACTATGAGTAGAAGTCTGCTACAGCTACATACACTGGCATCGTACCCCTGCTGATATGATTTTGTAAGAGATCCCATGACTACATGATACATGATATGCTTGCAATGAACAGGTGAATATTGATTATGACTGAAAACCACGTCACATAAAGAGCAACATGACTCTCTACAAGTCTGACACTAGATTTAGAGCTATTTGCTGACAGTGATGTACAGCAATGGGTGAATGATGATAGATCAACACCCACTTCTTCTTTTGACTCTTAAAAAGAGTACTGATACCTTATGCTTTAGTGAATCAATACAGAAACATGTTATTTTGGTGTTGTTTTTTCAGTTCTTCAAGAGTTCTGCAAAATTGCTGTAGAATTTATGAGGAAAGGAATCAACCAGAAAGTCTACTTGAATGCTGCACGTAAGTACAGTATGTTATGGCATGTGTACCCTTAACACATCTCACCTGTATGCCTAGTAAACACTGCTTGCTTTGAAGTCTAGATATCTGGGCACCTATACTGTGTAATCATATTTTTTTTATTGTTATTTTTTTTTTCTCTCTTTAAAGGTGTGTCATGAATTGCTTAAGCATCCAAACAGAGTAAAAAGTAGTTTGAAGCAACATCTACTGGCCGAGCTCTGTATTCTGCATAGTATTTCATGTCCTCAGTTGTGGGTTTGGTTTTTTTTTTCTTATTCTTCTTTTCTTGCCCTCCATTATGTAAACTTAAAGGGACTGTACAGTTCTGGTTGAGGTGATTGATTCATGTTTTGAACATTTCTAAGTGATATAATGAGAAACCTCTTATGAAATATGAAAGAGCATGTAATTTCGAGAAGGATTCAACGTTTATTTGATGAAAATTGGTTTTCAAATGGCTGAGATATCCAAAAAAGTGATAATAATAAAAGGCGACAGGCCACAACTTTATTGGGATCTCTTTGTTACACCTTGTTTTTGGATATCTCAGCCATTTCAAAACCGATTTTCATCAAATAAACTTTTGGTACCCCTTAGAATTGTATGCTCTTTTGCATCTCATAGAGTGTTTTCTGAATATCTCGCAAAACGTTAATAGCTAAATCCTCTTTTTGACCAAAACTGTACACACCCTTTAATGTAAAACTTAAAGTTTTGTGTTCCTGGAACAATTACTACAATTTCATTGAAATAGCATTAGAGTGAATTCATTTTCCATGTACATTTTGTTGTTGTTGTTGTTGAAAAAATTGGCACATGTATACAGTCAACTCTGTGCAATTCTTGATATGAACCAATTAAGTTGAGATCTGGCTTTGACTAATAACAGTCATATGCCATATTTTGGTCTGAGAATTGACTTCAGTGCAAAAAGAACCTTGAAACATGTGACTAAAGCTTATTTAATTGTATGTAACTTTCAGTCAAAGTGCTGTTTATCTACACAAGTTGGTTTTAAGGATGAATTCATCCTTGGTGGTAACACTACTTTCATCCATATTGTGTATTTTTCATGAAACAGAGAAACTGAATGAGGATGCAGACACTGTGAGGCATGGTGTAGAAGGCCTTATGTATCTCCTTACAGAGAGTGCCAGATTGATGGTAAGAAAGACCTTGTGGCATCTTGTTTTGCCATCTGCCACTTTGTGTGTGTGTGCGCAAATACTTGCAAATTTCAGTATGTATATGGCAAAGTTGCAAATTGATTCCAAGCCAACTTAAAGGACAAGTTCACCTTCATAAACATAAGGATTGAGAGAATGTAGCAATATTAGTAGAACACATCATTGAAAGTTTGAGGAAAATTGGACAATCCGTTCAAAAGTTATGAATTTTTGAAGTTTTTGTGCAGTAACCGCTGGATGAGAAGACTACTGCAGTGTGTGAATAACTTAGATGTCACATGCGTACAACAATATAAGGAAAATATAAAGAGAATTTCACAAAATTTCATCTTTTGAAAAAAGTACACATTCGTTCGACTTGTTACCGACAAATGTTATGGGTAATATTATTCCCCCTGCCTTTAGAAAGAGGCAAGTCAAGTGCTCTTTTATTATGCGAAAAAAGGTGAAAATATGTTGAATTTTCTTTACATTTTCTTTATACTGTTGTACGCATATGACTTACAAGCTGTAGTAGTCTCCTCATCCAGTGGTTCCAACACAAAAATTTTAAAAATTCATAACTTTTGCATCGATTGTCCAATTTTCCTCAAACTTTCACTGATGTGTTCTACTAGTATTGTTGCATTCTCTCAATCTTTATGTTTATGTAGGTGAACTTGTCCTTTAAAAAATTATCGCGATGTATGAACCTACTGTAAAAGTGGATATTTTCGCGCTCGATTGGGTAAGAAGAGTTTCCGCGTGATCCAGACATCAACTACTGGAACATATGGCAAGCAAAAATATTCACGTGCTTTTATTTTTGCGCTGATTTCAGATTGCGCGAAATGCGCGAAAATTTCCACTTTTACAGTATCCCTTTTTTTAAAAGCCTATTTACAAGTACTTCTGGTGAATCCACTTTAGGTTTAGCCTCTGTGCTTTTGACATGCATTGTAGTTTAATCTCTGTGCTCTAGTTTTTGTTTTTTTTAAATTTTTTTTTAGGAAAGAATCAAAGGTATCAGGGAGTGTAATGTCTTGAGCTACTAGAATGCATCAAGCGATAATTATGAACAGCAAGGATGAACGTTTCACTTTTAATACCATGTAGATGCAGGCCTAGTCTTTTAGATCTTCATCAATAATAATGATTAAACTTTTATAGGGCAGGTAAAGAATTAGTGTTCCCTATGCACTTTACAATAACTCTTACCATTTTACAATATTATCACACACACACAAAAATATGTAACAAATTGCATTCAGAATAATAACAGATGTAATCATACAACACACAATATAAACTGTATGCATTAATATACGTAACTTCATTCCAGGGAAAACCCCTTTCCCCTGCATTGAGGGCCTGTATTTCTTTCTTTCTTTCGTGATTAAGAGGTAATGCGTGTGATTGGTCTAGGCTCAAGGAATTACATTTTTCATATATTTCTCAATATTAAGTAAATTACAAGGTCACTGATATTGGCAGACTGGTATGGGTTGTAGGTGCTCTGTGGGGTCTGGGGCAATTACCCCAGACCCTTTTCCCTTGACCCTAACCCTAATCCTAATCCTAATTCTGAACCTATTCCTAATCCTATCCCTAAACCTAACACTAATCCTAATCTTTACTCTAACCTTATCACTAACCAGTATTTAGGCGGGGGTAATTGCCCTGATACGGCTCTGTGATGAATTCAATTGGTAAAACATATTCCTATCTTCATGCCACCTTCCCCAGGTGTCAGACTTAGACTTCCAGGATTCCATAGCAGTGCTGGGCTTCTCGGAGGACCTGCGCAAGGAGCTCCTAGCCCTCTACACGGAGAGACGGACGGAGATCAGGACGATTCTGGCAGAGATGGCCATGGATCTGCCCCACTATCACAACCTGGAGTGGAGACTAGATGTGGAGGTTGGTTTCACAAAGACTCGACGAGTGGAGATGTAGGGTTGGATGCGGTGATGGTGTGTTGTCAAGGGAGGGTGTGGCTTGGGAGACAGGATTCTCCCAAATAGTGATTACACTATTGAAAGACTCCTACAATGTGCTGTATATGCCACATATTTTGCGAGCGTAGTATCTTGGGAATTGGGACCTGGAAGACAATTTTGCAAATGGTTGAATTTGCTATCAAGAACCACATCAGTAATGAGGAAGTGTTGTTATGATTTTTCTGGAGAAATTAGTAATTTATCATCTTGCAGACAATGTTCAATGCATACATGTGTTGTAGGAGGCAATGCTGTAGTAAAAGCATTCGTGCTTCGTTACTTTTGCGAATATTGGTTGACCCATGAATTCGTGAAAAATGTAAACACTGTCAAATATACTGTATGTACACTGTCCCCCTTTTGTGCTCAATGTCCAGCCCTGCTCGGAGTGAGACTGAGAAGAGAGCATTTTTCCCACCACTGTGTAGTAAATTTCAGATGTGATTTGCTGTTAGTAACGTTTTTTTTCCATGTTGGAGGCAAATGAAAAGTCTTAGTACAGTTGGAAAGTGACATGTTTATAAGGAGAAACTGTCCTAATTGATCAGTTAGAAGGCCATAAGTCTCTTGAAGGTTATTAAGGAATACAGGTTTATAATTATATTTTGATTCTTTTGTCAGAAGTGATCTGTGTTTTCTCCTCTCCCGACCTCACCAGCTTGCCAGCCGCTCTCTCAGGCATCAAACAATACCCACAGTCCTCATGAAGCTCCACACTAAGGATTATGGGAAGGACGAAGTCCACACCCTGCAGACTGACCCCGTCAACCTGGTCCACCTTACCCAGGCACTAGAGGGAGCCCTTGCCGAAGTGAAAACACAGCACTGCCGAAGGATTATCCGGAATATCAATAAATGAGAGTGGACTCGTTTAATTGCTTGTTGGAAGAGAAAGATATGTCTATTTTGTTACCTTATATAAATGAATGATAATAATAGTGTATGAAAAAGAATAATTATAGTGAGATTTTCCCCCTTTCTCTCTCTGATTTGTATCAGGTGCAAAGAATCAGCACTTGATGACCTGCGACCTGAAGATTTTGCCAGTTTTAGAGCTCATAAAGTACACTGTACAGTTATGAAACCATCTTGTTGTGTTTTTGGTCACAAACCCCTCATTTACCAATCATGGTATTTAGTTTGTCAAGATGTGATAGTAAAAAAATAAAAATAAAAAAACAAAGAAATCCATGGCTTTGCTCCAAACATTTGAGTAGCAAAGCTGGCTTTGATTTTTATTTTTTTTTTAAAAGATATGCGATAAAGTCATGGAAGGAAGTTAAGTGATCTTACACCTCTCCAATTATGCACTGGGAAAGGACATTTGTTCATTGGAATGTAAAAAAGGACCAAAATGACACTTATGCTGATCTGCTAGTACAAGTGTAGGTATACACTAGTGTGCTTTGCATGGCAAAAGGCGCAAAAGAGAACTTGTGTTGCCAAGCTGGTTATCTGTTGCCCAACTGTTCAGGCCTTTTATAAAGATATGTGAGATGTTGCCACCTTCAGCTTTTCATTTGCATCAAGTTTCTTTTCATCACATAGGGGAATCTCATTATAACAAGCTGCTTTGGTCCATTGAAATTTCCATGTTTCTCGGATATCTCATTATCAGGGATAAAAACAGAAGAGTGTTATTTAAAGGAATGGGACCTGCAAAATTATCTTGTTTTATCAGGTATCTCACAATGTCCAATCCTGTCACAACAAGGTTCCATTGTATATTCCAGGTTTTCTATATCATCTTTTCTGTACTTGTGAAGTGTACATTTAATTTGTCTTTGATATGTATTGATGAGTGAAGGTGTAACTCCTGCTCTTCTCAATACTTCAGCTCTGGATATGTCTTTAGTCCATTTTTAGTCCCATGTCCTTCAGTAAACAGGGATCAATGAATTGGGATCATTTAATCCTCATCTGTATAACAGGGAAACCCCATTACTAACAAGGTCACCGCGACCATCGATTTTACCTGGTTACAACAGGTATCATTATGTAAACTTACTAAAAAGAGGCCAGCTTTAAAACAGTGATGGACAATTTTGGGCCACCGAATTCACTTTGTTAAAAGCAGTACCTCATTTTAAAGGAGCTCGTTATAATGAGGTGTCGCTGTATTTTAAGAGATCCTTCCTGTTGTACTTTCTTGTGGTTACTCTTGAATTTCTTTGTGTTGAGGGGAATTACCCATATTGTGATGACATAGGCAGTCTAATGGTAACCAAAGGGCACACAAGACTTTAAGATTGTTACCTTTCAAAGCAGAGCTTTACATAAAAAGTAATTTTGCACTTAGACAATTCATGTACATGCAAGTCGAAAAATGGATGATTTGTTTGGTTAATGGCAAAGTTGAACTGACTGTCGTCTGTTTAATACAGTGGACTCTTACAATAACAAAATCAATTCAATGAGACAAGTGAAATCACTTTGTAATATCAGAATTTGTTATATCAGGGCTTGACAAGTAAGAAAAAGTGCAAAGAATCTTTGATCCTTTGGGCAAGAAAATTACTTTGTTAAAATGAATGTTTATTACATCAATGTCCCTTACAGTTGGAGTCCACTGTTCCGAAAATCTTTTGCAGGCCGTAACGCATCAAACCTAGCTATGTTTTACAAATCAATATTCATTCTCTTTTGCTGTCTTTGTGACATGATCAGTTACCAATTCAAAGATAATGGGATGCCGTACAGTGCACTCCCATTATAACGAACATGGTTATAATGAAATTGCGGTTACAACGAAGTAAAAATTCAGGCAGCAAGATTATCCACTCTTAGTTCTTTATTGTTTGTTTGTTCGGTTATAACGAAATTTCGATATAACGAAAGAAAATTGCCGGTCTCAAGGACTTTGTTATAACAGGAGTCCACTGTAAATCCAGAAAAATTTGAAGCATGAAATTTTCGCAAATTGGAGCTGACAGCCTTTGGCAACGATAAAATTATCACAAATTGCCACTAGCATTCAATGCATGAAAGTGTAGGCAAGAACTTTTCATGTGGATTTCAATTTTGCGAATCTTGGCTGCTCGCCAAATTCGCAAAAATTTCATGCTCGCAAAAATGTCTGGTTTTACAGTAAACTCCCCACAAGTAAAGTGTCTTTGTAGATGTATGAAGTCATATGTAATATCCAGTTGAACATTTTAGAAATAAGAAAAAGCAAAATTGATACATACATATGCAATTATGCTTCTTCATAGAGTTTTTTGCAATATTGACAACATTGCTCAGACAAACACATGAGCTGGTAGTTTCAGGTTGCAAAATATTTAATTTTGATAAAAATGATCAATTCAAGGCTTTATACATCAATGTAGCTTTTTTTATGCACAATGCATTATACTGTACAATGTATATATAATATATCTGTTATAATACATACAACTGTAGGTCCTACATGTATTTTGATGCAGGTAAAGTGCATATAAATAACTTCTGATCAAAAAATTCATAATTAAACAAGGGGCAGGGATCTGATTCGTCAGAATGATGACTGATGACGTGCAAGATTTGGAGAAAGACATGAAAATATACACTATGTACAATTTTGGAGGGTCATGCGCACATACACGTACTGCAAATTATCTTGAGAAGTCATCCTAGTAATGATCGGATTTGACAAGATCATTGATTCTCGGATGAGAATGGAAAAGTGCATTCAGTGATGTAGGGTACCGTCAGATAACATCTCATTATCAAGAATGAAAAGAAATAGCATTTATTAAACTACAGTCAACCTCGCGTAAGTCGACATCGCATAAGTCGACAACTCGCTTAAGTCGACACAATAAAAAAGTCCCGATTTTTTCCTTTGTTACTCCTTGAAAATTTCTTCGTCTTAGTCGACATTTATAAGTCGACAACTCGCGTAAGTCGACCTGATTTTTGAGTGCCAACTGAGCTAAAATACGTGTTAATTCCCTCGTCTAAGTCGACATAATTTTTTCGCTCAAAATATTATCGCCATTCTCTGAAAAAGAATTGTTTTCCCGCTCCGTTTCGCAGCATTTCTACTCGGTAATTCGCTAGTGTACGGCGCGGTAGCGTTTGCGCCACGCGTCCATTGTCTTGTACGCCAAAATAGAACGGGCATACACTCATTTACTAGTCTATACATTGGAGAAGTACATGTGGTACCGAAAGTAGTTCACTCTCCCCCTTTTCTCCTTCTCGTTATTCTCAAAACGCACACATTTTGTAAACCTATAGGTCCTAGCAGAGAATCATTATCAGAACATAAAATAGGTGTTTCCGTTTATCCGAATATTCTTACGTTGATTACATGTATATCGAAACCGTATTAGAAACCTGGGCCCATTTTTAGAAAATAGATTAAAATGCAACTACATGTAACTAAATCCAACTAAAAATCAAACGCAGGTGTATCAAATCACGTGCAACATTGCACATAAACGCAAGTGCGTTACTGAAAAGGCTTACGTTTGATAATCGTAAATATGAAACCAGAAAATAGTTGTACGAACCTGAAACTCAATTGCGTTTAAACGCAACTTTAAAAATCAAATGAAGTCCATCAAATCACGCGCAACGCTGTATTCAAACGCATGAGCATTGCAGAGAAGACTTGCGGTTTTCGTAAGAAACTAGAAACTGCGTCTAAAAGCTTCTCTTAACATCCAAGGAGATGCGTTATTGTTGAAAAGTTTTGCATTATTTTTGTTATTTCGTACGCAAAATCAAAAATTAAACGCAACTCTGAAAATCAAATACAGTTGCAAGTCCATCATATCACACGGAATGCTGAAAAGACTTGCGTTTGATAATCATACGAAACTAGAAAATTTTAGGGAACTTTTTTCTAAAACTCAATTGCGTTTAAACGCGATTCTAAAAATCAAATGCAAGTCCATCAAATCACACGCAACGCTGTGTTTAAACGCAAGAGCGTTGCAGAGAAGACTTGCAGTTTTTGGACGAAACTGTAAGAAACTGCGTTTAAACGCATCTCTAAACATCTACGGAAGTGCGTTATTGTTGAAAAGACTAATTTGCATCATTTTATTTCGTATACGCAAAATTAAAAATTGAACGCAACCCCGGAAATCAAATGCAATTCCATCAAATCAAACGGAACGCTGAAAAGACTTGCGTTTGATAATCATACGAAACTAGAAAATTGTAAGAAACTTAAACTCAATTGCGTTTAAACGCGATTCTAAAAATAAAAAAAAAAACAAATGCAAGTCCATCAAATCACACGCAACGCTGTGTTTAAACGCAAGAGCGTTGCAGAGAAGACTTGCAGTTTTTGTACGAAACTATAAGAAACTGCGTTTAAACGCATCTCTAATCATCTACGGAAGTGCGTTATTATTGAAAAGACTTGCATCACTTTATTCCGTATACGCAAAATTAAAAATTGAACGCAACCCCGGAAATCAAATGCAAGTCCATCAAATCATACGGAACGCTGAAAAGACTTCCGTTTGATAATCATATACGAAACTAGAAAATTGTAAGAAACTTATACATTGCGTTTCCACGCAATTCTAAAAATCAAATGCAAGTCCATCAAATCACAAGCAACGCTGTATTTAAAACGCAAGAGGGTTGCAGAAAAGACTTGCGGTTTTTTGACGAAACTAGAAACTGCGTTTAAACGAACAAAAATCTCTACGGAAGTGCGTATTGTTGAAAAGACTTGCATTATTTTTTGTTTCGTAACGGAACTTTCGCCATGACTGAACTTAGTCTGCACTAGCAGGGGAAAGACATCGCAACATTTACACGTTTCAAACTACCGAAAAGCATGCTGCTTCACGAAATGTCAATGAAAATAATGTAGTAGCAAATTACAGTTACAGTTCGCTATGCCGAAGGTTTGAATCTCAGACCAAAGTTAAATTAGTCCGACGTTGGGAAGTGATTTGTTTTTACGAAGGTTAGTAATCTGAAAGATGTCGTTTTTTATCAAACTTTTTCTTCTTCTTTTTATTTCAGACTGGCATGCGCCGTACAGAGCGGTAATGTTGCGAATCGGAGCGCGAGAACAATTCATTTTCAGAGTATGGCAATAGAAATTTAAGCAAAACAAATATGGCGACTTAGGGAAGGAAAATCACACATCATATTTCAACTCAGTCGGCACTGAAAAGTTATCTCGACAGAATCATACGAATTCACACGCATATCTTCGCAGCGACGCATTTGAATTTAAATCGAAAAGTTGCATGCAATTTGGGGGATATGCGTTTGATTTTTCAAATCAAATTTAAAACGTGCAGTGTCTAGAAACGGGTCCAGGTTTCCGATCCCGCTCTCTCAAAATCTCTCTAGAGATTTGGGAATTTTGCGTTGTCGTTACTAATCCGCGCGAGATTTATGTATGATCTAAAACATAATTGTTGTTAATGTCAGTAGGTATGTTTTGGCGGCAAAAGGAGTAAGATTTGGGTAGCGATCCGCATCGTAATCTCACTCTGTATAGGGGAAATTAGTGTTCATTTATAAGTCGACAAAATGTCGACTTACGCGTAAGTCGACTTTCGCGTAAGTCGACGTGTTTTTCTCAGTCCCGATTATGTCGACTTACGCGAGGTTGACTGTATTTACTTTGTACACATGTGACTCACGTGTGATGAATTTGTGATGCAAGTGTCTCCATTCTCCCATCTCTGCAACTGCAATGCAGTCAAGAGAACTGAGTTTACACACAGTGGCAGTGAAAAAAACCCAGTCTAAAACAGATGATTACGTCAAACTTGGGCAAACAAAAAAGAAAAAAGAAAGCACCTTGTGCATTCCAGTCTACAAAGCCAACATAACTGTCAACGTGTTGTTTAAAAATTTGCATGGTGGTATAAATGAGGAAGAGAGGTTTGTCGTAACACTGAATGCAGTCCTTCAAGGACTGTTGTTTTGCAAAAGAAAACCCTAGAAAGAGACAACAAAAAAGATAACAGTCCTTTTAAGGACTCCATACACATGGTGTCAATGCAAATCTCTCTTCCTCATCACTGTCAATTTACAAAAAATACATGTAGCACTCCTAACAAAGCCTCCAAATATTTCTGAAAAAAAAATATGGAAAGCAAAGCATATTTCACTGAGCAGCAATTACAGTACCTAATCATCAAAAGACACTCGGTAAAATGTATTCAGCCTTGTGCCTATGTCTCGATGAGAAAGTTTTGCTTGATACACAATAAGAGAAATGGTACTTAAATGGCATTTTCACAGACAAGATGTTTGGCAATTTTAACAATCATTTCTGCGACAATTTAACAAATCTACTCTTACTGAATAGTGTATAACGATATTTCAATTTGCTCAAAATTTCTCAAAACTCCAACTGCACTGTCTTTTCAAAATGTACTCGTCTCTTTGATGATAAAGTAAAAGATTTACAAAAGATTTATTTTGGGGATAGAATTTTCTGTTGGAGATAAATTTTGGTTGTTGGACATAAAAGATTTGAAGAGTCGTGATGTAACTTGGTGGGTTGACTCTTCCAACAAACTGAATGGGGAGGCCCTCTCTGTTCAAGAGTACTGTAAAAGTAGAAATTTTCACGGTGTTGAAATTTTCGTGCATTTCACGCAAGCCGAAACTAGCGCGAAAATAAAAGCACGCAAATATTTTTGTTTGCCATAATTTTTATGTTCCAGCAGTTGACGACTTGATTCCGCGGAATTAAAAACACAAGAAACTCTTCGTACCCCGCCGAGCACGAAAAATTAGTCGCGCGAAAATATCCACTTTTACAATATATTCATCAGTGAATGAAATCCCTTCATCTGTTGTCGTGCATCATTTATCCTTTTGCTTGCTGCGGCTGGTAGTTGCTGCTTTCTTGAGGCGTTTTTCCTGCAGTTTCTGCTCAAATTCCTTCTTCTTCTGCCGGTTGGCGGCATAGGCTTCTCGTCTCTCCCTCTCCTCTTTCTGTTTCTTCACTTCCTCCAGCTGACTGTAAAGTCTGAACGGGGGAAGGGAACAGTATCGGGTCATGTACGGTTCCACAGTCATATAAAGCACACGGGGAGAATCACACGCTAGGACTTCTATGTGTACAGTGTGCACAGAAGGCTTGTGTGGTGTGCATATCAGATACACTGTGTACAAAACAGCGCACTCCCGTCATAATGAACACGGTTATAATGAAACTCTTGTTACAGTGAAGTAAAAATTCAGATCCCCAAAATCATTGTCTATATTTCTTTAGATACTTTTTTCTGCAGTTGTTCCCAAAAGACTGCATGCTACGTACCCAGTCATGTGGGCTGGTTTATCTCTATTCCTGCAATTTTAGCATTATCAAAATTCTTTAAAAAACATCAAACAGACAGACAGACTGACACACAAACAGTCAAACACACAAGCAAATGAAACAACTGATACCTTTTGAAATCCTTCATTACATCTTTACATTTTATCTTCTGGCAGAACCAACGATTCTCTCTTACCTGAGATTTCTTTCCCGCATCTCTTTTTGCACAGTGTTTCTGTCTGAGCTTGTTTTTAGGGTCATGGCAGGTGCACTACTGGATGCCTCATACACTTTTACATCTGGATGATACAAACCAGTGATGGGGAAAAAAAACAACAGCGTACTCCTGTTATAATAAACATGGTTATTACAAAATTCTTGTTGCAATGTAGTAAAAATTCAGGTATTAAAATTATAATCCATATATCTTTATGTCCTCTGCTGTTGGCCTATAATGGAATTTCCATATAACGAAAGAAAACTGCCAGTCCCAAAGACTTTGTTATAACCAGAGTCACCTTTTTATATTTCTTGGTAGTTTGGACAAGGTGAATTTTAGGACTGGAATATTGACTGCCATATTGGTTCAATTTCATCCAAAGTCTGTTCGGCAAGTGTGTATCATGGGCCAACTCAAGTCAGTGATTGGCTATAAATAATCACGTGACAGTGAGCCAGTTTGTAATGTTCTCCCATGGGCAGAACGTTCTGAGATGTTCTACTGTGAGAAAACATGATGTGGGCTTGTTTGAGATACATGTACTGCCCACCCCCAATAAAAAAAAAATGACTTAAACTGAAAGACATATTAAAGATAAGCATTTTCAAAGTACTTCAGACCAACAGATGATAAGTTTTGTTATCAGTGAATACATTAAATGTTTTAACTCTCCAAGGTTTGGAATTATTTTTGGGGGGAGGTTAAAGATCTCTTATTATATTAACATTTCACAAAGAGTTTGGATGCAGTGGATATTCTTTCCTCAGATGAAAAAAAAAAAGTTAGTGCATAAACTGCCTGATTTAGGAATGAATCTAAATATGAAAACAAACAAAACAAGAAACAAAACAAACAAACCAGAACAGAAACGGGGAAGGATAAGAACCCATAAAATGACATAATTAAAGTCTACATCTTCACATTACAAATTTGAGCGTTCTGATAAATGTACTACCCTAAAAAAAAATTGAAAACAAAGTGCTGGCCACAGAGAAAAACATGAAATAAAAAACATGATGGCATCACACACCTCTCCTGGTTGCTAAGGAGGTCGTCATGGTGACAGTCTGTTTCTTCTTGCTCTTCACCTTTGACCTCTTCCAGTCCTGCAGAGTCTTGGCAAAGGCCGTTGCCTCTTGGCTTCGGCTCTGGGCGCGGACTTTGATTTCCTGCTCGCGGGATTGAGAGGCTCGGACAAAGGCCTGCTTACGCTGCAGGAAAGCCTCCTGGAGTGATGCTGCAGTGAGGGAAGACAGAAAAATACTTTGTTGCTCAAGAACAAATTACAAAGGAAATCTTAGGGGAATTAAGCTTATGATATTGTACTTGAAAACTTTCTACGATCACTCTGTATATGTCATACAAACTTTCATAATGGAGGAAATGATGAAATGAGATTGATAAAACAAAACAAAACAAACTCTATTATCTCTAGCCGACATTCACAACTACAAAACACAAAAACATAATCCTGACACATCTAAAAAGTCAAATGAAATTCCGGATGTGTGTGCACAAGTAATCAACTTAGCTTAACAAATTCATTCCAACAACATGATTGGCAATTTGATATCAATAATTTTACCTTTGATTAAATACTGAATTCTCTCTGTTTCTCATCTTAGAAACTAACACAGTTTGAATTTACACAACAAATAAGACGTGACAAAGTTGAAAACACCAAACAAATCTACAGTACCTTATTGCAGTTTCTTAAAAAACAACAACCAAACGGTAAAATAGCTAACAAGTACATAATATTCTAGCCCTATAATGTGAAAATTTTATTTTTCATTGTTTGTGTTTGCCAAGCACAATGCCCTGCAAGAATTTACCAGTTTGGGTCAAAGTTTCTTGAGTGTTTCTGATCTGCCCCTGTGACTGTGTGAGGCGGACAGAGGTCTGAGGACTACCATCGGACATCTCTTGCTCATGACGCTGGAATGAGAGCAGCGACTGGCTCACACTGGCCTGGGATGACTGGGAGACATCTAGGGGACCCTCCTCTATCTGTGTGTCAGAAAAATATTACATCATTTTCTTTTTATATGCAACATGTATTATATCAAGCATGCAGTACACATATCACCTAAATATATATGTCCATGGAGATTCAAGTTCAAGATAATTTATTGTCATGTACATTTATACATATTTTTTTCTTTGAATATTGAATGAGTGCAAGGTACATACATTTTACTAATTATGCAGCATAATTCAGAGGCTGCGGAACACGTTGGGGGGGGGGGGGGCTTTATATGACTAGCAGATGAGGGTAACATTGTCCTATCCTATAGGTCGAATGGAATAACTCAATTCAACAAGTTTTCACAGGTAAATAGGGAAGCATGCACAAATACAGTGCACTCCCATTATAAGGAACATGGCTATAACAAAATTTTTGCAAGCAAGATATTATTCAGAGGGGTGAAGGTTCAAGTGCAATTTGTTAAGATCGCAACTGCTGATCTGTAAATTAACAAACATGCCAGAAGAAATGAACCAGTGGGACTCGAACCTGTCATCTACTGCTTTCCGGGCAGCGACACTACCACCAGGCTGTCCCTGGTTGCCAGCAGTGACACAGTGAACATGGAACAAATACTCAAGCTCCAAAATGAGTGAAATTTCTGCCATAAATGCCATACCTCTTTCCCGTCTGCTGAATTTTGGGCACCGCCGGGAGATGACTCTGAGTTTCCATCCCTCTGAGGCGCCTGAGCTGGTACCGTGGAGTCAACGGTGGTGTCAAAGGTCGTGTGGAAGGTGAGATCTGGTTCCTCCAGGATTCCCGTCTCCATCTGGAGGTCACTGAGGGAGGGGAAGGTGTGCTCCTCACCTCCATGGGTGGGGTCTGTTTCTGGTTGGTAGTGCTGGCCAGAATCATCCTTCAAATTCATATACAAGGACCACAATGACTTTAATCAAAAACAATATGTGCTGTTTAGCTCTCAAACTAGACTGCCTCATTTCTTTAATACTTAACTGTACTCTCGTTATGAGTATTTATGTTTTGTTTTGGTTCTTTTTTTTTAACTAGTCATGCTCTAAAGCCATTTATGAAAAAAAAAGTTTCAACTGCTGATGGCCATTTTTTTTTTTTTTTTTCAACCATAGTAGTCTGGTTTCTCATATTCAAAGTTCACGGATATCACTGTACATGGTCTTTTCTTGAAACCATGCAAGTCATGTTAGAATGTACACAATTTCATTTTCATTAAAACAAACAAACAAACAAACACAATTTCTAAAGATCTAATCATTTCAGCATAGATTAAAGTAAATCATGGAAAACACACAGGAAACTGACATTACTGTTTCATGGAAACATGTTAAACTCCAATGTTCCATTGCTTCATCACTTCATTTGTGTTATTTTGATTATTAAGAAACTTTCACTGCCCTGTTTGTTGGATATGAATCTATTCATTAAGGTCTTTGTATTTGGATTTGGACTAGAATTTCACTGCAATGAAGCAAAAAGCACTGATAGGTGTCGGCTTACCTCTGGGGTGGGTGGCTCAACTGGTTTCATTGGTGACTGGATGTCTACCACAGAGCCGTCTTGAGACATGCTGAACCCACTCAGAGAGACGTCGGAGAAGAGGGGCAAGGTTATTCCCCTTGGCTTGCTGGTATGCTGCGTGCATTGGGGGAGAAAGTGGAGCGAGACCTGGTCAGTCATGTTCCTGTTATATTGACCCTTAACTGCACTTTGCTAGTTGATCAGCATATCTTTGTACTCGAGCTGATGTCCTAAAACTAAATGTCAAAAAATGTCTTCAACACCTTTTACAAAGGCCTTTGAGTTGACAGTTTTCTTGTTACACCTTTATATATGACCGTGCATCACAAAACAAACAAAAAGGCGCAGCCCCTGATTTTACTGAGTATTCAAAAAAGGTGAAATAGATCAACCGAGTCAATGTTGAGTTTTTCATATTTTCTGAAAGAGCTATCCCCCTTCTACATTACTCTTTAGTTTGGGATCATAACATGAATGGGAAAGTGTATTTTCAGCAGTTTTTCTACAACCCTTTTTGGGGGGGAGAGTAGAATGATCAAGTATGTTTTAGAGGCCCCTATTCACTTCTTAAAATCCTTTGTGCACTCTTCACTTTTAAGTCTAATAACTTTTGAATGGATAATGCTACTACTTTTAAAGGTGGCATTAATCATGGACAGAATGTGTTAATAGAGCATGTCTAATGTCAGCTTAATCTGATAATCCCTTCACTTTTGTTGCTCTGGTGGTTTACATCCTGTGTTTTGTCCTTTTCATCACACAACTAGCATGGATTGGTAAAGATTAAGCACTTGAATAGACCTGTACTTCAGAGCCTCTTTTCTCAGTTCACACTTTTTCAGAGTGTGTGATATCTTTCCAGTATTTAGATAGGTTAGGGGAGTCAATTTGAGTAGAGTTATACATCATTTTAAAGCTTATTAGAGTCTGCTGTTTCAGAATCTGCCCTGAACTAAAAATCCATATCTGGCGACATTTTGTTGGTTTTGTGGTGCAGGGTCACATATGTGGGTTAGTACAACTAGTTTTACAGCTCAAATTGTGTTACTGTGTACAGTTTTTTGTTTTTTTTTCCCATTTGCAAGGGAGGCTGGGGGTGGGGAGGGGGCGGAGGTTTGCACTCGTCTGTTTCTCTGTGTTCCTGGACAACTGAATCTGATTTGAAAGTCATAGCAGAAAGGTATGCATAGGACTGCTAAATCTCAATGAAAGTCCCAATGATGTGTGACTCCTTCGTGCTGCCAACATAACACCTATTATGCAATATTTATTACATTTACGCCATTAAAAGAACATTGTTCGGGGATGGATAACCAGTCACAATAGTTAAGGTTTAAGCAAACTTTATTATGCTCACGCAACACAAACTGCCGGCCGAAAGGGGCGAAGGTTGTACAACAACAATATAACATACATCTCAAACACTGCCCGTAAGAGGGCAGTATAACACACTGGCGCGATCACTTTCTTCTTTCTGTCTTCTTCTACACAACACAATGGAAAACCCTTGGCTATGGAATAATCATGCACATTCAATATGCCAAGAATGTGTGTGGAATTAAACCAATCAAACTTCTGACTAATGATGTGGATAGCTAGACCACATTACGAACACTCAATGATTTGATAACATTAATACAAACATTATCCCCATATAGACACAGTCTCTAGAAACTTGTATGGACTGACAACCAACTAATATGACACACCAACATTACACTATGATAAGCACTGCTATCATACAGTACTTACTCAATGGATCACCAATCAGAATCATGCTCATACAAAAATACCAATAACCTATGCTATACATGTATAACCTCATACATACCCTGTACAACGTCTTCTACCAATCATAAAACACTTAATAAAACAAACTACTTTACGGTGTAAATGAAACAGAAAATATTTCACAATGTCAACTATCAAATATCATACAAACACGTGTAGCTACCTCACTTTCCACCTTTTCTCACAATATGAAACACTACTACTGTAGGCCTACGTAAGTACCATGGTCTCCCCACTCGCATTCACTCTTTTGTTACAACACTGTTAAACACAGCACATACAGCTGTAATCCCTTTTCTTCTACATATGCTGGGATTTGGGACGAGTGTACATAAACACTACACTATAGCTGTCTTTCCTCTACAGTCTTAAAGCACATACACACCACACACAATGTTGTTACATTAAAACCAAATAGACATCAACATAGGCTCGAAAAGCGCAGAGACAAAAATCCCTAGATAAATCAAATGAAAGCAACATGGCATTGAAAACAACAATGTGGTGTGTTCATAATAATGCCTGATACATGTATTCAAATCGGTATGAGTAAGACACGCATGTGAATGAAAGCCGCTGAGAATAGCCACCCATCTGATGTAGCAATATCAAAACCTTAATGTCATCATTAACTTATCATGTGAGTTATAACTACAACCCTTCGGCATATACCAAACGAAACAACCGACAATGATACATCCAATAAAAGATGTACTGTATATAAAAACAAATTACAATATACATTTGTATCAGAAAAACGCAGAGATCAAATACACCTGTACGGTGTATTATACTTTTAAAAACATACTCAAACTTCGGAAACATATTTTGTCCTTCAAGTGTATCAAAAACGGACTCCGACATTGACGTCACTCCATACAATATGACCTGACACATGATTCTTACATAAAAAGGGGAAGAGTGAACTACATGAGGTCCATCAAAACTACATTGTATATGTCATGTACAATGTGTTACCATACATATCATATAAACTTCATATAATGACAAATTATCATCATACGTACATTTATCTTTTCTTTATCAATAAACCTGTTACTGATATTCTACCCTTGCATACGCAACAACAACAAAAAAAATCAAACGAGCATCATACATACGTTTGTAAAAATTTCACCTCTCCTAAATGTGTGCAATATGTATTTGACATAAGACAGAGGAAATGACTCAAAGAATCATACACACTGGGCAAACTGAAAGGCAAAAACACAAACATAAAAATGCTGACTTATACTTGAGTTGCTGGCAAAACCATCATGTGTATGCTACATACATAAAACGGTAAACATGTTATTCAGATTTGCACAACTTGCTATGTGCAAGTCAACTGGCTGCTTATATGATGTATACTACAACATGTACTTGCATCCAATAACAATATACATGCACTGTCTCCGTACATTACATGAATCAGAATAAATGCAAAACACTTTAGACCAGAACAAAAATATTAGCAACTTTGTAATATAGTATGCTCAAAGAAAAAAAAATGCATGCCGTGCATAGATTTCATACAATCACAAAAACAAACAAACAAAAAATGAACCCGAGTTTTAAATCTCAGAGTGCCAAAATATCAAAAGTGGCAGAATTATACACAATTCACACAAACTTCACCCATTGTAAGAAAACATTTCAATATAACTAACATAATTAGCAACTAAAGTTTACAATATTACCTTGCAAATAAAACATAACAGATCACAAACTTATACATCGCACTTTTTGTGTCTCACTTCTAAGCACTAATTTCACATGTACATTATACATAATAAGAAAAAATAACCAATAACCTTAAAGATCCTGCATTAGTTAATCAACAACATCCATGTATCCTATTACATGTATACACAAATATATTGGCTTAACAAACTCATAAAAATGAAGCAGGCATGTGGCACACAATTCAATTCACAAGTCAGAGTCCAGGAACATCCGGCAGCTGAGGTCAAAAATGGGGGTTATCAGTTATCAGGGAGCTTCTGAACATACAGTCAATGTCTGGAGGACGGCCAGGAGGGGGTCCTACATGCAAGCCCGTGGAGTGACCTGGTCGAGGAGTAGGAGCAATGTCTGAGGTTGGAGACATCACAAATGTGCAGAGCTGAACACGAGGAGCAGTACTCTTCTCACGCCGTGGAACGTGAGATGTATCTCCAGGAGTGGAGGTACTGGTGAAGGCACAGGGTCCTCTGGATGCATCTGGGGGGCGCCCAGGAGAGTCGTTGATCTCGATAGTGCGAGGATGGTCTGGGGGGCCACTGCGTCGATGAGGAGTGCTGATGCTACTAACACTGATATTGAGAACATCCACAGGAAGCTCATCAGTGGGTGAGGGACACTGGGTGACATCTGAAGATGGCTGGCATGCTAGCAAGCCAGAGCGATGACGAGGTGTGGTTAGGGCACCAGAGGAATCATCGGTGACATCAGGGATGGTGCGATTCATCTCAGGGGTGGGAATGATGGCTAGCTCCGACTGAGCTAGACACTGACGTGCAGCCTCAGCATCCTGGGAATGAGGGTGTAGGCCGATGCCTTGGTGGTGACCGTTGCTGGCTGGTGAAGGTGCGGTCACATCATCAGAGATAGAGGAAGGCGGGTTGTATCGGGGAAGGCTGAGAGACATCGGAGGTGTGCGGGAAAGACGAATATCTACCTCTGGTGTAGGATCAGGACCATAGGTGTACGAAGGTCCATCACCGATTGTGATACTGCGCTTTGCGGGACGGATGGAAATGTCGTGCAACACTATGAACGGAATGCCTGCCTCAATTATAACATCCGGAGAGTCGACAACTAACCCTTCAAAGAGAAATGCCCTTCCATCTCTTGTGAGTGTAAGGCACGTCCCTCCAATGATTGCAGACGGTGAAGAATGGTCAACTGAATATGCCTCAGAAGAGTCCGTTAAAACACCTCCAAGACTCTTAAACACTGAGTAGCCAATCAAGTTCTGTGGAGAACCGCTGACAAGAGTAACCCGGACACTCTGTTGGCCATGGTCAAGATCAATGTAGGGAGACATACAGGCCTTTTCAGGCAACACTGAGGGACTAGCTACTGGAGACTGTGGCGACTGATCAACCCGGAAGTGGAGCTCATCCGACTCCGATGAGCCACGATCATAGCAGTAAGAATTGTCTTGAAACCCTATTGACCTGTCTAAATCTGACATATCCTTTGCATCTCCAAGACTAGTACTGTCTGAATCAGCAACACATACCCTAGCAGACAAGCAGACGATATCTGTAGCCAAAGCACTGTCATGAAGATCATCAAAACATTCATCAACTTCCGAGAAATCACATTCTGACTCTAGCTCATCATAATCATCCAGATGGTTGTCATATGGACATAGGGAATCAGAGTAGCCAAGGATGGACGCCGCTTGGCGAGCACATGTAATGATATCTCTTTCATGCTCTGGTAGGAATGAGCAATCACTGATGTGATGCTGGTTCGGGCGATTGGCAACGAGACATATTGGGCAACTGTGAACTTTATGTCTAACGGTAGAACGACTGGACTCACTAACACTAAAACTACTCATACACATAGAAACAGGATGACTAGTGCTGCTACATGTACTGGGACCGACTGCATCATACCGAGTTGTAGCATGCAATACTCTATCATCATGGGAACGAGGTTGGTTTGGGTCCCCGAAGGGCTCATCACAACTGTCACAACTTTCATAATCATAATCATCACAGAAATCATCATAATCAAGACCGACATAATCATCTTCGGTCATCCATTCATTTCTGCTTTCATTTCTTTTGATTTGAATTGGCTCAGAATCATGAACACGGTAAGGTACCTGGTACATTGTACGTCTGGTTACAATACTGGTAGGGGCGGCCTCTCTCTCGGGCCTGGGTGCGAGGTCGTTGCCTCAAAAGGGGACAGGGAACAGCCATTCAAGGGCTACGTATGGGACTACAGCAGATGCGAGCAAACCATAACTACCTATCACGACACGTTTTTGCCGACCAACTGGCTGCCATATCATGCATAAAATCCATCGGTAATGAGGGAAGAGCAGGGTACTTTATCCCATGTAGCTGCCACCACGCCATTAAAAGAACATTGTTCGGGGATGGATAACCAGTCACAATAGTTAAGGTTTAAGCAAACTTTATTATGCTCACGCAACACAAACTGCCGGCCGAAAGGGGCGAAGGTTGTACAACAACAATATAACATACATCTCAAACACTGCCCGTAAGAGGGCAGTATAACACACTGGCGTTACATGTTAAGGTAGAATTACATTAGGGTAGTAAGAGAGGCTGGCTAGTCTTTAGCAACTACAATATAACAAGAAGATCTCTTTAGGTATGAAAAATACAATTTCCTAACTAGAAAAGAAACATAAACTGATATTTTGACAAAATACTGATTGTATTATTTACTCCATCACTAATACAAACATATGTGAAGTGAAGGCATAGAGGGATTGAATAATTCAGTCATGAATGTGATATCAAAGCTGATCTATCTTACTGGCAGACTTGACAGCAAGTTTCTGATGTAGTCCTCCTGGGTGGCTGCAATGGCTGCGTCTGCGGCATCTCTGGCCCAGCTGAAGTCACCAGTGGGCTGATTGGCATCGCGGAGAGACGAGAGTGACTCCGGCAGAGATTCATCGGGTACGGACGAGACATCTGAGGATCGACCTCGCCCGACTTCTCCGGACACCCTGATTTCTTGTGATGCCATCTGTTTTTGGTTAGGTGGGACCATTCCATCCACTCCATCTGTTGAATGTGATCTTGTACTGGGATGGAGAGGGTGGCCCTGTTTCTGCTGAGATGCTCTTGGCACAAAGAGTGGAGAGTCATCACTGGTGCTGGGTACAGAGGGGACCCTTCCACCTGCTCCAATGATTGTACTCTGCTTGGAACTGCTTGAAGCTGTCGATGAACTCCCCGGCAATTGTTCTGGAATGTGTCCATTGTTCTGACTATCTGAACTCGTGCTGGAGTCCAGGTTCAAACCTGCTGCGATATGCTTTTGGATTTGCCAGGTTCTAGATTTTGTGTGTTGTGACAGAGACTGCTCCAGACTTTCCACTGATGTCTTATTTGATGGTGGTGTTAGTGGGTGTTGGGAGAGATCCTGAGATGATGTTTCCTGGGCTGTTGCCATGGTGATGTTACCAGTTTCCACCATGGGTAAGAACTCCCCGCCAGCAGGTGTTCTGGATGCTTCCCGGACTGATCCTTCTCTGTCGGTACTGCTTGAGGAAGTGGCACTCACTGAAGCTTTCAGCAGGTCCTTCCAGCGCATGCTTTCTCCAGCAGGTTCTTCTCTTTGAGGTGTGTGAGCACCACTTGGGCTGTGTGATCCTGGAATCTCTCTGGTGGGAAAGTTCAGCAATACATGCTCATAGGATGGTGGTTGAGAGGATCTAGCCGGACTGAGATTTACTGTACTGTCATCATCAATTGTGTACTCAGACAGTGAGGATGCCGCAATGCTGACATCCCTTCGATGCTTTTCTGGCTCCTGAGGAGAAGTCTTTGTGCCTTGATCATCTGCCTGAAAGCCTTCTGCATCATCATACTCATCACTGTCAAGACCAACCACAGTAGGTCTTGAGATCTGAATCAGAGCTGCTGCTCCTGAGATAATGCTCTGCGAAGTGTCTGAAGGTTGTATTCCACTTTCAAAACTGGACTTGTTACCCAGTATGTCGTTAATTATTGCAGATCTTCCAGAAGCTGATATTCGTTCTCTCATGGTAGCTCCGGAACTTCCTACTTGCTGCAGAGCACCTACACTTCTCCTAGGATCCAGATGTTGGGTACCCATAACTCTGGGGGTAGGCGTGCCATAGGAATGCATCCTCTCATCTGCAGATGTCTCCATTTCCACGATGGTGCTCAATTCATGAGGTGGTACCTCAGAAAAATTTGCCATTTGTCGAAGGTTGGCAGTCGGTGGTCTTCTGGACTTTGCTGCAGCTGGTAACTGGTCTGACTGAAATTGAGTGCCATTATGGTGGGTGAAGTTAGGCGAAGCAGCATGGACTGTTTCATCATCAGATAGGCTCAGTCTTGCCAAAGGCTGGTGGAGTGGGTCACTTCCCCCACCATCTGCCTCAGGTCTGGGAAGGGAGTGGAGAGGACCCAAGGAAGTGTCAATCTGATCAGAAGTGGATGAACCCAGTGGTGGTTCATGGTATAGAGGATCGTCAGGTGCCGGCAGGTCTTGCAGATGTGGAAGCAGGTCTTGCGGTGTAAACACATGGCCTTTCAACAATTCCTTATAGATGCCCTGCGGCCCTCCAGCACTACTTCTGTCCATTGTACCTTGGGAACTACCACTCACACTGCTTCTACTCATATACTCACTGGATCTGGTGTATGTCCCTCGCAAGATTGATCTCTGAAAACTGCCAGAACCCTGCCTTAATTCAGCCGATTCACTCTGACCGAAGTCATTTGAACTTCCTTGAGAACCGGTCATTCCCACTTGCTGCTGTATGTCCCTGAGCTGTGCCAACAGGTCTCCAGGCCTGAAGACTTGGCCTTGGAGTTTGTTGAAAGAACCTGTTGTCCCTTGAGGGGATACAGTTGAGTCCATTTCTATAGTGCCTTCACTCAGTTCATATTCAGAGTGTTCTGTTGACTGTACAAACAGTCCTTGTCTCTCTTGACTGAGTTCAGGTGAATGACTCAAGCCTGAGCTTTTTGTGGTATAAAGTTGGTCATGATCTGCACCTTGTGACCCAGTGGAACTGGAAAATTGGTCCTGTAAAAATGGCATTAACTCATGGGGCCTAAGGACGCCCATCATCATTCCTCCTGTCTGTTGAGGGCTGGGATCAGCTTCAGGAGAAAGATGCCTATCATCAATGTCATCTTCACCAGATTGGGTTCCCAGCTCACCAAATGACGGGAGATGCTGCTGAAGGTCCTCAGGCCTGAAGACTTGACCCTGCATTATTCGACGATAATCCATTCCCTCCCTATGCCATGTTGATGGTGACCCACTGGATGGTGGTGCTTCGGGACTTCCCATTGATGACTGGAGATCCAGTTCACGTGACTCTGGGTGGGGAATCGATGGTGAAAGTTCCGGGGGAGGTTCGTTGGAAAATTTGGCATGAGGCTGATGATAATGCATGGCCTCCATCCTTTCCTGGTACTTCTGCTGCTGTCTTTCAATCTGCCTCTGCAACTCTTGCTGTTTATGCAGTAACCTAGCCTGCTGCAACATTTGCTTTTCTTCCAAATGCTGCTTCTCCTCCAATAGCTGCTGATGACGCAGTTCAAGAGCGATTTCTGCAGATCTGATTGCTTCTTGTCGTTCTCTCTCCCTCATGTTGTCTAGCTGCTGCATACCCTTGGCATCAGTGTCCGCACTGGAGATATGTTTGCCACCGTTCCTGCTTTTTTCATCAATCTCTGCTGTGTTGACACTATCCTCGGCAGCAGCTAAAGCTGGAGAGTCAAGAGTCCTTACTGTAGCATGCACATCAGCTCCAGGAGACATTGCTACCTTTAGTGAGGTCGAGGTTAGTTTGCTAGAGATTTTGTGTGGTGACCGATGATGCAGGATTGAATCGTTGCTAGGTGGAGTGTGCTGGCTAGCCAATGGCACTCTTGGACTTGGAGTTCTTGCTCCATATGCTTCATGACTGTGCTCAGCCTCTGACAAAAGAGTGCTTATGGCACCCACATCTTCTCCTTCAGTTTGCCCTTCTTCTGGTACATCCTGACCGTCTGTCCCTAACTGGTTGGTTCCCTCAAGGGAGGTGAATGGAGGATGAGTTCGGGCTAAAACATACCGAGACTGATGAAGAAATCTGCCACTTGCCTCATCCTGCAGTGGATAGGGAACATACGTTGGCAGTTTGACAGTGGGGTAATTCATCATGAGCCTGTCCCTACGCTCCTGTAGCTTGCGCTGAGCCTGACGAAGAGACTCCTTGCTATCCCTCTGCCTGTCCAGGAGTCTCTGTTGATAGGCTCTGGCACGCTGCAGCCAGTCTGCGCTGGAGTCTGCATTAGCTGGTGTTTGCTCGCCTTCTTTGGGCAGCTCATCTCTGGTACTGCTAGAGCCCTGGCCTACGAGGAACTCTGGGCCTCCTGCACATCTTGACCTGGGTGATGCATCATCAAGATCTGCTTCACCGTATGAAGTTGGAACCTGTTCATCAGGCTCATGATGTAGACCATGGGCTGTGCTGACATAACTGGGGTGTGGATCTGTGGTATGGATCTGTGACGCTGGAGGCTGGGTGCCCGTGACCACGCCGTTTGACTCTTGTGTCACATCCTGCCATGACTGCGGGTGTCTCGACATCACAGTGTAAGCATCCTCCACATCTGAAGGTTGCTGCTCATCCCCAGCTTCCTCAGACTGAGCTGCCCCTTCCCTTTCTAGTTGGTCCCCACGCACTACTCTCTGGCCAGCTACCAGGTCGGTGGGCCAACCCTGGTCTCGAAGCATTGATGAAGGATGTGCTTGTGGGATGTCCTCCCATGGGATGAAGAAAGGCTGCTTAAGATCCTGTAATTGCCTCTCTTGTTCCTTCCCTCTGGCTGTGATGTCCTCTTGTACTCTCTTTTGGTTGGACAGCTGGTAAATGTTAAGATAAAGGAAATTATGTTAGCTTTTAACACCTGCATGCAAAGCAGATATTTCAAATGCAGGGTAATGGTTAATATCTACATGCTTTCTGAAGAATACCACTTGCATTTATTTGATTAAAATGTCAGTAGTCAATTACACTCGTGAAATTTTGAATGAGAACCAATTACCAATAAAAAAACCCCAAAAACCCAAAACCAGAAAAAAAAAAACAACCCACAAGTACTCTCTTAATGGCACTATCAAAATATTCAAAATTCTGAATTTACTATTTCCAAGTAATCCAATAATAGAACACCACTCCTTGGCAACTCATTATTACCTGATGATGTCTTATCTTGGCGGCACGTTCCACTGGATGAAGCAGGGTGGATCCGGATTCCCCCGACAGGCTCCCAGTCTCAAGAGACTTCCCTCCATTACTGCCACCCAACTCGGACCCCACACTCTCAATGGGATATTCCGACAGCTCCGTAGGAGGGGTGATGGTTGGTGGTGGGGTAGCCTCGTAAGAGGAGGGCTGGGTGTCAACAGTTGAGGGCTCCTCTGTGGACGCACTGGTTGACTGGTCAGGTTCTGTCAAGGGATGGGAGATGTTGGGACATTCATTGAGAGGGAAGCCATTCATCTTAACTAAAAAAGCAGCATTGACTGTTATCTACATCAAACGGGGTTCCTGTACCTTTTACACAAATTAATTCCATGACTTTTTCATTACTATTCCATGTAAAAGTTTAGAAATCCCGGACCCTTTTGTGGACAATAACTTCATGAAAATGTATGGTGTTAGTGTTGATAAATAAATGGAAATTTAAACTATTAGATAAATAGTGACTATGTAAAGTGTCAGTGTGTATACCACACCAACATTGTCTATGGTGGACGAGTTGATCCTAATTTGATGTGATAAAATGTTTTCCTAAAAACAAATTAACATTACCAAAGAGATCACTAATATGCAAAAAGAAGAAGAAAACAAACCAAAACAAACCAAAATTTAAATATCTATGATTTTTCCATGATATGGTCATAATTATGCATTTTCCATGACTTTTTCAGGCCTGAAAAAAAATTTCATTACTCTGACTTTTCCAGGTTTTCCATGACTGAGGGAACCCTGATTAAACACAACCTTTACCTGCAAAGATTTTCCCCGCAGTGTGAAAGAAAAACAAATGAATATGATAATTTACATTGCTTGCCAATGTATCAAGGTCAAGAGCTGACATTGTGTACACTACCTGGCGTTGGGACGGCTGGACGTCTCCCAGAAGGCTGGCCTGAGGCCACCGAAGACGGAACTTTGGTTTCCTGCTTCTGCCAGTCGTCCCTCTGTCCCCTGATTCTCCCCATCAACTTTTTCAGCATCTCTGAGAAAGCACAAAGCAAAAGAATGTCTCCAAAAGATAAATGCAATGGATTTTTATTGAAGCTACAGAAAACTGCATTTCCTGAATGAAAATATTTGTGATATAATTTTTTATACCCGATGCCCTACAACAATAACATGTCGGATGGTAATGCCTTGCATGAGTCAATACAATATGTTTACAAATGTCACACATGAAAGATTGTACACATATGAAAATATTCCTTTCTCATTACACACTGATGATCATATTATACATGTGTGCACAAGCACTGTTGATGGTTTTCATTATTGGATAGAATAGATAGAGCCTCTTATAGACCACCTGGTCTGTACACACATCATGAAAATAGGTTTTACTGAATACACACTGACGATGACATTAAATATATGCAAATATATCCTGTTGATTGTCTTCATTAATGGACAGGATAGGGTGAGCCCCTTGAAAGACACAAGGCCTTGAAATACCTTACAGCCCTCCTCCCACTCCAACAACAGCAATGGTAACAAAATGAACAACAAAATCCAAAGGAAAGGATTTTCCTTTTTGGAGATTAGACTTTACCTGCTCGAGCTGACACTGGCTTTGGTCCTGCACTGACTGTGTTCCCAGCATCACTTGGTCCCTTCCCTGGTGCCATCCAATGGGAAGGACCTGGTCCTGGACCAGCAAGACCAGTGGGCCTCTCCAAAACAACCTCATCTTCATCACCACCTTCCTCATCGTCCCTTGCGTGGGACAGGTCTGGTGTCAGGTCCAGGTCTGTGTCCAGACCAGGGGCTCTTGGCTCTAGGGCTAGAGTGATATCTCCTGCATAATCTGGTACATGGAAGCAACAGCAGCAAGACGACATCACGGCCCAGTTTCAGATTGCAGATTTCAACAATTGCATCACATCAAACTCAGGGACGGGTTAAGGAGAAATCAGTAAGACAGATGTTTTGATAACTGCATCTTAATTGAAGAAAATAATCAGTAAAAAGGGGGACTTTAATATTCTCCTTCCCAGAAAACCCCATATCAAGTCACTCACTTTCAAGCTGAGGTACATATCAACCTCCAAAGAGATGGTCAAGGCACCGGTGGTTCTCACAACTCTTTCACATACTCCAAACCATATCCTAACCCTTTTCGTCCTCATCAATGTTGACCATAAACATTACCCCCTCTCTTTTAAGATCACAAACAAGTCAATGATCCTCATCCCCCAAGACTACAAACTTTGGCAAAGCAAAGAATATCAATTAAATGTGTAACTTTGGATTGAGGGAATCACTCAAGGCATGAATGTTAGAGGTTGCTCTGCTTGATTGCTCTGCAACGATTGCATCACTATACAGATACGTCAAGTGTAAACTTGTACTGCAATAAAGTGACTTCATATAAAATCCAGACCTATCGGTGTGACAGTGAACTCTTGCATGGAGTGATTACAACAAAGATCCCAGGTGGCCCAAGTGCCACACAACATCATAAGGTTTTGCAAGCCCACTCAAGTGAAGAAATGTGACTCAGTCCAACAGGGTGGCCATAATGACACAATAGGGAATAGGGGATAATGTCATCTCTATTCATTGACAATTACTTTCTTGACATCTACGCAAATCAATGAGGGAGGCACAATAAGGATTAACTTGCCTGTGTGAGCCATGTACATATCTTCAAAAGCCTCCTCCAGCTGGTGCTGCCGCTCAGTTTTCTCCTCCAGTCTGCGGTGGGGTGGCTGAAACACCTGACGCTGCAAAAGTACAAACAAAATAAACACGGGATGTCCCATGACCGCTTTGTTTGAAATGTAGATGTCACTACTCTTACCTTGTCTTCATCAATGTGGTTCTCATATAGCAACAATGAATTCTGTAAAAAGTATTAAAAATTGTCTACATACACATCAGCCAGAGCATTAGTTGGTCCACATTAATTTCGAAAAAACCCACGGCATTTAAAGAAAACACACAGATAAGCTCATAGACGTCTTTATCAATGTTTGATTTTATGTGTGTTTTTCCTTCACGATAATTTCTTGACGGGTCACAGTGCAACTTTTCACTTCAGTTTTCAGGTATAACATTGAGACACCGTAAAACTCTTTAAAACTTATCGAAAACTCTTCCACTGCATCAGATTTCAACAATTAGCAAAATAATGGGAGGAACATCCCTAACAATAGTTTCATATGCACTTTCAGAGAATAAACAATTAAGATCGTTCTTCATACAATGAAATGAAGTCCGAGCTGAAATCAAGGAAGTGCAGATGCTTACTGGGATATCGGCCACAACTGCCTGTCTCCGCCTTCGATCAGCGTGTTGGAGTCCACTCAGCTCAAGGAGGAGCTGTTGGTAGTCTTGCTTCAAGAGCTCCTTCTGTTTGGCATGCCGGTGCCTCAGGGCGGCCTTCTCGTGCCGCTCTCTGAGCTCCGTCTCCACCCTCTCCACTTCTTTGCCCATCCGTTCGGCCTCATCCACCGCAGCTTGCCTCGCATCATCCTGTATCATGTGAATATCTTTTATTCTTTAAAGATATGTACACTACTGTACCAGCCATGGAAATTTTCTTTTACCTCACAACATATTGATCATATTTACCAATATGCTACTAAAAGAAGGCCAACCAAAACACAACACGAATGAAACAAGCACATCACAAATCGAAATGTCATAAGAATATCAATACCACAATTGTAATATCTACACTTATTTCTTTAAAAATTGTATCATAAATTAAAAAAATATATTTATATATCAATCATACTTGGGGTGACGAGACCTCTTAAATCAGCTGGCACATATATTCAAAACCTCCTCACTCAAACTTTGTTATCAAACATACTGATCTGAACATCAAAACATTACAATTATCAATGTGATCTAAGTCAATGTTTCCACATTATTTGACATCAATATTGATGTTATCATGTGAAAATGGTGCAAAAATGAAAACAATTTTTTGCTCCCCCAAAATGTCATTACATTTCAGATACGAGGTCTTGTCATTCCAGGGACAATATGATATAATATTTCAATAATGTGTCATAAATCAGGTTCCGGCATAAATGAGCACCAAACAGTGTCATATCATGAAACCCATGATCAAAACTAAGTCACAATGGCCAAGAAAAGGCATAAGTGGTGCTTGTGACAGCATCAAAAGGATAAATATCACTTGTTTCATAACTATCAGTATCTACAGAAGTCATACTGCAAAAGCAGAAACACAGACAGGCATATATCAAAAGAAGACATCTAAAGCTTTAAACCCGCACTGCACAAATATCCAATGCATCGCAAACATTTCTTCAGGAAAATTTGGGAAAACTTTACTGAGGTATAAAAAGCACCTGTTCATGAGGGTCTGCCCTCTCCACGTATTCGGCAGGGATGTGGTAGTGAGTGGTGGCAAAGCCGTCCACCCTTGTCACCTGGACGGGAGGCTTCTGGAGGTCAAGGTCAGCTAGGGGATCTCTCTTGGGAGGAGGCAGGCTGGCAACGTGGGAGGCTCGCACCCTGGTATGGCAGGAGAATATTTGCAGGTACACACCAGGATTAGCATGGGTATTGCTATTATATAAAGCGGAAACCGGTTACACTGAGCAGGTACACACCAAGACTATTGTATACGCCATATATTTAGCGCGTCTAAATTTTTTTGCGAATCAGGACTTCCAGGCAAATTTCGGGAGTAGTTAAATTTAAATTCACAAATGGGGAGTCAAAAATGTATGCATGCAGATTGCATTATGGGCTGGATCAGAGTTGATATGTTCGTGCATTTTTTAATTTACAAATGGCACCAGACTTGAAAAATTCGCAAAATAAATGGTGTATACATTATGTTGGGTTCACTTCTAGCAGAAGCCAGAGACGTTGTGAAGAATCAAACCATTTGGCTTGAAAACCATGGTGGATATAAGGAACACAGTGTACATGAACACCACAAGGCATTTGGATGAAATTCCTGTTGAAAAAGGAGAAAACTAGATTTCTGTGAACACACCAGGATTTACTGTAAAAGTGGAAATTTTCGCACATTTGGCGCAACCAGAGACTAGCGCGAAAATAAAAGCATGTGAATATTTTTGCTTGCCATATGTTCCTGTACTTGATGTCTTGATTCCGCGGAATTAAAAACGCGCTAAACTCTTCTTACCTGGCCGAGCGCGAAAAATTAGTCGCGCGAAAATATCAACTTTTACAGTATTTGGGCTGAACCCTTTCCCCTATGAAAATGACATAGTGTGCACAAAAACAAAATACAGGCTGAACATCTCTTAGGAAAATCAATAAACCTATGAAATTATTTCGAGGGAATGCTTGCCAAGTTTTATTTCAAATACTCCTCAAGTCCTAAAGTACTTTATTTAACTTCCTTAATTTTTTTTTTCTTACAGTACATCACTTGCAATCATTCCTTGTGCTGTAGTTAAATTTGTCAGATTTTAATGTTGACAATGCTGCAAATAATTCTAAAAGTAAAGTGCCTTGTGACGGCCATAGTAAACTAGAAATGTCGCTACAGCGACTGGTTATACCCCCGCCAAACAACATTTCATAAGCTTTGGTCAAAACAACATTTCATAAGCTTTGGTCAAAAAACTGAGGAAGTAGTTAAATCCGCAAGATCTTTCCTTGATCTTCTGCCATTAATATGCCGTTACCATGGCAACGTACTTTCGGGTACTGTCGAAAAATGCGTCTTGCACATCTACAACCAAAGGCACACATCTGTACCAAGTTTCATGGAAATTGGGCAAAAACTGAGGAAGTAGTTTGCAACACAAAATTTTCCATCATTTTTGGCTCATAATATGTGAGCTGTTACCATGGCAACATACTTTTTGTCACTGTCAAGAAATGTGTCATGCTGACCTATATCCTAAGACAAACATTCAATATGAATTCCATGAGAATTGGAAGAACACTGATGAAGCAGTTTTGCCATGAAGCATTTTGCCCTATATTTTACCAATAACATGCCGTTACCATGGCAACGCACTTTTTGCCACTGCGGAAATATGTGTCTTGCACATTAACATATTCAGATGAACATCTGTACCTAATTTCATAAAAATTAATCAAAAACTGTGGGAGGAGTTCGCGACGCAAGATTTGTACCCATTTTTGCCCATAATATGCCGTTACCATGGCAACGTACTTTTGGGTACTGTAAAAAAATATGTCTTGCACATCTACAACCCAAGGCACACATCTGTGCCAAGTTTTATGGGAATCGGTTGAAAACTGAGGAAGTAGTTCGCGACGCAAGATTTGCAACGGACCGACCGCCCGACCGCCCGACCGCCCGACCGACCGCCCGACCGACCGCCCGCCCGACCGCCCGACCGACCGCCCGACCGTCCGCTGATTCCTATATACCCCCTTCAAACTTCGTTTGGCGGGGGTATAACAAACTGTTTTAAAGTTATGTTGCATGATGCTATGTATTTATATTTCTTTCTCAAACAAATGTGTGCAGTTTTTGAAAGAGATTTGTGGGGAAAATAAACATACTTTTCGACGTCCAAGGCATTCTTGCGAGAGATGATGTGAGCATTTTCCTTCTGCCACTTCTCGTTACGTTCAGTCATCTCCTTCATCATGGCCTCCAGATGGCGCTGTTTTGCCACCTTGGAATTTTTCCTGGCAGTTTCGGCCCGTTCTTCATCAAGGGGTTTCTGTTAAGTCCATTGAGACAACAGAAACAAAGGATCAGAGCAGCACATTCTCTTTAATTGTTAACAACTGTGTTGGCCATTCACTCATGAGCAAAAATCAGTAAAATTCAAATATGCAGATGACAGAAATTGCTATGATAAAAATTCTGTGATCAGGTGCATATTTCTTCAATGGATTTCTGTTGCACCTCTCAAATGGTTGTTAGATAAAACAATCTTTAGCCACTTCTTGCCAGTAATAGCCAAAAAGTGTCCTGACACTTGTGTCAGCTAATAAGGTGTATTCATGTGCGATAATAGCTTGGGCTAACAATAAATTAACGAAGTTGTAAACAATTATAGTAGACCATATTGCCCAGCAATGGATTAAGTTATGCATCATTTCATCAACCACTCCAAATAAGCCATCAAGATGAATAAGTTTTAACATGAATTTGTGCCAATTGAGGAAACAGTCAACCTCGTCTACCTCATCGACAAAGTCAAAACCAATGGGACCCGAGGAAATCCTTTGATTTTACTTCAGTACAATAGAAGTACCACATGTTTACATCCAGGGTAGAATTTTTCGTCGACTTAGCCAATTTTTCCACTTGTGTGAGGTCAATGTAGGCAAGGTTGACTTTATGTTAGCTGGTTTGTGGACAACACAAAAGCTGTCATTACGTTGTTTCAGAGAGCTATTATCATTATTCAGGGAATAGTTTTCCTAGTAGGCCTATGGCATCGCAGTTTGCTATGCACTTTGGTTTGGCTGCTATACAAAAGTAATTTGTGTAGTAATTTCATGAAAGAGAATTTAGAATTGTACTTTATTTTGTTCAAAACGCATGTCCATCTACTAAAATTGCTATTCAATTTCCAGAAGCTTGAGAAGGGAAGTAATTTCCAGTTATTGTAATAATGTTTAGCATTTGTTGTTGCTTTACTTTTTTTTCTTGTTTGTTTTCTTAAGGAAGAAATTTTAAAGGTTGATGGTTTGACTGGACAAACCTGAGACTGAGCCGCCCTGTGGCCGTCCCCGACCCTCTCCAGGCACCTCTGGTAGATGTCATCGAGGGCTTCGGCTTTCTCCTGCTGGACTGCCCGCCACTCCTCTTCCAGCTTCTCTGAGAGTGCGTTGACCTCTGCCACCTTCTTGGCCTTGGCCTTGGCCAGCAGCTGCTTGGCAAACAGTCTGTCCTGCTCTCTCACCTGCATAACCAAGGCAATGCAACAAGAGTCATGATCAAAGTATTAACCCGTTTCACACCAAATTCTGAAATCTCCATAGATTTAATACACAGGCCACCAGAATCCCATATAGAATGGGTTTAAAGGCCAGAAGTGGATACACCTCAACTCAGCACTACCTTGTACGAGAATGTTTATTATCAACACAATCACATGGTCTTCATACACAACCAGACATCCAAATAATCGAATACATTCTCACTTGATTATGGGAAATAGGGAACTGCTATTTTGTTGATACCAATGACAAGATAAGTAAAGCATACATAACTGTTGTATTCACCAATTTACACCTGGTTGTCACGCAGCCTGTATTGTCTATTCTTCAACGTCATGTTGAACAAAACAACTTGCAATGAATAGTCATGCTTCTCCCTCAATAGAAAATGATGGAAGTACACACATATCTATACTATGTCCATACTGATACAAACAAGAGCAATACCTGTTTCAGTCGAAGCTTCCGGCGTCTGTCCCTTTCTTCTTTCAGAATTGCTGCCTCCTCATTGGGGCTCAGTCTGTAGCGTGCTCCATGCACAGAATTTCCTGCTCCAGTGTACTGGGACATCCTTAAAGTAGTACCGGAAGTTGCCTACTGCTGGTATTCATCTGAATTCAAAATGTATATGGCTATCATGATATAGATTATACAACAAAGTGTGAACACAGACATGGAATATTTTGTATTCTTTGAACTGACTTTATCCTGAAAACATGAACTGATTAAAAATCCTACCAGTGATAGGTAAACTAAGGTTGATGCTAATATTGATGCTGTAATCTATTCTGATATTGATGCTGTAATCTATTTAATCCTTATTTACATTCCCCCCCCCCCCCCTCTTCTGACATCAAGAAAAGTCCCAATAAAAAGTTGTACATCTCCTCAGAATGAAATCTGGTGCTGGTGTTGCAGAAGCAATTCTCATGGTTGGACATCCTGCTTTTTATGGGACACAGGGTCACAAAGAGCAGCGGCTGGACTGATTGTAGGATTTGGAGTCTCATACGAATCGTACGAGGTAATATCGCCCCTAAATTCCAACTTACAATTTGTAAGTACTAAAAATTGCTTCAATTTGAATACAAACCGATGTAGTCCAATTGTTGATAACATACACCTGGGAACATTTTGTTCCTCCAGTAGTCCCTTTCTGTCCAAATTGATGACTGTAAATGATTCAGTCAAGAGGAATTTGTGAGAATGTCAACTACTCCGTTCATTGAATTTGAAACTTGCGCGCATGTGCTAGCCGGAGTGTAGTATCGCCTTTTGACAAGGCCTTCTTGCTGTCAACAAGGCCCTCTTGTTGTATTGCATTGCTTTCTGGGCGAGTGAAGAAGCAATACTAGCTGAGCGCAACATCACGAAGGGAAAGAGCCTTGTCCAAAGGCTAAAAACATCGCACCTTTCATTCATATTCATAACACAAATGCGCAATGTGCCATGCAAAGATTGTTCGAAAAACGATGGAAGGAACGGGGAGAATGGAGGTGGACTCGTAGAAAAACATCTTTTCAAGACCATGAGATCAGTCTCGAAATGACCAAGTGAACAGTGGGTATAGTTGGGTGTCCAACATATATATATCGACACCCTAATGTTTTTCTATCAATAGAAACTTACATGTATATATCTCACAACTTGCCTGAAATTTTACTCACATGTCAAGAAAATACTCTGAATTCACATGAACAAGTGCATTAAAAATGTGATTTGAGGCACATGCTCCAACCAAGATCACTGCTTCAAACGCGTGGGCCCGGTGGGGTGTTATTTTGATCTTGCATGACCTACTCATTTTTACGCCGTAATTTTGAAACCGATACCCATGGGCCTTTAAACCCTCCAAGTATTGACAATACGTGTGAAATGCACGTTTTTAATGCTTTTCGAATTTTCAAGATCAGTGACAGTGCAGTGCAGTGTGTGCATTTGTAATCTCAATGACATTGTTTTGCTGTTGATCTTGATCTTGTTTATTATATTTATATTGGGTTAAATAAGCTCCAGTGAAGAATGCAAAAAACACTGCGCGGTGCATAGCATTGTCAATGCTAGTAGTAAAATAGAGCTAGAGGGGTGTCGGTTTCAATGTAGTGTAAGTCTACCCGGTAAACCCGTTAGTAATAGTAGGCCTACTACTAGTAGTAGTAGTACAATGTAGGCCTAGTTTCTACTACTACTAGTACTAACGTTAGAATCTAGTGGGTAGTATTCAAACGGAGTAGTAATAACAGGACATCGATATCAACATGTGGGACTTGATAAATGGTTCACGATTACTATCCAACGACGACTGCGTTTTATGCAGGGCAAATGTGCCTTTAGACAACATTTAGAGTAAATATGAACCGCTTCATTTTCTCAGCTTTAAGGAAATGGCCAAAATCGCACGGACGAATGTGAAATATTCTCATTTTCTCTCAAAATTCTCTTACCCGTCGATGTTGACGATTTCGAATTTTCCGCTGTCGACATCTGTCGAATTAGTTCGCTGACACACAAAATTGGCTACGAACTGCAGTGGCTTGTAGGCCAAAGAGCTATCAGGCAATGGGTCAGCGAAATCAGTTTCCCCTTTTTCTTTGCTGTGTGTAAACTTGTGTATCGGGTTACGGTTACTGTTAGTGTCTACGCACATGTGTGTGTGTGTGTGTGTGTATGTGTTCATTTCCGATCCCAGCTGGTTGAGAGCTGACCATTCAAAGAGCGTACTGTACTGAACGACGGATCGGACAGAGCTGACGTGTTATAAGAACTAGGTACCCTCGAAAAACTACGTCGACTAGTCTACTGCAGATCAACATAAAAATATACATTGCTGCAGTTATTGAATCTCAAAGAGATAAAACCACTGCCAACCATCGATTGCCAACCACTGTAAGTATGCATTTGTAGGCAATTAATAGGTAGAAATATGTCTTGCGGTCATCACATAAGACAAAGTAATCAACATTTATTTTTCACGGCTTTGCAGCTGATACGGGCACCTCCTCCTATGCTCCCCGAAGTTTCGGCGCTTGTTCCTCTAGTAAACCCTTGCAGATCGCTCTGCTAATCTGACTGACGCACCGCTCATGATCAGCAGCTAAAATTTATAGCAAGCAGACGCAGCGCAACACGGGTGTTTGTATGTTTTAATTATACCCGCTATTAAAAAAAAAAAAGGGATGGGGAAGTTTTGGAAAGTTTCAAATGAAAGTTTCAGTGGCAGCTAACGTAGAACAGTTAAATTTACTACCAAATATAGAGTATGATTTGTGTAAGACCAAGGTCAAGGAGGTATAACATTGGAGTTTTTGATGATGCTGATGATGCTGATGACTATTTCAATGAAATTTTGTGGCAGTGCAGTTTTATAATGTTTTTGGATACGTGAGTTTTGAGTTTAGATGTAGGCCCTATAGATCTATTTGGTTATCACTTGAAAACAAACATAGGATCATAAAATTGAGAAATAGACCCTATGTATATAGCATGCACTTATTTTCAGTGTTTTGTTTTTCTTTCTGTCTTTTGTCTCTTTTGTTTTTGTTTTTGTTTTTGTTTTTTTGATGGTGAGTAAAATTTAAACTCCTAAAATGAGATGTATGTAATGCCTGGGTCCTGTTTTACGAAGAGTTATAATGAGTCATTTATAAAGTTGATTTCTATCATAGCAAAGTCTTTGCTTTGGCAGTCTGTGTTGTAAAGAAATTTATAATCAATTATGAATTAACCTGTTTAAGAAGATTCCTGAGTATACTCGGGCAGCTTGGGCAGGTGTCTATGGGAATGCGTGTTGTAGCAAAATCAGTCCATCCTCAACGGGTTGATATCTTTTGATAAAATGGGGCCCTGATCTGTTGATTGTATTAACTTATTTTGATTCTCAATGTTCTTCCCCTCCTGCTCTTTACTTTGTAGCATGTCAGGTGACAGTATCCATTATTGCTTGGTGGAATAAAAGAGCTACATATATCAAGAACTGCAAGGCAAAGGCTAAAGCCAAGGACTGTGGACAATAAAAGCACACTGCACTTCTGGTGAGATGTGAGGAAATCCATAGTTAAAGGGACTGTACAGTACAGGTTGAGGTGGGGATTCATGTTTTGAACATTCCTAAGTAACTGTAAGTGAGGTAATGAAAAACCTCCTATGAAATATGAAAGAGCTTGTAATTTTAAGAAGGATTCAATGTTTATTTGATGAAAGTTGGTTTTAAAATGGCTGAGATAGCCAAAAAAGTGATGATAATAAAAGGCGACAGGCCACACCTTTTATTAGGATCTCTTTGTTTCACCTTGTTTTTGGATATCTCAGCCATTTCAAAACCGATTTTCATCAAATAAACTTTTGATACCCCTTGGAATTGCATGCCCTTTAACATCTCATAGAGTGGTTTCTGAATATCTCGCAAAACATTAAAAGCTAAATTCTCACCTCAACCAGAACTGTACACACCCTTTACTGATAAACAAGTACAAAGGGTATAGCGCATGTCCACACCTCCAGTTCCTTTAAAGCTCCTTTTATGGAGCCTTTTGGAGGACATCTACCAAGAACCGAGTTAGAAGGAGGAGGTAGTTTACAAATTTTGCTCTCCTTATCCTTGATACAGTCGACTCCCATTATACGAAGTCTTCAGGACCTGCAGTTTTCTTTCGTTGTAACCAAACAGATAAACAACTAGAAAAGCACTCTGAGAGCACAGACCTCCGCCAAGCATGCAGCTTATTTCCACCACTGATCTTGTTCTTCCATAGAGATATCATACGTACACACAGCATCGGTGCTAAAGTCGCCCGATTTCCCAATATAGAAGCCTTTGTTATGTCATAAACCCTCAGCTGCACGGCGTGCCTCGCCCCAGCAGAAACTAGAGCACGCACTTTAGTGTGCGCAGGCAAACCTCAAATACGCGCAGGCTGAACTCCCAAGTTCATTGACCCTACCTGCCAAAATATAAAAAATCCTTCATAAATTCCCCAAAATCATCGGATCATTACCAATAGTTAATCGTTTGTTATTTGTGTCATTCTCAACCTTTCCTGCAAGTTTCATCCCAATCCGTTAAATGCCTTTTGAGTTATTTTGCACACGGGCAAACAAACGAACGAAGGAACGAACAAACCAACCAACCAACAGTAATGAAAACATTACCTCCTCCCGTGGCGGAGGTAATAAAAAACATAGAGAGGCTAATGTTGCGGCCAGAATTTTTATTTCATTGTATCCGGAATTTTGTTATAACCGTGTTTGTTATAATGGGAGGGCAAGTTTTCATTGATGTCCTGCCTTTCATGTCTCAACTTTCGTTATGGAAATCTTTATTGTGACAATCACTTAATGTATTATGCATTTATTTGTGTTTTGATTGATATCATGACCTACATCTACAACATCTTTCTTCTCTCTTTTTATTAGTGATCTCACGTATACTGAAGTCTTTTACAAATTGATTTTCCTTTGCATGTTTAGATATCTTTGACGTGCACTCCCAAGGATCCAAGATGAGGCAGCTGAAGGGAAAGGTGAAGGAAACGCGGAAGGAGAAACGCATGAGGAAGAAAGAAAATGTGGAAAATAAGAAAAATATCTTGTATGTGGTTCTCCCGACATTTGCTGTCATCGTCAGTGCCATAGTATTGTATGTATATTACAAGTCAAGACCAGATATTGGGCTTGAGGCATGAAAAACTGTAATATAAATGGTCACATATTTTTCTATATGTACATACTCTAGTTGTATAAAAGAAACATGTATCATTCCGTCAGTATTGAGGGACGTCCTAGGGATACCTTCTGCCATGAATATTATTCAATTTTTTCCTCCTGAGTGCTTCCTATTTTACCACATAGGAAGGACTGTCGAGAACTTTGTATCAGGTCGTTCTTGTATCACTATATCTTCTCTGTATCAATTCACTATTAAATTTCACTTTGCTGCCATTAGTTCAATTCATGTGTTTCAAATGATGTGTAAGGTATTGATTCTGCCTGGCATAGTCCTCATCACAATATCTGAGCATTTACTTTCGCTGTAGCAGCTTTTTATTGATGTGCTTCCTTCTCGTGTAGAAATGAGTGATACTAAAATATCATCTTCTCTTTTTAAAGATGTCATTTGAAGAGCTCTTATCAAACACTGCCCATTAAAGCAGAATATGACAAAACATCTGGGATAAAATGCACAGTACCTGACGTATTACCTCTGGGTAGAAACAGTGTATAGCAGAGCATTGCGTGACATGATGAAACATAATATACAGGTAGAGATAGGAACACACCAACATGAACAACTCACATGAGGGGATTGTGAACACACCTTTCCGTGTAAGCTCCAATTATGAAGTCATTGTATCACATAAACTAAATGTGATATTACAGGGTGAACAAGGAAGCATTAATTCTGAACAGTGAAATGAATTCCACTCCAGTGCCAACTGTAGTCTACAGGTATAATGAAATTTTGTTAAAACTACACAGTCTACACTGCAGTAAGAATCTTCAGTAAGAACAATGACTCGTCACTGTTATTGCTTCGTTGTGTTTTATGCGAAAAGAGTCGCTTTAAATACTTAGTTTTATTTCTCATAAAAGCATACCCTTGTTATATTTTGTGCAATATTGGAATTAACAGTGCTTGAAACTGCAAATCCTTCAGGTAGGATTCAATACTTTCATTGCCATCAAGACAATGGACTTTTGAGATTTTCTATATTTCCATATTATTCTATGTACAGTTGTATACTTCATGCATCTCAGAACAGTGTTTGCATGTATGCCCACTATCTCTGCCTCTTTGTCTTCTGAATTTGGAAATACAACTGTATATACTCTGTATGTGTGATTGTCAAATTAATTACAAATTTTACTACTACTACAATGTAATATATATGTGTTTTGACTTGTGAGTGAATTGTATACAGATATTACCCAGTTGTGTGTGTGTGTTTGTGTGTGTGTGTGTGTGTGTGTGTGTGTGTGTGTGTGTCTGTGTGTGGGTAGGTGTGTGTGTGTCTGTGTCTGTGTGTCTAGTACTACCCTGCCTTGCAAAACATCTACAGGGAATATTGACTAAGACAGTATCAATTCAATCTTGTGGTCCTCAACATGAACATGTGCTAAAAGTGGAGATATAAGGTTCTGTTGCAATCCCCAAGTGCTATGGCTTTTTGATTAAATTCTCAAGCAATTGCTACGTGTATGCTTTACTTCGATAAATGTGGTTTAATTGAATTAAAACGCTCTCAAATTCGGAATTAAAACGTTCTCAAATTCACAAGTGAGTGGTATTAATTAAAATTGGGGATGAGATTTAATCTTTTAATTCATACCTGGATCCTGTAAATACGTACATTGTTTCACACATGTACATTCACTCTCATATGGCACTAAAATCGTTTAATGTACATAAATGTTGGTTGGTGATTGGTCATAATGCAATCAAGGATGCAATGAGAATGAAAATTGTTATATTGCAAGCAGTAATGACAGGTCAGGTAACAAATAATTCTAGAATTAGACTGGCTGCCGACAGGGCTGGAATGAATATGTAGTTAATCTAGACCATATGCTTACTATTACTGTGAAAGTGGAAATTTTTGTGCGAGTAATTTTTCACGCTTGGTCAGGCAAGATGAATTTTGCATGTTTCTCATTCTGCAGGATCATAATATCGGGCTGCAAAAAGCAAAAATAAATCGCATGTTTTCATCTTTGCACTAGTTTCATGTTGTGCAAAGTGTGGACCAATTTTCAAACCGAAAAAATGTCAACTTTTACGGTAAATAGAATAAATATTGCCCCGACTATCATAATACACCACTGACAGTCCCTTGCAAGTTCTACTTTCCTCTGGAGACAATATTTAACCTCAGCACTGCACACTTTGGGAAAATATGACCTCTTGGGGAAAATATAACTCCTGCAGGGATGTCAAGTGTTATATTTCAACTCTATAAAGGCAATATCTGTATAACATGCTGTACTCTAAATCTTAACAAGGTGTAAGGGGATGTAAACATACGTTTTCTGGCAATAAAGGATGCTGCAGATGTCATCCTAACTGATTACTGTCAATCATCTGTGGGAATATTGCTTGATCTTACCTGATCATGTGATCTTGGCCCCATTTGTACATATGCTGTATCTCATCTGTTTTCACTGAATTCATAAAAGTGCACTGTAGGGGGCATACCTCAACAGAATAAGAGTGTAAATTCATTGTCATGGTTTCGTGAGAATATTTGTACTAGAACGTAGCTTATATATGATCATAGTAAATAGATGAAAGAAACCAAACACAGAGAGATAAAGATAAGATAGTTTGCTTGTTATCTTGTCATTATCAACATAGGGACCCATCATATTGTAACAAGGACAAATTTGAAGACATGCCACATAGTTGTGTATTCTAGAGAACATATCAATATTTATTTGCAAATATACAAAAAAAAAAAGAGAGGATATTTCAATTTACACTATTTACACAACACTGTACACACATGAATACAATTGATTATTGACTTCACAGATATTCACATTCTAAAACAGAGCACTACACACTCTCCTTCAGTCCCTGAAAAAAAAGAATAAATAAAAGGACAACAGCTGTTGCATATCACACTAGATCAGAGAGTAAGATGGCCATGCACTGGATTAATCTAGAGATTTCAGAGGATTTCTATTAAGTCTAGCCACACACCAGACTTGTACTTTGACTGCAGGCATACACTTCAGTGCACTCGCTTAAAAATGATTTAACGTAGATATAACATAAAACACATGTAATCACCATTTGATGGATTGCAAATGGTACTATAATGCACGATGCACGGACTGGGCTACACATGTACATTTGAATTGGGCTTTGATTACATCAAACATTGAATACTGTTCGGGGTTTAGCACATGAAATTTCTGCTGGAAGCCGCCACATGTGAAGTCATATTTCAGTACATGTACATAAATATCTTCTCAAATGCAGATGAGCATTTAACACTGGGTCAAAAAACAATGGTAATAGACCACCACAGAAGTGAAATGACATGCACACTCTTCGGAACCAATTTTACTATGAATGCTACATTACATCCAACAGTCCATCAATTCCTTGAAAAGAATTTACAACTGTGCTATTATCTAAAATGATTATACCGAACAGAAATGTGAAATAACTTGCAACAAATTGCACTGTAGTCGATTAGAGTGTTCACAGTGTGTACAGCTCACTGCTTCACTTCCTGTGTGCGATTCTTAAAATGTGATTTGTCATTCACACACTCAATACTACTCCTCTTCTATAGATATGTTGATCACCACATTGATATGCATGTATACATTTATAGCACAAGTATTACTTGGGTCACCCAGAGAGCATGCTTGAGCCTTGCTAGGCAAAACAACTTCATTGCATGCACACAGGTTTCAAAGCATTCAACTGTATGTGATAGGAACAGTCGAACCTAATAGCTTATTACCAGGTCCAAATAGGAAGAATATATGTATACCATACATCTGAATACATTCGGAAAGTGATTTGTCATACTTCCATCAAAGATTGATTGTTAGCACATATGTCGGTGAAGATGCAGAAGAAAGAAAAAAGTTCATTTGTTGCAAAGTGGCAGGCCAGTGATTGTAGATTTCTTAAACTTCCCTTCATGATTGTCTCGCACTCACAGCTTTTTGTCTGCCACATGTATCACTCGTCAGCTCAGATCCCACAATCCCTCCTACTTCCTGTATCCATGGCGACTCGCAGAAAGATGGATCTGCCAGCTGCAGGGGTGGCCCCGGCCCTTGCCTGCCCTACTGAGGGACAAGAACTTGTTTACAGGGTCACCTAATCCCCACCCCCCCCCTTCATCTGTCATGACGATACTAACAACATCATTTATCTCTTGCATTAAGTCAGCCGATGTGTGTATAAGGCAGTGGAAATGCCTCTGCTCATTCCTATATCACTTTACGCTAAGAACAATTCACGCCTGTCGATTCAAGTGAAACATAAGTAAGAGGAAGCTATAAATACTCGATTTCAAGAACGAAGGGCAGAGCTTTTACACTGAACACTTTATGGCAGGCTTCAACATTCCACAGACAGTGCCAATCGCAGTCCGAGTATTGTGCAAGTCTTTGTGTAACACTCTCGGCATTCCACATCCTCTGTCCTGTATCTTCTCAAATTTCTCTGAAAACTTTTATGTCTTGAGCTTGCAGGAGTACCTAATATACCTTTCAGAGTACTACATATCACAGCTGCCAACATACACACATCAAAGTTGGGGAGGTTTCAAAATGCCACGAGAGAGATATTGTGTGTTATGTACAAATGTATATGCATCTTACATGGTGAATCATGACTCACAAATAAGGGGGACTTTTCATTATCATTGACATACATGTGGTATCTAAGTATATGGCTTCAACAATGGTGAAATGCATGCCAAATGAATCACATCTAATTTGTGAGAACAAAGAACAGTGACTGATGCCTTGCAGGTAACAGCACCAATGTATTGACGCAGCTGTGGCCACACATTTATCTTCCCATTGTAAACATTGGACCCATATGGACATCTGGCACTTTATTCATCCCTCATAGTCACGTTTCATTATCATCCTTAAGTGATAAAAGGGACATACTGTCATATCGATATCTATCGTACAATCAAAACTGTGGTTTTATCGATGAAATGCACATCACAAACCAAGTTGAATTCAACAACCTTCCTCTCCCTAACAACTCAGATGGCAGAAGTATGACATACATAAAATGCCAACAATGTGCTGACATTCAAAACATATGACCTATCACCACGTGAGTCAGAATACAACACAAGGCATCAACATCCTTGTGTGTTGTTTAAAAATTTGCATGGTGATGTAAATGAAAAAGAAAAGATAATGGTATTACACCATGTGTACAAGTAAATGTAATAAAGGACTAAATGCACATGGTGTTCCCGCAAACTTCTCTTCCCACCAATATCTATATTTTTTTCATTTCTTGATTCTCAAAGAAAACGGGACAAAAGCCAGCAGTCAGATAAACATTCTTTGGAGAGAAAATAAGCTTATAAGGTTTAGATGGAATGAAGTCTGCAGGAAATCAGGTATTCAACTTCAGATGGGTCAATCCCAACTTCATGGCAGTTACGAAAAATTTTGAATTCTAAAGCAGTCACAGACTTTGATGTACAGACAAGATGTAGCTATTAAAACACTAAAAGCTTCATATTTTTAACAAATACCACATTTAGTGGAAAAATCAGCAAAGAAAATGGGATTCCATCGAATCCCATTTTTCTTTGCTCGTTTTTCCACTCATAAATTCTATTCATTTCTGGTCAGTTTCTCTTTGTTTGCATTTAAAACCAAATTTCCTACATATCAATCAAATCAGTTATTTAGCAGTCAAGAAAAAGCTTTAATGTTTGGGACTTCATCTGCAGAACATGGTGAAATGCCATATACATGTACCTGAATTTACTTTTTCACTCCCATGAACAGTTGCAGTAAAAATTCACATACTACAAAAAAATCACACACATAAATACTACATTGAAACTGTACACTGTAAATATTTCAAATCTACAAATAAATTAATAAAAATATCTGTACACATAGAAGACCCTATGAATACCAAATTATTAATTTGTTTCTGTTGCTTTCTCATCCTGTACACATAATATAAAAGTACTGAGTCTGCACAACTAAAGTATGTTGTATCACCAGTACATGAACTATCAAGCCTGCATTCCACACTACACTCCTAATACAAGTGTTGCAGTATTGAGTTGCCTGTATATTTAATGAAAAATAGAATAAAATACCTATTAAAATCTGCCATTATTCCCTGATGAAAGTCTCAGCTTTGGTGATTAAACTGCATTAAAAGATATTCTTCCCTTTTCTTTTCCCTCTTTCCTTTTCTTGTCTTTTTCTTAACAGTCTATACCCCTTGCTAGTAAAGATCTGTCTCATGAGATGTAAAGTGGTTTTAGTTCTGGTCAACTTTGTAGGAGTCCACATTCAGCAGATTTAATCTAGTGGGTCAGCACAAAATTTATGACTGCTCTGAAATAATGCTTTGATGTCACATAGAATTTTACTTGAATATCACCAAAATTTAGGATTTTTCTTTCTTTAAACACTGCTTTGATGCAAAATGAACTGCAATTTGGCAAATAATTGAATTTAATGTCATGTAATGAAGAAAATATGTGAATCTGGAACAAACAAGACACTCAAAATCCAGGCAAAAGGCTGCAAAATGAATTGACTGTCATGATATTATTTCTTTCTCTGTTTCAAGTTGAAAAATTCATAGAAATAAAAATTATACGCAAAGGTCATGTCAGACAAAAATTTCCTTTGAATCGACTATTTGACATCTGCAATGATGTCACATATCTTTCTACCCATTTTTACGTTTTCTAATACCGCAATGTCTTTTCATATGATTTTCTTTGGTTTAGTTTTACACAAAGTGTAGCAAAAACAAACAAACAAAACAAGAACATAAACAAAAATGTAACAAGAAAAAATGGCACGGACACAGCAGCGTCCTTGGCATTGGGAAGTACGAGACACATCATTGCAGAAAATATTTTGAATGTCATTTCATTGTGAATAAAAAGCACACTATCACACTTTTTTTTATTAAAAAGAGATGGGGGAGGGGGATGGGGAGTATGACATATGTTGGCTAAAGCAGACTGGAAGACATTCACACAACACTTCAAGTGGTGTCATATCGTCAGGAATATCGCCGATGTCTACAAGCTCCTGGAGATAATGGCTTGAGGTAATGTCAGATCTGAGGTGACATGACTTGTTCAACTCCACAAAATGATTTTGAAGAGGCAGATCTTTTTTTTAAAGGATGCGTAGTACTTTACTGTATATACCATATATTTCGCGAGTCTAACTTTTCGCATATCGGGAATTCCCGACGATTTCGCAAGTGGTTAAATTTGCGATCATGGAGTCCTGTACTGAACGGAGAAAGTGTACACGCGTACATCACATCCACATCGGGATCAGAGTCAATATTTTCGCGTGTCTTTAATTTCACAAAAAGCACCTGACTCACGAAATTTGCGAAAATAAAAACCTCGCGAAATAATAGGCGTACACAGTATCTATGTGAAAGCGTATAAGTCAATCCTAAGAAATTTCACACGAATTAGCAGATGACAAAAAGTTTCCACATGGCAAGTTTTCAGGCATATATACAAGTTGTGTTCATAGAATACCAATACATACTTGTACTCTGAAAAATACATAAAAATGGCAAATTATGCAATATTCAGTAAAATGGATTAGCAATGAAATTGTATGCTACAAACATGAGAACTGCAATATTTCTCTCGACTAAAACCCGCTGACCACAGGAACATGGTTGGTACTGCAAAATGTTGATGGAATTTTGAACATTTTATGGGGAAACATGTATTAAATACCTGTAAATCACATAAAAATGAATCGGCTCAAGTATTATGATATAGAATCTCAGGGATATCAAAACGGTACAAGGAATATTTGTCAGGGTGCTACATGCCCAAGTTTGGTGCTCCTGTGAACAACAGGAGACATGAGCAGTTTACAGTGTTCTAAAATGGGCATGGCTAGGCAATCTTCAAAAATTGCTATGTTATGAAACAGTAGGACTGTCTAAGATAATTCAATACAATGAGAATACCACTACCAATTTTATCTTGAATACATGGTCGCTAATGGAGTTTGATTATTTTGCAGGCAGGTTCCTTTGTTCTGTGCTTTCATTTCTGCTTGCCCTTAGTGTGTGTGTGTGTTTGTGTGTGTTTGTGAATACATTAATTTGTATTTAGCAAATGTAGTACCTTCTTTCAAAACGGCTTCAGTTAGAAAACATAACTCTTGCATTATTTGATACCAAAGAGCTCATTTTAAATGAGGAAACTTGGTGAATACTTGAGCAAAAGTCTGTGGTAGCTAAATGAGGTTTGCATGTGAAGTGATAATGTGACATACAGCACTTCCTTTAAAATATATGTTGCCCAAACCATCCTTTTTTTTTTAATCAGACATCAGAGTCAATTGGAATATGAAGAAGGGCTTTGCTTTAACCAACAACTGTAGTGGCAGTAACATGTGCATCTTTAAAGTACTTCATTTAGTTTTTTAAGTAGGCAGTGAGAATGGGAAAAAATTCGATAAACTAGGGACAAAAGAATGTTTGTAACCTCTGGCTGCAAATATAAACTGAAACAAATAGATAAAAATTATGCAAAGACTGGATCTTCATAAAATTACTGGCATAGATTTTACAGTAAAGCTTTTTTCTCTCTTTTTTTCTTTTCTTTACACTAATGTGAAGGCAATCATTTACTGAATCTCAAGGTGAACTGCATCTACAGCACAGATAGAAATTAATCACACTCACGAAATGAAACAAAACTAAAAGAAGCTGCAATTCAATATCTTACATGTACCAGCTTTCATTCATTTGTACCTAATTTGAGGTATTTCAAGGTGAACAGCTCTCAAGGTTTACTATTATGTAGATACATACCCATGTGTCTTCACTATCTGATACGCGTTTCGTCAGTTGGTAAACAGAATTCACAAGACAGCGTACAATGTATCCATTCCTATACAGTCAATACCACTTGTATGAAACATACTGCCTTACATCACTTCGCACTCTGGTGGCTAACTCCCTTTGAAGCAAAAAGGAATTATATGACACACTCTGGCTGAGCGTAAATGCAATCAACTTCAGAATTCTCCATTCAAGAGAAACTGCAGCCACCGTTTCATCCACATCTGTGATAAACAAAGCCGGCCACTCGCCCTAAATGCATCTTGATATCACCTCACATGGATCTTGGCTTCCACTTGAGTCTGACGTCATGCTACTAAGAAGACGGTCACATCTTACTCTGCCCAATGGCTTCCATCAAAAGCTGTTAATCTTACAGTGTACTTCCATCATGCAAGTCAACATCTTGCTCATAACTCGTCCAAGCTGAGATCGTCGTCATCGTCGTCAAAGTCCGTGACGGACACTATCGAACTCTTGCCGGTACCTCCGCCCCTCGATTTGTCACCTGCTGACAAATGAAAGAGAACACTGTCACTTCTGGCACCGTACTTAACTCTCTGGGAGTACATCTGCGATAAAAATACTGACACACACTGCCCAACTTGTTGTACTGCCTTAATGTGTGAGAAGGACGTAGCATAGCCTACCAAGCATATCATTTAACTTTTCTTGTATTCCACATTCTGTTACCACAAGGGCCAAAGCTATAGGATTTAGTTGTTGGGATGGCATAAGATGTACATCATCATAACTATCATAAAGGCCCATGACAATTTGAGAAACCATGGTATCTCTTGAAAAAAAAAAAAAAAAAGATGCATTTTTATGACTTTACAGGGAATTGCTTTCTTGCTGTGAGAATAAATTTAGAGAGGGCTTAAAGGGATTGTACATACCTGCCAACATTTCAAGATGAAATATCTCACTCGTGGATTGCAAAAATCTTATTTTATATGCAAACTGAAGTTCAAAATCTTCCTTTCGGTCAAATCTTCAGGAAATACACATGAAAGGTATATCTAGATATATTTTAAAAATCTGATTTCTCTGACAGAAAATCTGATTTTGCTATTTTTAACGTAAAAAATCTTACTGAATCTGATAAAATCTTACTAGTTGGCAAGTATGGATTGTATAGTTTTGGTTGAAACCTAATTTCAGGTTTCTAACATTTTTTTTGTGAGATAATTAGAAACCTCTTATGAAATATGAAAGTGCATGTAATTCTATGAGGAATTCAACGTTTATTTGATGAAAATCGGTTTTGAAATGGCTGAGATATCAAAAAAAGAGCAATTCTAATGAAGTATGGGACCCACACTTTATTACGATCGCTTTGTTTTAGGATGTTTCAGTCATTCCAAACCCGATTTTCATCAAATTAACTTTGAATTCCTCTTAAAATGGTATGCTCTGTACTATATAAGTGTTTTCTTGGAATCTTGCAAAAAGTTAAAAGCCCAATTCTCATCTCCACCAATACTGTACTATCCCTTTAATCTTTCTTTTTACTGTTGCTCTCCGTAAATAAGATTGTGTGCTCTGGCTTTAGCTCAGTGGCAGTGTTGCTGCCCAGTAAGTAGTAGGTGATGCAGATTTAAATCCTATGCTTGTTCCTTCTTTTTCATTGGGTGTTTACAATAATACAGATTGAGCACATGATCTTTATTTTTAAGGAGAGTAACAGTAAGAAGAAAAAACAAAAACAAAACAAAATTCCTCTCTATACACGTGTACTTGATACATTTTGCTATGAAATGATTATATGTCTTCCATTTATTCATACTTGCTCATTGAGGCAAGCAAACTACAGAAAAAATTGCTAGAAACCTAGCTGCTAGGCTCATACGCAATTGTATTAATGTTGGTCAACTCGGTTTCTACCACATCAAAAACTTGATTCATTAAAAAAAAAAAATAGTTCCAATGTCGACATGGCACAGTTCATCTTCCCTTACCCTTAGACGAGCCCCACATGCTGGTGCCATAGGTGTTGCTGGACATGTCTGTATCATTACTGGGCTTCTTTCTTGGCCTGGAGACAGCAAGACAAATGATAAAACATTTCTCACAGCATTAACTCTTGCATAGTCATTCAATGAAACAACAGCACATGCCCATGAACATAAATATACACAGAATGTGTCAAAAACTTGAGTGCATGGCATGTTTTAAAAAAACAAAAAAAACAAAACAAAACAGAAAATAAACAGAAACAAAATGAAGCACTTGCTCTCAAGAATAGCAATCTTTTTAAGCTCTTTTATATTCTCCGAACCTTTACCAATATATAATGATATACATGGTGCAGCTCTAACAATGAGATATATGTATGTTCATTGGCTCTGATTCTTCTCTTACAGCTAACAGCATCTTCCCGTCATGTTGAGAATAACCCTTCGGAAAAAAATAAATGAAGGGTTTGTTTGCAAAAACAGATACGTCCACTTTTAAGGATTTTGAAGTACGACCTCTGTCATAAAGTACAAAATAATACCTTTTAAATGATATATTGGTCACTACACATAAAGGTATATTTTTGAAGTTATGGTCAAAAGAAGCAAAAATTTTCTTACTATTCTCTATATTTTTCTTGATCTTTAATCGCAGATATCTCCATTTGGCAAATATGGACTTATCGGTTTTTGCAAACAAACTCTTCAAATACATATGCTGTTTTTTTTCTTTTAATCACGAGCTGAGATGAGTCTACACAATGAATCAATAACACATCAAGAATGAGCTGTTTTTCTTGAAATGCTATCAATATCCACTTTGTACACCCACTCATGAGGTATTCATCATGGTATTGTTGAAATGAAATGTGGATACATGGGAAAATTTTGAGTAAACTTTGATGTTGCATTTAACAGCAAATTTAAGTCAATGGGAAATGTAGGTAATCAGCTTCATGATCAAAAGAGATGACAATACAGACACTTTAATTAATATTCAAAAGCTAACATCACTGAAAAAAAGAGTAGACAGAAAGTCCCCCCCCCCCAGAAGAGAGGTGTGACTTACGCAGGAGTGGGACTGGTGGCTTTTGGGGCCGAGGCGGAGATGCTGTCGCCTAGCGACGAGATGAAGGAGAGACTCTGAGAATCCTCATCATCCTCACTCCCTGCATCGGGGATGGTCTGGGAGATGAGAGGTGAGATAAGAACAGAATAAAGAGAAGATTAATAAAAACACTGATTACCTTTACTGAAAGTGTTGACTAAGAATGCGATACAACATGCAGGCAACAACTACTCTCGTTCTATTTTCTCCTCTGTCTCTCTATGCACTACTCAGCACAATAACAGCCAATATTTGAAAAACAAAGCTTTGGGTGTTTCACTGTCTGATTCTTGCAAAGAACGATCATCCTTAGGTTCATTTGTTATACATTCACCAATTCTAATGGGATTTTTAAAAATTTTTATAGTAAGTATATGAAGGTGCTGCCAAGTTTGTTCCTCAAAACCAACACATAGGATTATTGGCTCTCCAAGGAAATTACTTCAGATGCACCTTAGCATCAAAGAGCACAGGAAACAAACAAAACGTGAATTTTTGTAGTTCATGAGGATCGCAAGCAACCACCACAGGATGGCTATGTGAGTCCAAGAATTTTGTGGTACTATCTCAGTTTTACCAAACACTCTTCTGATTATACAAGCACTGTCTTTGAAAGAATATGAAAGATGAGACTTACAGGTATTCTTGGTGTTGGCGATGGAGACGGGGTGCGAGGGGCAGGCTGGGGTGGCTTGGAGCTGGCTTTTCCCCCTATGTCCACCCCTCCCACTGGCTTCTGTCCCTGTCTCCGCCCACTCAGCTGCATCTCAATGCTCTTTGTGAGGCTGGCCACCATCGGGCCCTGGGGGTCACAGAAGCGGGGTGGGGAAAAAGATTGAAAGTGCGAGAATGACCCTAGAGCACATTTTCTTCTTCTGGTCAGGTGCGTGGTTGATGCTGCTCACTAATTATAGAAGTCACCATAGGTGAACAACACATGGACCAATTCTCGGTATCGCCAATGCGCAGAAAACTTCTGCGCACGCTGAAGAGCCCTGTCACAGATGCACTGTGGGATTCCTCGGTGCCATTGTTCGCTTCTGGTTGTCTCGTGCGAGTCGCAGTTCCCATATGATTCAATGGAGTTATTTGTCTGCTTTTCCCTTGCTACCCCTGTTTTTCCTGGCTATGATTCAGCTTAAAAGAGTTGAAAGTTTCTAAATTTTACTGATTTGAGGTCTCTAGGGTCATGGTTCACTACTGCAAGGCTTCAACGTGCTGGTCACATGATAGAAGGCGAAGAAATCTTCCAAAAAAAAAAATACCCCTGAATAAAGACAGAGTGCGATCTGAGTGCATGTGCAGCCAAAACCGGGGCAAGTTTGTCTCCTGAGCTATCCCACAATGCATCTAAAATGCTGCTCTGCGCACGGCACCTAGGTATTAGCGATACCGAGAATTACTGGTCCTCTCTATTTGACACTATTGTAATGTATACCTGTGATAGAATCCATATTATGTATGACACACCTGTCTAGGATGTTTACACATTGATATATTCCTACTCCAGAATCTGTTGTTGAACTTCAATGAACTCAGCTGAATCTGTCTTTTGACCATGCTTTCAACTAGTAGCACTTCTACGGTGGCCAGTGGTGGTGGGTTTGCTTTAATATTTTGTTTTATTCTGTTGTTTGCAAATACCCCTGCCAATGGAAGTACCTACTGTAAGCTCTGACCTTTAGCTCAACACATCAACAAAAAGATCCAAACTCCTATGAGTTAATTTTCTATCAAGGCACATATTACGTAGCTTTACTGCATTGCTCAATTTCTTTTCATGAATCTAGCATAACTTAGGAAATACAAATACACGTACCAAGCACGCCGCACACTATACGACTCACGACTATACGACCTAGCAACACACACTACACGACGTGACCTTACAACTAGTCTTATGACCGTTCTGGCTTCAGTAGGTTACCAATGAGTATAGGAGCGCACCCAGTGCGCATTGCGTGTGCTTCTATACTCTTTGCATAACACTGTATCATGATTGGCTGAAAGCCCACGACCAGTCATGGAAATTCAACATGTCAAATCTCTACAACTGGTGCTAAGACCCAGTCGTACGACTGGAAACTGGCAAGACTGTTGATGTCATACTTCCAGTCTTAAGGTTGTACGACAGGTCGGATCATATAGTGTGCGGCGGGCTTAAGAGGACAGAGGGAAAGACAGATTAACACATTAAAAAAAAAAACCCAAAAAACAATCAAACAGAGCTTTTGGTGTTGAGTCCATAGAGATAAAGTGGCAAAAAGGGTCTCAAGAGAAATATACCTGAGGTTGTCTTGAGGCAGTCGTCGGTCTTCCTCCGACTGGCTTGACCTCCTCCAGTTCACTGATGTCCTCCGAATCCCACTCGCTCTCACTCTCATCCTCCATGTCGCCCTAGAAACCATATGCAAATGAGATGGCATTAACTCACTCAGAACCACTGAACTTAAATGCCATTGACATTGCACATAAGCAGATGAACATTTTCAGGAGATATCAAAAATATGTGCAGAAATACCATCACCAACAAACGCACAAAAATAATGTTAACTGAAATTGGGCCAAATGTGAAAAATCAAGTGTGTGAAAATCTCCACTTCTTCAGATTCAGATTCATTTATTGTCCATTTAGGAAATTCTTTTTGTTGGCAAAAGGGCGTACACATAGGAATATCTACATACACACATACATACATATATTCATGTTTTAAGCTATCCAAATCATGACAATGCATTCTAATTCACAAGACTCTATTATACTTGCCAACAATCAGTGTAATACACCACCATCACCTCTCTCATCACTGACTAATCCCTGTATAAGACAAAGTGAATCATCGTCTCTATGGCCATGTCACCCCCATCACCAGACTGTCAATCAATCAATCAAACGATCAATCAATCAATCAATCAATCAATCAATAAATCAATCAATCAATCAATCAAATCAAATCAAATCAAACTTACCTCGGTTTGTCCGCTGTGGAAGCCATTAGTGGCCGGCTGCGGCTGTGCCACCGGTCTCGGGGGTACATGGGGGGTCTTGTAGATGGGGTCTTCCCCGATGTCATCCTCGTCATCGAAACTCTCGCTTTCCTCCTCCTCCTCTTCACTTTCGTCTTCCTCATCCTCCTCGCTTTCATCTTCAAATGATCTACACAGGGAACAAGCCAGGCGACATCCATTTCTCAATATGCTGTGGTAGTGCAGTGCTATTATTGTATCATGCATCATCAACATGTCTAGGGAGGATGTACAGTAAACCCAATTCACACAAATTTCTAACACATCAGGATGGATCTTGAATTATCGCCTAAAAGAGTAACAATAATAATCAATTAACACAGAGATCATTAAAAAATCCACTCTTACCAGACTTTCCTTTGGCCTATGGAATAAAAGCTATTCTATAAACAAACATTCACAAACAATTTAATCAATCATGAAGGCTTTGAAATGTCCATGTAGTGTGCAATCACTATATATGTTAATGTTTATAATGTGCAAACATCCTAGAAACAATGTTGACTGGGAGAAAGAAGAGCAATCCTGAAGTTTGTTCTACATAAAAAGCTTCGACTTCCACCCTTAAAACAAATGTATGGTGTTAATACCCAAATGACCTGTACGTATCATCTCCCAACAAGCACTTACATCCATAATAAACTTTCTAATTTGAAAATAAACTCACACTCTGGCCGCTGACTGTGGACCGGCAGATCGGCCCTGTGCTGTGCGGCCCTGGGCTGCCCGGCCCTGGGTGGGTGTGCCCGACCCCTTTCCCTGGGGCATGGGGCCCCTGGGGACCACTGGGGGTGGGGTTCTGACCTGCCCCGGAGACATCTTCTTAACGGCTGGGGTGGGGTGGGGCTTCTGCACTGGGGCCTTAGTCTTGGGCTTGCTGGCATGGGTTACCACCTTCTGGGGAGGCGACAGGGTGGTGGGTTTCTTCTTGCCTTGTGGAGAAACTGTACCACAGCATGTTGACAGAATACAAGGGTTAGGAGGAGATTAGTGAAAGCATATGATTTAAATACAATTCACACAGTCTGTGTTCTTTTATTGCCCCTTCTATCTGTTTTTTATTCTGTTTTATTGTTATTCTTCAGATGTCTTCTTTTTAACCAAATACTTTTTGCATAGATATGTGATATATAAGCATGAAAAATTGGCCCTGCTTAGTCCAATAGCATTCTGTGAGCAAGGGCTTTCTACCACTTGTGTTACTCCTTATGGTTCAGGTGGTAGAAGGCTTAACGGTGCATCACATATTCTTTCTAGGGTATGTGTTTGACCCTGAAAAGGGCCTTCAAAGATTTCTCCTTACGGTTCATTCGCCCTACACAAAAATCTGAGCATTTCTTGAACAATACAGAATAAAACAGCAGTGAACAGGAACAACAAATATGAGATTGACAAAGAGAGGTTAGCGCAAAAAACAGCTGTAGCACTGACTGACCGGAGCGCACTGCCATGGCGACAGGTTTGCCACTCTTCTTCATTTCTGAGGCCTTACGGTCGACCTCCCGCTTGAAGCGCTCCCGGATGTCGTAGAACTTGGCGTGTTGCTTCGCCAGTTGCTGTCTCTCTTGCTTCAACACCCGGACCTTGTTCTCCAGTGACTGTGCAGAGATGCCCCTCATTCCCTGGATCAGAAATCGTCAGACACACCATACTTCAATCACATTATTGGAGAGACCGCATGGAAGGTACAATGCACTCCCATTATAATGAGCACGGTTGTAATTAATTTCTCATTACAACAAAATAAGAATTCAGGTTCAGGGTGCTACTTATTTTTTTTTTTTTTCACAACTTGCCCATTCTGGCAAACAGATTTCCAAACTGTTGCAGAACACTTGTCCACAAACATGAATTTCACTTGCCCGAAAAGAAAGTCCAAAGATATAAGAAAATGATATAGAAAATCACTTTAAGTCAAGGGCTAGATAAAACACAATCATTTTAATATAGAGCACACGCTGGTTCGCATGCTGAAATACATTGGAGTAACAAGCTTTACAAACTTTGTTTGATCGAATGTTGGTGTTGCATTGCATTGGGACTTCTTCATGTTAGTGTAGGAAAGTTGCTGAAATGAAATTATCAAAACACGCCTTGCATCACTATACAGTTATTATCTTTGGGCTTCTGTATGGATGACATCATGGGTTTGAAAGGGGAAAAGTGAAAAAAAAAAGGTGGCATTTTTTCCTGTTTGATTCAAAACACTTGCCTGACTGATTTTACTTGCTCCGAGCAATTGGGCACGCATTTATGTAGCACCCTGAGGTATCAACATTTTTGTCTATATATCTTTATACACTTTATTGTTCTGCTATGATGGAATTTCGATATAATAACAATTGAAAACTGCCAGTCTTGAGTCGCCTGTACCGGTAAACTGTCTATAGCAACCAACCAAGGGAGATGAAAGGGCTGCGTGACAGGTGGCCTCTAATTCAGGTTTTACTGTATGTTAAATGTGTGAGAGCTGTATTCAGACATACACACACTGCAGATTACTAATAATACATTGAATGAATTTTGAATAGCAGTGTCCCATCACTGATACACACTGGAACACGAGATGGAATTTCCTTCAGTAATGGAACATTATAAACAGTGAAGAAACAGCACCATTTTCACATAATATTTCAAAGACAATATTGACTGGAAACCATTTATCTTTCCTTCGCCAATGTCCTCAAATTTTCGACAAAATGTGCTGATTCCTGTCAAATGATTCAAAGTTCCAACTTTGCTATACGTACATAGAGACAATTTTATAAATGGGTATACTCAAGAGGAAGGTTCAAGCCTTAAAACAGCCCTTTAAGTCAACTGACCACAGAAATAATGCATTTAAAGCACTTTGAGCATCAGTGTGGTGAAAAGACATTATATTGAAAGACTATGACTACCATTACCACCAAGGCTTTTTAACAATCTACATGTGCTTAATAAAACAAAAACAAACAAATGGAATACAGCCAGAACACAAGACTTCCAGAAGACAGCCATCTTGTTACCTCTGGCGAAACAAAAACAAACAAATGCCTTACCACGACTGACTACAATCAGCCAGAATGCAAGACTTTCATAAGAGAGCTATTTCGCTACCTCTGGTAAACTAAAACAAACAATGCCTTGCCACAACTGACTGGAATACAGCCAAATGACAACACTGCAAAAAGACAGCCATCTTGTTACCTCTGGCACACCACGCTTCTCCAAGCTCCTCTGCAGCACACTTGATAGCTCGTCCTTCAGACCGGCGATGATGCGCTCCTTGTTGTGAGAGACTGTGGGTCAAGGGAGCAAACAAAGGATTTCTCTCATTGACAGCCAAACATATATTGTGCAGATGCTGTCTTTCATAATCAATTCACAATAACTTTAATAACACATACCTTTAAAGGTACAATTTTACTATTGGGAGGAGTGATTTTAAAAAATGTTCAAGTCACCATATTTGATGCATATGTTTAGGTCAGTTGTATCACAAAACATCCTACCATATGTAAACTTTGCAAAAAAGCCTAAAATATAAGGAGATATCACTATTTTCCTCAATAAACCATATCTGTAGAGGGTTCATTCTGAAATCAATCTTTTGTTCACATTTTGTATATTTACCAATAGTTACTTAACAGTGGTTATACTGATTAAAATTTTCACATTGTTTGTTTCTATCCCTAACTCATAATACAGAACTATCTTGAAGTACTAAGGGTGGATTTTTGTTTCATGATTTGCAAATGGTAAATAGTGCCTTGAAGGGTCATACAATGTATATCCCTTTTGTAAATATCCCAAAATTTTGCACAGTTGAAGAATAATGTCTCCCAACAGCGGTGTATGAAATCTAAAGATAATACACCTCAGAGTTTTTCCTTTTTAAGAAATGAAAAACTAACCCCACGTCACTGGAGAATGCACTTCTCTTTTTACAGAGAATAACAGCCGGAATTTTTTCGCAGCCTGAATACGTTCACTGGAAATCTTTAGCATTATTTTCCCTTCCATCATACAGACGTTTCATTTTTATCATTTTGAGGAAAAGTCTACATTACCTACCTCTACAATATGCTTTTGAAAGGAATCTAATTTTCAAGATTGTAGAAAGGACATACAAACAAACAAGTTCTTCAGCAATTTACTTTTTGCTGAACAAAAAACAAAGTTATCAAAGAATGCAATGGCTTTATCTGACAGGACTTCGAATCTAAATGTAAAAAAATAAAAAATAAATAACAATTGAGCATATGAATGAACAAGGCAGCATTCATTCAGACTTAACTGCCAAAACAATGTGATGATTTAAAGTCTTCATGAAGTCCACTAAGAAGATTTTCACTTGGCTCTCCACTAAACATTGTCAATGTGGGACCAAATATGTTCCTTGGAGGTGGGATGTGGGCATAACCACAAAGTCACAGATTATGTTTACATGCATCACTGCCCTAAATGTGTACTACACAATAATCCCAAACAGCATATATTTTGTCGAGCAAGTAATTCTTAAAGACATTGAATATGCATGATTAACCTCACTGACATGATGCATGGCATATATATATATATATAGTATATATACATATATATATATATATATATATATATATATATATATATATATATATATATATATATATATATATATATACAGTATAAAATCACATCTAAAAATGAACTAAACCAGAACAAAAGAAGCTCAAATAGGCAAGTGACATTCCTGTATATCTTGCTATAACATGCTATACATAGGAATGTGAAGCCAGATTTTTAACATTTTTATGTCTTGTAAGCATTGTCAATAAACTCGTATTGCAAGCAGCATAGACATGTGCATGCCATATTTGCCTAAAATCTTTACAAAAACTGACCTGTTGTTATTGCGTTTTAGAAATATTGATTTTTAAAAAAATTGACCCCAACCTACCATATTACCCATTCTACATGATGCCAAAAACTACACATATGATTGCATCTACCCATTGGCACTTGTGATAGGTGTGGTGTTAAAAAATATGATGAAGTAGCGTCAAATTTGATATTTCTGAAGTCATTACATAAGTAATCAAATAATCAAACTTTGCCTTGACCTTCAAAATTTTACTTTCAAATCTCATCTACAAATCAATTGCTATGTAGCGTTAAAGCCACCAATAAAGTTTAACTTTGAACGAAATTTCTTTAAATAAAAAGAGGGGGATAGAACTTTGAATCCTCCTAACAGTAAATTTACTGATAATCATAATGATGATTGTGAAACATCATTAATCTAAGAACAGAAACATTCACAAATGCAAAGCATTTGCATATACAAAATATTTTTAAGAATTCACAAAGACGCCAACAACTTATCTCCCGTCCTACCCCAAACCCACCCACAAAAATAGACAAATATACACTTAAATCTCCCTCTCTGCTTATAACCCCTCTGAGCTATGGGCTGAATGCAGTTCTAGGTGTAACCAATCGTTTGGTTGATGAGCAAGATACCCACATGTATGATGTTGGTCGGGTTTTTGGTTTCCGCTAGCAGCGTCCAACTCATCCTCACTCACATCTGCAGGATCAACACGTCGGGAGGGAAGGGAGCACATACCAAAAGCACAATGACACAAATGCGATAGAGACACAGCCATGAAACATCATGCCACAGAAAGTACAATAAACAACTTTGTCTACTGAGTAAACAGGAACAACATAATGAGATTCACAATCTAGCTGATCTACAACATTTTTAAGACAAAAATGAATGCTCCAGTATGATTGCACATTGACATCTATACTAAAGCTTCGTTTCACTGGTAGCCTGTTTCTTAATGTCAAAATCTGTCAAATTATTTAGTAATCAAGTTTCAAACATAATGCAATAGATTAAGAGATGACTGCACAAGAACTATGATTGAGGAAAGTTCTATTCACTCGCATATATAGCAGATGATTCCCAGAATAGCTTCACATCTAACAATCTGTCTTTCATGAAGTCAGGCAAAGTCAAAGTACTTTAACACAAAACTCAATCTTGACAACCATTCTATATAAGTTATACTTCTCATGAAAAATTCTAAAACAGCTTTTTACCACTGCTACAACTTAAAATGTAGTGTATGTGCATCTACTGCTAAATGATGAGTGCATGTTACATGTGTAGATCAAATCAACAGGGAACAAACGTATGACTGATGGTGTAGTATGCTATTCTGTGCTTTGTGAAAGTCTGAACACTAGAACTTAAAAGGAGATTCTACATTGAGACTCTGGTGTTTGTGCTAGTGTTTGCATATGATCAGTTCAAATACTTATTAATGGCAAAGATAAGAGGAAAAATTGATGCTGTAATTCACATTGATAACAGACAGTCAAAAAATATGAAATGAGAATTGGAAACATGCTAAATGTTGTAACAACCATGAATTAGTACTAGAGTGAAAAGATCTGTTAGCTAAACACTCAAATAAGATGGAAAATTTTGAAGGTTAGAATCATGGACATTTCATGCAGGGTGGATGGTTAGATGTCCATCTTAAATGCATTCGGAGCCTAAAATCAAATATTGTTCTATATCATTTTAGATGATAAGTTCAAATTTTACATCTGTGAGCTTTGTCAAAACATGTATCTATGCCATTACAAAAATCCTGCTTTCATCTTGTGGAGATCTGCAACTCCTTTTCAAAGGAGGATCCAGCAGAGGACACAATTCCTTGTCTGACATTTCAAGGTAATGTTGATTTAGCTGATGCATGCAGTCAGTTTAAATAAAAAGTTGAAAATTACATCCCCTGCAATCACTGAAAGTGTAGCTGGTAGATGAGACTGTAATAGTGACAATATATCAAAAAATATATACTATGCCGTCTCAATTTGAACAAATATTACAAACTTTTTAGCACTATGCAAGATCAAAATGATTAAATTGAATTTGGAGTTGAAGGTTTTGTGTTGAAATAGATGCAAAGTTTAAGAAGGCAGTTTGAATTTCTCCAAACTCCACAAAGTTACAAGACAAACAAATGATGTATAGAAGCTCTCCATCACCTACATAATTTTTCACATCTAAAATTCTATACCTTGATACAAGCATTGTGAGAAGCTGTGATCTGTGTTATTTCTTCCTTGTCTTAAGCCATAGTCTTTTATTATTATATGATTAACGAAAGATCACTTACTGCACAGGAGTTTGTTTGAAAGGGGTGAGTAGTTCTACAAATTATGATATTGAAACACAGTTAAACATTAGTCACCACTACAAACGTGTCATTAGTTTCATTTTCAGACTGACTAATTAACTGTGTTAGGCTAACCCCTAGACCCTCTGGAAAAGATTATTACACAGTATTATGCTTCAAAAAGAGGCAGGAATTCTCTTTTTCTGACCTGAATCGGAAAGGTTATAAGATGGATGGGTGCCGGTCAGCCAGGACTCGGACTCTTGCAGGACGCGGGACAGAGTGTCCATGCCTTCTTGTTCTGCTTGTGTATGTGCAATTTGTTTTGGATTTTTTTTTTTTTAAAGTCCATCATGGTTACCATAGGGACCCATCATCATCATTATCATCAGTACCAATGGTATGAGATGGGATTTCAGTGTAATAAACGAATAAAGGAAAAAGACAGTAAGTGAATGGTGCAAATACCATTGAAGAAAAAAAGAAACACAAATAAAAGCAAACAACAAAGGTGATACATTGCCATGTGAACATAAGAAATGAAATTTGGTAGTGTAGTATAAAAGATGAGACATCCGGATGCATTTCGGTTGAAATAGGAAGGGACAGAATGAAATTATAGTTAATAATCTAATGAATACTGAGTTCAAAGGAAAAATTTCTACACAGAGGACCGGAGATTGGTACTAGAGCTTAGAAACAAAGTTTCAGCCACACTATGATGTCTAATGTAAAATGGCTAAACCAGCAAAAATAACACTCATGTACTTGTAGCTAAGTTTAGATAGAGATTTCTTGTATTTTTATTTTAATCATATCTATAGACATGGACACATGAATTTGCCTAGCATGGAGTCATGTCAGCACTCACTTACTCGGTCAATGACAGGCAGTGTGAAACAAAGAGCTATGCAAATGCATCCACTTGACTGATCAAACATGGCCTGTTAATGCTTTACTTACACATGCCATAATTTTTTCTCAATGATTACACCTGAAAATTCACTGACATTTCATGCATAAATTCTCAGGTTGCAAAGTTTCTAAGTCAAATGATGGAATACAATATATTGGTATAATAAAGATTTATTTTTTTCTAAAGTTAAACATGCTAGTCATTCCACAAGAAAAGAGGAAACAATGCAACATAAGGTATGTTAATTACAGGACAAAGCAAATCCATATAGTCCTCAATAAAATCAGTTGTACAGCTCCTAATAGAGGGGTGTCAATATCTGAAAGAAATGCAACTGTGCATCGAACCAAGTTACAGTGGAGTATTTGGCTGCCCTCTCATTTGGCATGAGATCCAATCTCCATACCCGAGAGTTCACAAAAATGTCCCAACAGAATCAATTGCAATATTCTCTTTGGAACATTAATCATCTCAGTTTTCAAGAATTCAATGCACCTGAACTGTATTTTTCAGTGTGTTTTCATTTCAAAAGCCTAACACAGCCTTCACTCTCGGCTATAACTCAAGTTGATGTCGGCAATCTGTGAGGTATCAAGGTTCTTTGGAGAATGGCGCTCTTACAATATTGACTGCTCCTCATCTCCTTCTATTCATAGTTTTATATGAGATGATCAACACATGTGTTTCTATTTGTAAGTGGCAACAACCTGCACAGTTGCATTCATTATTTTGAACTGGATAACAAAGTGATGACCATGCAATCAATGGGGTACACACAACAATCTTTTATATAGTTATATAACGAGGAGAGTATCTCATGCAAGACTGTGAAATATGTTTGACAAATACAAGTCACAAAACTTTGTGAGGAATTCCAGGGTGTCTAGAGATATTTTCCATCCTCAGAGTCATTATAAGAGTAAAAAGATTTTGATACCCTTTGTTTGTTCATAGGTATTTGAGTACTGGCCAATATGTACCTATTTAACGTGAACACATTATATTTTAATCAAGAGGTCCATTGGTAGCTGTACATATTCTTAAATTCAATCAATGGCAAAAATTTACTGGCACAGCACTTATATGTGATGATTGATGGTCAACCAACATTCTCTTTCTTATGAAGCACAGTGAATAATTTGAAGGCACGACACACAGAACTGCACATAAGTGACCTACACTCAACAAGAATCTCCCACAATGTAAATGAGAAATGTGAGGTAATGAACCACAGCGATGAAGTGGAGAAGTTGGGCCATCCGAAATCACTTGGCTTTGAGGAAATACTGAACGTGGGGAGTGGTTACATGATATTGGTTTCTGTGTAGGGGTGGGGGGAAATATGTCTGATATGCATACCTGAAGTGCTAAGGCTATCAAACAAACTAATACACCCAAATATAGAGCTCAGTATAGGCACACAACCATCATAGAAACTTCACATCAGAGTAATGAACGGTGATTATAATCAAATCTCCTGCCAGTGATGATCATTGCCACTTCACATCCTAAAAACTACACAATTACTTCCAACTATGAAGATTTGTATTTGACAAATTTTGCAGTACTTCACTGACCTAAGAACTACCCACATCACAGAGCGTGAAACTACACAAGCTACAGCGTAATGACGCAGCGACAGAGTGCAATGGGTGCTAGAATGTCTACAGACATGCGTATCATAAACCAAACAGACATACACACACACACACAAACACACACAAGAGAGACAAGCTTTCTTCCCGACCAAGACCACAAGATAAACCTCAACTCACCAAAGCTGGTGTCGTCATTGTCCTCTGTCGTCCCTTGCTGGTCGGAGATGGTCATCTGTGGTGGAGGCGAGGACAGCGGTTGTACCACCTCATAGTGTTTGGACTGAATAATAGTATTAAATGTAAGGATGCTGTCATACAATTTTTATGCTCTCTTTTTGTTTTTCCTTGACAGAATTATTGTTTGAAGAAATTGGTCATTTTTTAAGTATGCAGATTATCACATGTCAAGCAGGTTTTATCATCATGTTATCAGTCAAGAGGATTTGAATGCTACAGAAAGCTTTACATTACTTTTTAAATGAATAATCAATCTCTAATCAGTCCTAATGACTTATTTCATAACTCATTTTTCTCACTGTCAAGACCACTCAGCTTTGCATGTTATACCTTTGGAACTATTAGGTTTATCTTAACACATGCACACAAGGAACAATCAATATGGCACAAGTCATTGCAAAAGGCATATCAGAGATGAATATTATCATACATCACCAACATATCAAACATCACCAACACATATTGCAAAGATTACTGTAAAACCAGAAATATTCACAGCATGACGTTTTCGCGAATAGGAGCAGCAGGCCTTTTTCGTGGCACGAAATTTCTGTCAGTTACCACTGGTATTCTATGCATATGGTGTAGACAAAAATGTTTGCATGCATTCTAATTTTGTGACTCTTGGCTCCTCCTGGAATGTGCAAAAATTTGACGTACATAAATATTCATGGTTTGACAGTGGCAATTACAAGGTCACTTTCTGGTGACCACTGGGGTGACAGAACTGAGTTTATCAAATAAAAACATTATCAGCTAGATGCTTTGAAAAAGGCAATCCCTGAATAACTTTCTACTTACAGCCTTCACTTTCAGATCCTTGATCTTATCTTCTTTACTTCTGATTTGCTTTTCAAAGTCCTTGTTTTTCTGGAGAGGGAGAAAAGGATATAAAATGAGTAATATGGCATTTTCACCGAGCGACAAGAATGCTACAGACTGTAAAAATGAATTGGCTCAAATGTGGGGAAGCAGAACAAAAGGTGTCTATTGATAAAGTGAAAAATTTTACCAAATCACATAATGGTACTTCACACAGAAACCACAGTAGTGTTTGAAAGAGGATGTGTCTTTTAGCTAATATTAAAGCGTCTCATGTCCATGAAAGTCTTTTCTGTTATCAATTGCATCTCATCCTCTAAAAGGTCGCATATGCCTTTCACAAGTGTCACAAAATTTTGTGTGGTTTAAGAATGTCTCCCAACATTGTGCACGAATCTTACAGTAATATACAACTACCTTAGAGTTTTCAAGGAAGTATTGAAAACAAACCAACAGTCACTTCAGAATACGCTCCTCTGTTGTACTGAGAATAACGGTTGAAATTTTTTCGAGGTCCGAATAAATTCACTGGAAATATATGGTATCGTTTCCCCCTCCATCATAAAGAAGTTTCCGCTTTCATCATCCTGAAGAAAGGTCTGAATTACCTACCTCCACAATATACAAGCTTATAAAAGGAATCTAATTTTCAGGGTTGCAAATGGGACACACAAGCTCTATAGGCTAACCCATCCCACCTTCTTGTCCACATGTCTGTTTGCCTGTGTGTATGCTTTTCTCTCTGCCTTTATCTGTCTGGATATAAGTTTGTATGCAGGCCTCAAATTAACCGACGGCCACCGACGGCCATGGCCGTCGGTGCCCCTCTCGTTGGCCGCAATGCCTTTTGTTTTTTGATCAAAGTTACGGCCAAAAAAAAAAATGTGCCCTTTTTCTTGGGGCCGTGGTGCCCTTTTAGAATGAAAGTTATTATTTATGTCGTATAATATGCCCTTTCTCAAAGTCTACACCTTAATAAGCTTGAACAACTTTCCTGATATCAAATATCATACCTTCAGTTCACTCGCGTCCCATTATATCTGATTCAAACTCAGTATCTTTCCGAGATACGAGACGACGTGTACGTACATGTACGCCCGACCGGCTTTTGCCGTCCCGACTGCCTCCGCAGCGCAGCGGCCATAGAGTTACTAGCTAGGCAGCGCATATTCAGATAGAGTACCAGTAGTAAAGAGTGAACACCAAGTTCACCAAGAAAAAAGAAAAATCCCACGATGCCAAGGTGCCAGACTGGGGAATGGGGAGGGGTGGAGAGAGAGAGACCAATCAACAGAAGAAACCGCGCGTACTGGCGCATTCTTGGAGGTCATGAACTGTCTGGGGTCTTGGAGATGAACAGGGAAAGAATGTTTAATTATCCAAGATAGCTCAAGTCGTCGAAGCCCCAGGGCGAAGACCCAGGATTACAAACGTAATGATTCTGTATTTCTTATCACTCTCCTGCGATTTTGAGGTGTTAGTAGAGTGTCAAATTTTTCGTGAAAACACAAATTTGACTACCAGTGACAATGAAAGAATTGTATTTTTTTGTGCAGATTGTTTTTTTTTTTTTGTCTTTATCCTGACTAATATTCAAGTTCATATGAAATTTCTGACATTTTTACTGCTGCATCAACAGCCTAAATAAATTACTGGAAGATTTTTAATATATTTGAATTGTCAAATTTTGAATATAAATGCAAATATGTGGATAATCATCGGATGTGGATGATCATCATCCACATTGATTTGTATCCTCTAAATTTGCTATTTCAAATGAATATAGTAGGCAATGTGTCAGAAAATTCTGAAGCTTTGTGAGTATGAAATTTTTGGCAACCTTCGTAAGTTCCATTTGAACTTTAGGCATGATAAGCTCCTATGATTCAGCAAAAATAACTCAACAGATCAGAGATAAACTTCCTTCGAATTGAGAACTAGCACGCAGATTTGCTGAGCGTGAGACCTCAAGAAGCTTCAGCTTTGCTTTGAGAGTGTAACTCGGGAAGTTCTCACAAACTCCTGGATCACCCCTCCCTGCCAACTCCAACTCGTTGCTCCCCAACGTGCATGGTGAATGCATGGTGTCTCGATGTCACCTTTGTTTTTGTCTTGGAATATTTATTCATTTCGTGTCATGACATGAGTGTAGTAATCTTTTTGCATGGCGATGTACAAACTCGTGATACTCCACTCGTTTTTTTCTATGTTTTTCTTTGAGGCCAAAAGGAAGACAAAATAGTATCATGGCGTTTGCAGTTGTTCAAAAGGTCTGCTTTTGATAGCTCACAGACTACATAGTAATCATCCATGCTCCCAGGCCCTCCCTCCAGTCGAGCAATTCACACGAGCGCGCAAATTCCTTTGCCTTGTGGTTTTGCCAGCCAGCTGTCGGAATGTGCTTTGAAGTTACATGGCAGCCTGGCCTGGCTGGCCTGAAAGGGTGTCGAGTTTCAATCAATACCTACTGTTGTTTTATTCCTGTTTTAAAAAATGTTGTTTCACCTGATAGAAACGCGGAAATCGGGAATGTGTTACAGCTGTAGGGAAGAGGTTTTTGTTGTGTGTTGCACTTTGTGTGTGTGTGTGTGTGTTTGTTTGTTTTTCTCGGTTTTTTTTTTTCTTCTTTCTTTTTTCATAAACACCCAACATGCCCTTTCCAATGTGGCCTTGGTGCCCCTCTGACTGACCTAAGTGCCCTGGCCTCTTGGAAAAAGTGCCCTTTTCTAAATGGCCTTGCCCCTCCAAAATCCTATTTCGAGGCCTGGGGTGTGCATCTCTCTCTCTGTTTGTCTGTATGTGCATGTGTGTATCTCTATCTTTCTCTGTCTGTCTGCGGGCCATTTCTCTGTCTCTCCTTCTACTTACTCCATCTACTGTAAACGCCATACTTAGCAAGTCTAATTTTTCGCGAATGGGGACTTCTCGACAATTTAGTGAGTGGTTAAATTTGCGATTGTGGAGTACTTTCTTGAACAGTGAAATGTATGCTAACACATCACATTCATGTCAGAATCAGAGTTAATTTTTTTGCATGTTTTTAAATTCGCAAACGACACCCAACAAGCAAAATTCACGAAAATAACAACCTTGCGAAATATACAACATATACAGTATAATCACCTTCATGAGGTCCTGTATCTGTTTCTGGTACTTGGCCCCCTTCTGGTCCCCGCCCTCCCTCTCAATGTCCAGCAGCTCCTTGGTCTGCTTGAGGAGGGCCTTGAGTTCCTTCACCTCCTCCCGGTGGGATCCCTTCAGCTCCTTCTGCTTCTCCCTCCACTTGTCTTCCTGCTTCTTTAGATCCTCCATCATCTGGGACTGCAGCGTCGAGATCTGGAATCCAAGGTTGTGGGGGGGGGGGGAAGGTTGTGGGGGGGGGGGGGGGAGGTTGAGGGGAATCGTTGAGTGGAGGCCATTGGGTGGTAGAAGGCTTAATGGTGCACCACATGTTCTTTCTTGGGTATGCATGTGGCCCTGAAAAGGGCCTACCCACTCCCGACGTGTTGGCAAGCATGTTCTTGTCATTCTCAAGAGAATTCTTGAGTTTCACTCAATACTTGAGTTTCATTCTCTTCAAAATGGCAAGAACATGCTTGTCGTAATGTCGGGAAAGGGTAGGCCCTTTTCAAGGCAACATACATACCCAAGAAAGAGTATGTGGTGCATCACTAAGCCTTCTACCATGTGATCCAAATACATGTTGACCTTCATTGATGCTTTTGGGTCTGTACATAATCAAATTACTAAACATTTCATGAAAATATGCATCATATACTTTCAAACACTTTTTTTTTAACTTAATTTCAAGCATCCTGCTAAGTCCTACCTCAAAATTAAAAAAAAAATAATCCTGATAATTTTTATTCATATTCCAACTGTGACATCATCCTCCTGTAACACTTGAGCTGAACAACAGACACAGTAATGTGCATTACCACTCACTGCTATTACTACCTGCACTTACTCACAGCAGCATCACATGTCCTTTTTCATGCAAATGTTTCTGACAAATTTTTGACACAGCAATGAAGAGAGTGCCTGTGCAAGGAGACGACCACGCCAGCTCCGTACGAGAGTACTGTAAAACAAGATATATTTGCGGCATGAAATTTTTCTCGAATCGCCACTAGCATCCAATGCATATTGTGTAGGCAAGAACTTTCGCGTGCATTTTAATTTCGCGAATTTTGGCGCTCGCGAAATTCGCGAAATCAAAATGCACGCGAACATTCCTCGTTTTACAGTATTACCTCTCCCTGGAGGTGCTCCTTGAGTTTGCTCATCTCTCGCTGCTGCTTCTTGTTCAGCTTCCTCTGCTCCTCCAACTCATCCTCATCCATCATCTTACCCAGCATGGACTGCTTGCCTGACAATGGCAGAGAGATTTCAACAAGATTGGATCAAATTTTCCACATCCCCCAAAACAACAACAACAAAACAAAACAACATCCCCAGTTATCTGTGATCTTCTAACTTAAAAAGGGGATAATGTGTGATTAAAGTTCGATCCTACCTTGGCCATGCTCACACAATGCTAAATGAAAAAAAAAATTAAAAAAATTAAAAAAGATTTGGAGGTGATGTCAAAGAATTAGGCCATCATATTACACATAAAGCTGATCCACACATAGCTATTGGTTTTTTATATCGCGACACAAAAATTGACTCCTCAAAACTGTGATTTTCAGGTGTACGTGCGAACGGGCCTTTTGATCCATACTGTACTGTATTTGCCAAATGGCACTGCTGTCCATTAAAACTAACTGTTGATGAAAAAAGGGTTAGCTAATCATAATTCTCATCACATCAAGAAGAACTTCCTGTTGTAAAATGAAGCATTGGCATGGCCAAGTGCACTGTCTAACTTACAGTAAGTTAAGTATATCTTTGGTGGGTGGATAAACTGAATGTAAACAAAAAAGCTAGGGAAATGTATCGCTAAGTGCCTAGGTACATGATGGGATTAAAGTCCTCTGCTGTTATTCTAAACATATTTTGAAAATTATAGTACCTTTAACGGCAAGCTGATATCCACTCAGTGCCTCATCTCATGACTCACCTAGTTTGGATTCTATGTTGCTGAGAGCATTTTGGGAAGACGAGTATTTGTCGTGCATCTCTTTCAGTTCCTTCATGAACATGTTCTGCATTTTCTCCATCTCAACCTATAGAAGCAAAGACGAAACAGAAAGTCAGAGAGAAAAAAAAATCACTCTCTTCCAACACCTCTTATATTGTGTAGACAACAACACATACTGCTGTATGTCTGTGAATGTTCTCAGTCATTCAGGTAAAGTATTATATCAGTAAATCTAGTCAACTGGAATTTAAAACTTGTAATTTGGGAGTAGCGATGTTTCGCATCCTCTCTGGGACGCTTCATCAGGCCGACTGATCTTTGGCAGCAATTGGTTGTTGACCCGTAACACGGTCGGGGAATTTCGGAAATGGAGGAGGGGGCCTGCGACACAACCTAGCTGGAGCCTTACAACCCGGCAGTTCGGAAGATTCCTCAGCGCTTTCTGAAATTCCCCAACCCTGTTATGGGTCAACAACCAATTGCCGCCAAAGATCAGTCGGCCTGATGAAGCGTCCCAGAGAGGACGTGAAACGTTGCTACTCCAAATTACAAGTAAGTCCACTTGACTAGATTTACTGATATAGTTCATGACATACTGCTGTAGTTATCTACATATTTTGACGGCAAAAACAAACAAACAAACAAACAAACAAACATATTTTGAAATGACGAAACTGCACATATCAATTATGCTGAATCACATTTTAGGGAAAATAAAAATATCATTGATTTGAATACATAATCGTTAAGAGTAAAACTCTAATAAAACATAATTTGCAAGCAACTGCCTCATCTTCAATGTCACCACTAACTTTTTGAAAGTTTAGCTGCTCCTGTTTCCATTTCTCCAGCTCCTTTCTGTGCTGATCCTCCTGCCTCTCCGTATCCATTTGACTCTACATAAAACAAATGTCAACAACAGTAAAAACAAGGTAAAAACAGAATTTCATTGCACTTCTTACACTACTGGTCCATTTTCTCTGTGAGACACCTCATGTTTTCCCAATAAACATTGTCCATTCATTGACAGCAATGCCATTTCTAAGGCTACAGACCTTTACAGAAACTGAAGCACTGAATTTTTTATGTAACTTGTGGAGTTGAAAGAATGCTGACATTTTGTCACTTGAATGTGTGTGAGCAAAATGTAAGGTGCATGGAGAGTAGTGAGGTTGCAAATGGGACAAACTTGGCCAAACCTACTGAGAAATTGTTTGCGATATATTCTGTGCAAAATTGAGCAATATCTTGAAAATGTTTTGGTAGAAATTATGATGTCTTGGTCTATGCACTACATTTTAATCCTGGTGAACACAATGATTACAGGATATCTGTATTAGATTAAGTAAGAGTTGACAGCAAACTCCATAGCCAAAATCAATTATCATTCAACTTTTGCTGCTTTTCCATGCCCAAGACCCCGTTACAACACAGGAGGGGCTATGGCACATCCTAACATTCAGATCTACAACTGCATAGAGAGCACTAATTAAACTGAATATGACACCAATATAATTTCTTGCCAACCAAATATGTGCAGCATTCTACAGGTGTCAAACACAGTTAATGGAGAATGCTATGAAGGCATTGCCAGGGGTTTCCTTTGAAAGATGACTGACCAGAAAAACAAAAACAAAGTTACTAGCCTGTCATTCATACATTGCTGAATAAAGCTGTCATTACATCTACTCTATATTTATCAACATTTGCTCCGTGAGACACACATGTAACATTACATTTGTGACTGCCCAGCTCAAAACCCAGAAAAAAACAGTAGGCCAAAATTAATTTTCACTTTTCCACATAGTTTAAAAGAGCAAGCACTGAGGTCTAAAATGACATATACAGGTAAGTTGTTAAACTTGGTCCATCTTAACCTACTCAAACAAAAGATTGAAATAAGAGCGAGTTAGGTGAAGTTTCAAGGAAAGGGAAGAAAACGGATTTAAAGATTAGGGTCACTTAATGCGTGCTGTGCAGAAGTATCTGTGAAAAATAACATGGTCCAGAAAAAAACAAAAACAAAAACAAAAACAAAAACAAAACAAAACACGTTAACATCTAGATTTCTGCTTTGTTTTAAGCTGCCAAATTTTGACAGCACATGGAGAAAAAAAAATTACTCTCTCAGGTAAAACAAACAGCAAAAATTTGAGTTCATCAACCCAAATGGCATATTTTGGTCCAGAACAGAGAATACTAATCTTCAACTTTTTGTGAGTTTTGAACTGGGCAGCAACTAAAGACAAACACATCTTGAGTACAGTGACAATGAATGAACCCACTACAAAAGGTCAATGAACCTGTTTTATAGCAAAGAAGTGAGCCCCTGAGACACACTCCACACATCTCCATGACTGACTATGATCACGTGGCACCATCTCTCCATAACAAACCAAACTCACCTGTTGCTGTAGGTGCATCTTCATTTGTTCCTGAGCTCGCTCCTTCTCTTCCACTAGCTGAGATTCGGTGAACTTTAACCTTTCTCTCAGCTCCTCCAGTTCCCTCTCAAGTTTCTCATTGGCTTCATTGACCTTCAGAAAATACAATCAAAAGGGAACAAACAACAACAATATATTACATGTAACAACCTGCATGTTTCCTCTTAAAGGTCCTGTTTACCTTTGGGAGCAGTGATTTAAAAAATGTTCAAGATATCACATTTGATGCACATGTGTAGGTCAGTTGTATCACAAAACATCCTACCATATTAGAATTTTGCAATGGAACCTAATATATAAGGAGATATCACTATTTTTCTCAATAAACCGTAACTGTAGACGGTTAAGTCTGGAAACATTTTTATAATATCCATTGTTCACATTTTGTATATTTAAGAATACTAAACATTGATTATACTGATTCCAATTTTTACATTGGTTGTTTCTCCCCCTAACTCACATTCTAGTAGCATTTTGAAGCACTAATGCTAGGTTTTTATTTCATCTGCAAATGGTAAGTAATGACTTTAACTTATGAATTAAAGTATACAGATTGTTTATTCCAAAAGGGGCATAGTATAATAATTTTTTATAGAGTCTTCAAGCCTGGCATTCTTCAGCAATTTAGCAGAGGCTTTGCAATCAATCCTGCTAATTTCAATCCAGTCTTATGTTTACAATAGAGACTGTTTTGGGCTTTATGAGTTTGTATGGTCCACTGATCATTTTAAAACTATTAATTACTAGCAATTTCAGTCTTTGGCTGATGTAATGAATATAATAAACTATACTGACTGAAATTTAATGACATTACAGTTTACATAATACATAATTACAGTTTACTGTAATGAAATTGTGTATCAAAAACATTAGGCTTTTACTTTTTTGACGGACGAGCTGTCCTCTTGTTGCGCTGGTCTTGGAGTGAACTCTGGGTGCTTGCGGTGTATGTGAGCTTGGAGGTAGGCAACGCTGAAGAATGCCTTCTGGCAATACATACACTGAGGTAGGAGAGTGAAATATAAGAATGACATTTAGACATAGAGAAGTGTGCAATATCTTTCTCATAGTAATTTAAATCATATTCTGGACTTCAACAGGTTTTTTTTTTTTTTTTGGGGGGGGGGGGGGGAGTGGATATCAGAATGACAGTTTACACACGAATGTTATCATTTTTTATGAGAATATATTTTCTATTTTGACTCTTTGTTATCTTATGTAATTTCACAAGGAAAAGTAGAAATTACGCGGTGCGTAATATATGTCCCCGCCGGAAGTAGCATTTAGTAGCAAAATGTACAATGTAGGTAAAAAGATGAAGGTCAAAGGTCACAGAAGTCAAAGGTCAAAATTCTAATTAGAAGTTTCGAAGCCCTCACCTAGTGCCATCACATAAAGCAAATGGAATCGAAATCGGGTTAGAAATGGCGAAGGAGTAGCATCTTGTAGCCAATGTACAATTTAGGTAAAAAATCAAGGTCAAAGGTCAAAGAAGTCAAAGGTCAAAATTCTGTGTAGAAGTTTTGAAGCCCTCACCTAGTGCCATCACATAAAGCAAATGGAATTGAAATCGGGTTAGAAATGGCGAAGGAGTAGCATTTGGTAGCAAAATGTACAATACAGGTCAAAAATCAAGGTCAGAGGTCAAAGAAGTCAAAGGTCAAAATTCTGTGTAGAAGTTTTGAAGCCCTCACCTAGTGCCATCACATAAAGCAAACGGAATCGAAATCGGGTAAGAAATGGTGAAGGAGTAGCATTTTGTAGGCAATGTACAATATAGGTCAAAAATCAAGGTCAATGGTCAAAGTCAAAGGTCAAAATTCTGTGTAGAAGTTTTGAAGCCCTCACCTAGTGCCATCATATAAAGCAAACGGAATCAAAATCGGGTTAGAAATGGCGAAGGAGTAGCATTTTGAAGCAAAATGTACAATATAGGTCAAAGGTCAAGGTCAAAGGTCACAACTGAAATTCTGTATAGAAGTTTCAAAGCTCCCATGTAGTGCTATCATATAAAGCAAACAGAATCAAAATCGGGTTAGAAATGGTGAAGGAGTAGCATTTTGAACATTTTGATCACACACGGACGCACAGACGGACGGACCCACAGACGGACAGACGGACACACGGACACACACACGTACGGAGCCCGTTTCTTAGTCCCCTGCTCGAACTCGTTCGGCGGGGACAATAAGAGCATTCATGTCCTTTTTCTCCTGTCACTTGATTTTGTTAGGAGAAATGATTCATGAATTTCAAAACAAATGAGGAAGAAACTCCTCTAAAGCAGTGTACTGTTCATATTGAATCAACTTGCACCCATATTACAAAATCATAGAATTTTGCTTTCACGGCATACAGTCATCAGGTGGATTTCAATAACAGTTTTCTTTTCTAGTTAACAGCACAAAATGCCAAAATTAACAGCTCAGTCACAATTGTGTTCAATGGAAACAATTTGCTCATTAACAGACAGATGCTGATTTACAACCACAATTATGAGTTCAGTTTATTGCTCTTAACAGCAGTCACACCAACCTTGATGTGGTTGGTAGGTCTGGCCTGGATCAGGACATGCTGATTGTTGATAGATGTTGCTTTTTTTTCCAGAGCTCTTGCTGCTAAACTTATCCGTAACTTCTAGGACATTTTGCAAAGTCAGGGATCTAAACTTCTCACAAACGTTCAAAGGGAATTTTTTTTTTCACTACTGCCATGATGGCCAAACCAACCTTGTGGTAGTTATTTGCCGTGGCCTGGATCAGCGTCTGCTGATTTTTCAGGAGCTTCTTGCGCTTGTGCGACTCCTGCTTGACCTTCTCTAACTCCCCTCTCAGCTGGGTCAGCTCTGCCTTGGTGCCCTCCTGGTCCAGGCGAAGCTGCTGTACCCTCTCCTCCGCCACGCTGGCGTTGTGGGCCATCACCTCCTGAGAATGCTGGTGGAAAGTAACATAGGAAAGGACAGAGGGTGAGACAATTCTCCCTAATGGATATAATGCAAACGATCTGTTGCTAACGGTCAGCTCCGTGTGCACTCCCGTTATAATAAACATGGTTATGTAACGAAATTCCGGTTACAACAAAGTAACAATTCAGGCCACAATTATCATTATCCTCTCTATGTATTTTTATTGTTTATTTGTTCGGCTACAATGGAATTTCTTTATAACGAAAGAAAACTGCCGTTACCAAGGACTTCATTATAACAGGAGTCCACTGTATGTGCAAATGAATGAGGTGATCTTACGTACACACACACACACACACACAACACATAGGGGTCAAGTGGGGGTCACACTCTCTGTGTTTACTTGTGCACTTCCAGTGATGCAGAGTTACTGTGCAGCAGGCATGGGCAGAGTGTATGTGTGGTAATCGCATCAAACATTTTCCTATTTTACATAACAGAAATACATTTTCAGAACTTATAACTTTGATTATTTCTTTTCCCAACACATAACAGTTGCTGAGAAAATCTACAAAACTATCACAGTTTCAAGAAAGAGATAGTACTCTATATATGTTTTGGTTTTTTTTTTTTTTGCACATGAATAAATAGAGCATGCACAGTTCACCAGTAGGGCATTGCTGGCACATTGTTCTGGAAATTGAACGTGCTGCCACTGTTTGAGTTTCTACAGTTATATGCCATCTAGGAAGAGTTCATACTGTTTCAAACAGAAAGGTTTCAAAACTTCACATACTGGTCTATAAAAACCTGGTTGGCATAATATGAATGTCATTGGGTCTTGTCCTTTTTCATTAGATTTCAGACTTTGATTTTTTTTTCTCTCATTCTACTGCTATCAGTCTCTTTAATTCTTTACCACAATATTTTGAATGTTTGTACTAAATGAGTGATTTCAGTATCAACTCCTCTCCTCTAGTGCTATGATTTTGTCAAAAATATTAGCAGTATTTTTGTCTCACTCTGGGAGGATTATCCAAGAAGGTTTTTCTTCATTTGTGGAAGACAAACTTGTATATCTCTATACAGTCTGTGTTTACAGGGGGGAAAAGGTAAATGAGTTCATAAACACATCCTCTCTTTCTTTCTTTTTTCTTTTTTAAAAACAATCATCACTTTAAAGTGTTTCCTGCAAGTAAACCCACCAGAAGATATTGTATGATGAGTTGTGCCAATTTGAAGACGGTCACAAAATTCTGGTCCACCAGTCTGGTGTCTATCTCACGCTCGATGTCACAGAACGTGATACCCATAATGGAGTCTTGTAGGCTGCTGACATCCAGTTCTCGCATGATGCGATCCAGGTCTATGGAAGCTGTAAGTAGAGAACAACAAAATAACTTCTCTGCCAATTTACCTCTCATACAGAGCATTCACAGAAGTTGTTACTTCGCAGTGAATGTACTGACAGACAAGATTTGTAGTATGTGAACACAGTGAAGCAAATATAAAGCTACTCTGTGACTCATCAGACTGAAATCGAATGAATGCAAAGAATGTTTATGATCCTTTGAATTGTTAGGTAGGCATTTGATAACAAAATTTCTTGGGGTTCTAGAAATGAATTTAATTTAGTCATATATGCCTTAATAGGTACTTCTACATTATATGCCCAATGTTTAATCAATGTTTTGTAAAAACAAACATATATCATTCATAATCACATTTTCAGAAGACGTATATATATTAAAAAAAAAAAACAATAACAAACAAAAAGAGGTTGACTCTTGCCTCCCTCTCACAAATGTGGACAAATTTCAAAGCTAGTCTTTGAACAAATATTTCTACTGATGGGCTAAGTTTAATATTGCAATTTTTAGACTAAGACAATTTATTCCAAGTTCAAATAGGATTCCAAATTAGAATTTGAGCGGGAACAGAGTTCACTCACCAATTTTCTTCCAGTCAATTCTTTCATGCCTGCTTCTGAATGTGAATCCATGAACTCCATTGCCAGACATCCTGGCTGAATGCGGCTGGGCCCCACCCCCCATGGCGTAGCCGTTGGAGTAGCCATGGGGGATGCCTCCTCTTGGTGAGTGTATGTAGGACATGTGAGGGGCAATAGGTCGCTAGTAAACATCAAGCTCTGTAGTATGGATAAAGCAAATATTTATTTCAAATTTTGAATTTAAATTTCGAATTTCAAATTCGAGGATTTTAGTGGCCCCAACAACAGAATACCAGATTAATAAAAAAATAAAAAAATGAGTCCAGTCCTGCAAATGCAAGGATTGCAAGACTTCACTTTTGCATGATTACGTCAATAAATGGCATGCATCGTGGTCTGCAGTGTCTAGCTAATCCAGCAATCAGTATGTCATCCATGCCACGTGGTCTTGTGAATTGTGTTTACTGTGCACAGCAACACTCCCCCTGACCTCTCTACCAAAAGATTAGTGTCAGTCCATATCTTGTCATCGTGGATATATGTTATTGTGGCTGCAAGAAGACTACATCTGGCTTTATGAAATCCCCTCCCATGCCGTGGGCTACAAAATGTCTCCTCCAGAGGGCCGTAAAAGTAAAAAAGGCATAGAGTCTAGGTCCCACCACTGTGTATCCGTACTTCGGCGGCTTGTCTGTTTATTTTCTACTCATGAATTAAGCCCCGTGCACTGTGTGGCATTCATCGGTACATAAGCCCTGGCATACCATGATTTTTAGTCAAGAAACAACCCCCCCCCCCCCCTTGGGCCTGGTGGGTAGGCCATATCAGATATAGGGCCATAGCCTATAGGCGCAGGCATAATCCTGCAGTGCTGCACCCCCCACCCTGCACTACTAGCTGTGTATACAAATAGGACGAAGAAGCATCCGGTCGGTCCGCGGAATCTTTCTCTGAACGCACGTTTAGCAGCGCTTTAAATTTCGGGTATTAGCTGATGTTGCTATCGTAAAATACAGATATTGGAAAAACTCCCTTGAGTCTATAAGTCTTGAACTTACTAGGCGTCATCATAAGTACACTCTAATTCAGGTAACTCAGAACGTTTAGATGGTTGCGAGGTGTAAACAATGACCGAAAACACCAATACGAATCTCTCTCGGGCTTCGGCGGGCTTGGCCAGGCGTAGGCGAGTGTGTGAGCGACGCCAGCGCCTGCGAGTGCTGGGCCCGCAAATTCAAAAAAACTTACTCTGCTTCAACGGTAAAAAATATTAACAATAAAATTTTGAATGTAGTTGAACCGATAGACTTGCCTGCTTTTCTAAGAAATGGAAAAATGAAGTGCTTACCTTGTAAAATTGCTATGCAAATAAGTGTTTTTCCGTGAATAATTTGACCTCTTTGTTAGTTCGACGTTACTTTTCATCGTCGTTGTGATTAGCGTTGCAAGAATGTTTCGGTTGATTGCATTTAATCGATCTACGAACGATAATTACAATCGATCGAAAAATGCATGTATCGTAGCGGTAAATACACAAGGTCAAATTGGTACGGGTGCAGGTTCAAGTCTAAATCTCATGACAAGCCCCCTGGAAACTTCTAAATGAATTATGAATTCTCAAAATATGTCTTAATAATCGAAAAGACGGTCAATGAAGGCAAATTGCATTACAAGATTGTCTTCTTCAACACGGTGAGAACAAACCTTTGAATGAAGTTTATGTTTATGTGAACAAATAAGAAAAGCTAAGTAGTACACTATGTTTGGAATTCTTTTAACATAATAGCATCAATCCGGCATATAATCATAATCATTCATGTGTCAGATGGAGTAAAATGTGAAGCATAAGCATTGCATTTATGTATCAATTTCTCAGAATAGATTTTGGCAATAAAAAGTATGGCAGACATGCTTTTGCTGTGATGTTAAAAGTAGTCCTACCCTAGCTTGTCTGTCAAAATTAAGTGTGTAATGGTATTTAAGCTCTGTTTGTGTATACTGATGTTTACGTTACTTTTAGTGTTGAGTAGACAGTCAAAGCACACTACATGTATATCTATATTCTAAGTTGCTTTAGTATGTACTGTATATAATATATGTATATTATATAAAGTGTTTGTTCGCAAAAACCGATACGTCTGTTTTTTAAAGGACAAGTTCACCTTCATAAACATAAGGATTGAGAAAATGCAACAATATTAGTAGAACACATCAGTGAAAGTTTGAGGAAAATTGGACAATCGATGCAAAAGTTATGAATTTTTTAAATTTTTGTGTTGGAACCGCTGGATGAGGAGACTACTACAGCTTTTGAGTCATATGCGTACAACAGTATAGGGCTCACACGGGTAAATAATTCCCCATAGAGACGTGTGTTAAAATTCGAATTTCAAAAAATTCTGTAAAATAGCTGGGAGAAATGAGGTGTTTGATCTTCACTAACCTGAATAAGTGAGATATTACCTTTCATCCATCAGATTTCCATGGTGGGTTGTTCTGCTCTAATTCTGTCCAGGGGTCCGCAAAGCCAGACTACGAGTTCTTGTCACTCAAAAAATCACCTATTTTCCGTACACGTACCCAATGAAATATAGTCCCCTCGAATTCCATCAGAAAAGCTTTCATCTTCCAACCAAAATGCCGTTTGTAGAGGAATTCATACTCAATATCTACAGCTGTTCAGTTTTTTGCCAAACTACATCATTGATTTTTAATTAATTTTTTTCTTCATTTATTTTGGTATCTTTGGTACGAATTTGTGAAGGGGTCTGGGACAGTCCATTTTATTTACAGGTGTGAGCCCTATAAAGAAAATGTAAAAGAAAATTCAACATATTTTCACTTTTTTCGCATAATAAAAGAGCACTTGACTTGCCTCTTTCTAAAGGCAGGGGGAATAATATTACCCATAACATTTGTCGGTAACGAGTCAGGGGAATGTGTACTTTTTTTCAAAAGATGGAATTTTGTGAAATTCTCTTTATATTTTCCTTATATTGTTGTACGCATGTGACATCTAAGTTATTCACACACTGCAGTAGTCTTCTCATCCAGCGGGTACTGCACAAAAACTTCAAAAAATCATAACTTTTGAACGGATTGTCCAATTTTCCTCAAACTTTCACTGATGTGTTCTACTAATATTGCTACATTCTCTCAATCCTTATGTTTATGAAGGTGAACTTGTCCTTTAAGATTTTGAAGTGCGGTCTCTCTACAAAATAATACATTTTAAATTATATATTGGTCACTACATATAAAGGTACATTTTTGAAGTTATGGTGGAAAGAAGCAATTTTTTTTTATTATTCTCTTTATTTTTCTTGACCTTTAATCACAAATATCTCCATTTGGCAAAAATGGACTTATCGGTTCTTGCGAACAAACTCTTCATATATACTACAGAACAGAACTCTAGCAATGTATCATGCTGTCAATACCAATAGTTTATAATGAAGAACATGCAAATATTCAGGCTCCCTGCCCTTTTTCAAGTGATTTTGAATAACTCCAAATTAACTGTTCGTATCCTGCATGACACATTAGTCAAGTTCTGTTGTTTTTTATATTATTGTACCAATACATGGATTATGAATTACTTCACACACACACACACACACACACACACACACTATTCACGTATATATATATATATATATATATATATATGTATATATATATATATATATATAAGGATAGAATCACCAAGTGTATAAATATGTATATATATATAAATCATATATATATATATACACATATACATATATATATATATATATATATATATATATATATATATATATATATATGGGTTAGTGATTGGCTAAACACAGTCACGTGATGGAGGCACATTGGTTTGATATGTTCGCCCATGGGCAGAACATTTTTGTAATGTTCTCCCATGGGAAAACAATCTCACATAACAAATGACAAACGATACCAAACGATTGAACGATCATATTTTTCACGCAATCGATAGGATAAATTTGCCTATTCCATACAATGTGAAAAAAAAGTAGATTTGACTATCCCATATAATATAACAGATGATGACTTTTGTTGTCGGGAACATGTACCAAACGTTCCACCCTCAGGGTTTGAAATGCTATTTCGGGAGGCTATAAGTCCCTCAACTTCGTCTCGGGACTTACAACCTCCCTCAATAGCATTTCAAACCCTTCGGGTGGAACATTCGGTATGTTCCCTCCCCCGCCAGTCATCATCTATATAATATACATATGCATAGACAGAGTAAATAATAGCCAACTATTATACACACCACAATCGTCATTTATAATTTCTCAATTGTCTATTTTATACCAATGAACCTGTGCCTGTAGGTCATGGTAATAATGAAAATAATGTATGAAAGATCCCTTATTGAATACGAAGACAAAAAAAGAAGAAAGATCATTGAAGTGTAAGGTTCCTGAAAACACATTGTACATTGTACATTGTAGTTTATCATGCAGTTGTAAATACAAATTTGACCAATCTGAAACTTCCTTCTGAGCAGCCAATTATGCATATTTTGTATATATTCCTGTCTACAGATATAATCATAAACCAACGATAAATTATGTTATCAAACTCTTATAACTTTCACAGTTTTGAAGAGTAAGCTATATCAGGTTGAGGTTTTGCAGATATTTCTGTGGTACTGGGGTCATGAAGAATGAACACAAACAGGCACACAAATAAACACTATCACAAACACACCATAAAATTCAAATTTAACACCTACCCAATCACGGTAATATGAAATCATGCTCATTCTCACAAAGACAGTTTCTTGAGAAATCAATTTTATTTTAACTTGTTGTGCATATATTTCATTGCACACAATAGCAATATATTCATATAAACTCCCCTAAGTTCAGCATATTATGCTAACAATTATTATGATGCAAGAATACAATATAACAACGAAACCACTGATATACTGTATGGCTCTACCTTGGAAAATCACTTTTCAAAGTAACATTAGCTTGCTACAATATACATATCAAAACAACTTTCTCCTATTTGTGGAAGAGGGAACGTGAAATAGTACTACGCAGGTGCATAATCATGTGTGCTTGACAATATTCAAAAGCTTTAGTAAAAAAAAATAATAAAAGTACATTAACATCTATGAAAAATTCAGTACACTATGCAGTTTAGTTTCAATCTAAGCATAAGTATAATTTTTCCATGCATCCTTTGAAAATTACACGATAGTATAGTAAGCAAGTCAGGAGGTCAATTACAGCTCAGTTCAAAAGAATTACTGAAGGACTGAGAAATTAACACATATGTGTATGCCATTAATCTTAGTTCATGGTCATGTGTTAATAGCATCATAACTGACTCAAGTAATAGTAAAGTTTGAATAAGAAAATCTGTATTAATGCCAAAGCTGAATATTAAGCCAGCAGAGAACAATACAAATGTTTTGTATCACTTTGCCTGTGATATATTAATTGCACATGATATAATGCCAGTATGATACAAATATACCAATATACTAATTCCTGTCATCTATTCATGTATATATTTTCTCAAGATGACTCTTCCCTTTATACTGGAAACCATTCAGGGGCTACAACTCATCAATGATTTGTCCTGATAATACTGTACTTTGGCTGCATTTATATTGTTTTACAAGTCTTCAAACAAGATGTCATCCTACATGAGCAATTTCACAGATATGTTACCCCTGAACACAGCATTGGTCCTGATTATAGACAGAAATTTAAAAAAAATCATGAGTAAACCAGTATACTCAAAGGGAATAAGTATAATTTGTAAACCTATAAATGGTGTTTAAGGTTATTTGGGAATATCCAAAAGACATTTGATAATTATATGACACTTAGTTACATCATTACAGTACAGACTGTCTATTCTGCTAAATAAGAAAAAAAATGAGTAAATCGGTATCACTCAAAAGAAATAAGTATAATTTGTAAACCTTCAAATGGTGTTTGGGGTTATTTTGGAATATCCAAAAGACATTTGATAATTATATGATACTTGGTTACATTATTACAGTACAAACTGTCTATTCTGCTAAATGAGAAAAAAAAAAATCCATGAGTACAGAACATCGCATTTCCCATTAATACACAATATGATTTGGTGATTGTAACTGCTATAAAGAAAGGCTTTTATGCTCCAGAACAGTAGTTTCATGTGATACAAAGATTGTAAACAAAACAAACAAATAAACAGGAGCACCATGCCTCTTTGGAGCAAGGGGATCATAATAAATCAATAGACAGAATTTTGCACAGTTATAGCTAACTCATATATGGGAAGAAGGTATGGGGCACTTGCATCCCCCATCCCGCGTCATGATCACATTATTATCACGGAGGACTCACAAACTGTACACGCCATTCCAAATTAGCACATACATACAGAAATGATATACATGTAGACAAAACTGGTTTAAGCAAGTACGTGTACAATCAAGAAAAAAAAAAACCAAATCAAAACATGGCACTCATGCACAAGTTGTCTTTACAGACAGGTACAAATGTAGGTCAAAGCTATATTTCTCCAGAATATATGTTTATACATATATGTGGTATACACAAAGCATATCCAGTACACAGTAAAAGTGGACATTTTTGTGTTTGGCGGGTATGATGAATTTTGTGAGTTTTTTCCATTCTATGGAATCAAAACATTAAATAGTGCTACATGTTGAAGAACAAGCAAAAATATTTATGTGCTTTTATTTTCACTCTAGTTTCTGGTCACACGAAATGTTGAAAATCTCCACACTGTGAAAATTTCCACTTTTACAGCATGACATGATTTGATTGTAATTCTGCACATTAGGCTTATTGTATTTTGTATAAGCCTTTTCCAGTCATAGCACACAATAGCACACAAATACATCTCTTTTAGCAGCCAACTAGAGGCTGAGAGAGAGAGAGAGAGAGAGAGAGGGGGGGGGGGGCGGAATTGGCTTTGATTCAGCTCCCAGGGCCCTGGCATGTGACACTTTTATCTCAAATACTGGCCTTGTGAGGATGGCTCTAATTACGGGTGCTCATGATACATGCTTGGATGTTTTCACACAGAATGCTGTATTTATCGGTGTATTAATCACACTTTCATGCCTCAGGAGACCCCCAAATGTGTGTGTGCGTGTGTGGGGGGGGGGGGGGGGGGGGGTATAAAACCATACATGATCTACAGCAACAGTTGTACACACATAGACAGTGTCATGTCTCTGCAGAAGACCATCCTAATTGCTTTGGTAGCAGAAGTCCAAAAGGTAGCATTTTAGCACATGTTCGGTAATATGTTGCGGGGGAATTGCAGTTCAGTTGAGAGTTAGTCTGAAAAGAAGGAGTAAAATTTCCTTAGCACAACATTGAAAATTTGATCGAAATCGGATGAGAAATAGACAAGTTATGGCATTTTGAAGTTTTGCTAATTTTCAGTAAACAGTTCTTGAACAGTCAATACGAATATGTGCAAATAGTGAAATAATGATGTCATCCCCTCACAAATGGCCATATAGTTTGTACAAAAAATTGTGAAATTTTCAGTTTTTCACTCACACACAATTATGCCCCAGTCTCAAAAACTTGACATATATCTAATTAATCATTATTCTGAAATATTAAATCAGGAATGACATCATGTTTTACACCTCACAAACAGAAACATTGAATTTTTGTCATGTTTTTGTACACAATCAATGGTAATTGAGAGATGATGGCATCATTAGCCCACTCATTTGCATATATTCATATTGACTGTATGAGAATGTTCTGCACAAATTAGTGAAACTTCACAATTTTTTTAACTTCCATAAATTTCATCAGATTTTGATCAAATTTTCAATGTTGTACTCATAAGATTTTACTCTTTCTTATAAGACTTAATACTTACATACGTTGTATGTATAACTGGACTGGAATTTCCCTTTAAAGGATATCTTTAAATCATTTAGGCTTAGAATGACAAATCGCTTTCATGGTCCCTTGAGCTCCTGAGCATTATACAAATATGGCCACTCATCCTCATAATACTCACATTTAGCGACCGATTACATCTAACTCTGACTGTCATACAAAGATGTAGTTGTACAGTCTCAACATACTCCTTTATTCATTTCAATTGTTTTGTATGTGTGCTTTTTTTTTTAAAACAAATTGACCAGACTTCCGGGTAGCAGGAAACATTCACTTAACCTGCTCATACTGCACCATCATCCAAATTCTTAAATAGAGAAAAATTAGATCATCATGCTCTTGTTAAAGACCCATCTGGACCCATCTTAACTGCGCAACCAGGTTTGGGATTGAGATACATTGTATGAGAATAAGACTATCAAGCATTTGTTAAAAACCCACCTGGACCCATCACAATTGTACAAACAGGCTGGGATTGACTCTTGACTGCATGAAAACCAACTGAAATCATCTCCATACAGCTGGTTAAATCATCAGAAATAAGTATTACAAGTCTTTCAGCTATCTGATTAATATGCTACTTGTATATGACTTTTGCCACCAAATTTTCCACGCAGGCAATAGAATAACAAATCAGTAGTGCAGGAAAAACAACTGAAATCATATCTATACAAGTTGTACAGCTGGTTAAACTCCATCAAAAATAAGTATTACAGGTTTTGCAGCTACTGTAAAAGTGGATATTTTCGCGTGACTAATTTTTCGCGCTTGGCCGGGTATTTAGAAGAGTTTCGCGTGTTTTTAATTCCGTGGGATCAAGACATCAACTACGGGAACATATAGCAAGCAAAAATATTCGCGTGCTTTTATTTTCGCGCTTGTCTCTGGTTGCGCAAAATGCGCGAAAATTTCAACACCGCGAAAATTTCCACTTTTACAGTATATGATTGATATGCTCAGAGTTTTGCCACCAAATTCTCTTTGCAATGCAATATAATAACTGGTAGATTTCCTGACACACAACTGTCTTTTTTTTACAAAAGGGAAGGTTACTTTGGGGGTGAGCCAAGTAATTAGGGCCCACAGCTGCTAGGACTTTAAGGTCTACAATATCTAATGGAGTTCAAACTGTCATTTTTCTCTCAAGCTGTGTAGTTCAAATTTCACTGTTTGTGGTCAGTGAATAATACCAATGGCAAGTTTTCAATGGCTTCCTGGAATGTTGACAAGAATATATTTTATACACACTTTAGGCAAATACCCTGCTTTAAAAACAATTATTTCTTCAAATAAATGGCACATTGCCATCATTTTATAACATTTGCTCATTCCTTTAAAGTAGTCGGCATGTGCCGAGCTGTAACACTGTAGTGAGCTTTTACCTACATGCTAGCTCAGACATTTGCATTGGCATTAGGGTGACATGTTTGGCATTGAATGGACAAAAATATGATGGTCGAATAACTTTTTATACAAGCTCACAGTAAAGTTAAAGATAAAAGTAACAAGACAGGAAATATACACATTTCCACAAATCATCAATATGAAACACTTACATAGTTCCACTAGAGAAAGCGTGATGCGATTGTAATTCATTCCTTTTCTTTAATACTGGTTTTACTTTCAGTAATCTGGTTCAGTAAAATGGGACGGGAAAAAAACAAAACAAAACATACACACATAAGAAACGTGCAGGAAAAGCAAAATTATCATGAAAGCTACAACAAACACAACAGACATTTTCCTCGCAACTTACTCTACACTATTCCCTCATAGTGAAAAAGCAATGTCATTTGTCGTGACTCAGTGTACTTTTCTAGCAATACTGTTACACATGCCACCTGTCCCTGTTTGATAGCACACATCGGTGGGCACCCATTTCATACCGTGCACCTCTTGATCAGCTGTTCCTCAGTTCTGCAGCACCAGTCAAATTGGCACAAAACTACACTGATGATAATAAGCAATTTGAAATTAAACAATCTATACTCACATTCAGACTTACAAATTCTGTTTCCAGACTCAGTGTGCCCAACAGAAATAAGAAGACATAAATTCGAAAAACATTTGACCATCACTGCTTAGAGAAGATTCACGTAGTATCAAACATTTCAACACGCTAGTTAAACACAATAAAACAAACCAAATCAAATCAAATCAAATCAATACTTGATTGTTTTCCCCTAAATATGTCCCTTCTATACATGTACATAATTATATATCCTATTGACTGGCATTAACTGTAAACCCTGTAACAGTTACAAGTAAGAGACAAGACAATACTTTGTACCTTGATACATACAGTGTACATGACATCTTGATTGTTTTTCTGGTTACATATGCAGCTTTGAACCTACATTTATATGCAGACATGTGTACATCGCATATGGTATTTCAGAAGTTTAGCAGGACTTTAATAAGTAATACAAACAATCACTCTGTTCAAATATCAAAAAAGTCAAAACACACGGCTTTGACATGACAGTTCATGTCACAAATCAACACCCTGTGTTATGGCCTTCTCTGAGTCACTGACTACATTATTACAAGGGTAATCCTCCTCACATCACTACAAAAAGGATCTCAAAATATCAAATAGCACACATCATGTTCGAATTGGACTCAAATTTCGCCTGAAATTCAAGCTACAATGTAACATTTTTCTGTTAGAAAACACCATAAGATGTATCAAGGCAAAGTGGCAAAAAGAGCCCAAAGCTTAAAGTCTGGATTTTCTACCATTCCCCTCTTATTTTTTTTGAAATGCCCATAGGCTTTTTTGAATGGCATACTTCAAACTGCAACTAACCAGTATTTTCTGATATGAAACTAACCATTTGAAGAACATTTCTAGAATTTACACTGTAATTGGATTTATTGAAATATATACAATGTAGTGCATCAGAAGCAACATCATATTTCAACATAAAGATTAGTTACATTGTACGTTGTTACATCAATATACACCTCATTGGAAATTCATATATTTTTTATCACAAAGATTCCTCACAACAGTCCATTACAAAATGAAAAAGAACCCAACTTCTATTTCCCTTATCTGGGGGCTATTTCAAGGTATGAAAGTGGTCTTCCTTCCCCATTGAAGGATTCTCTTTACACAATTTGATCATGTGATCCCGTCTGTACTGAAACTTAAACACTCATTTCCGTACAAATTCTTTCGTGGTTGCCACATTTTTGTAATGGACACATTGCTGATGTACTTCCTGCATTCATGTATACTATTACACCTCAAAGAAAGTACCAAGGTACACGCTGGTGTCTGCTTTACTGATATGAAGTTGGGGTTATACAAAGTGTGATTGTCTTTCACTGCACTGATTTTACATTGCAACTACAATGTTCTATCTGAACCACATGCTAGATTCATATCACTGACAACTTTTATACTGTAGACTATTGAGGTTAAAAATCTTCAAAGCATTCTGCCACTGTACTGCAAATACAATGGTACATGTAAATACTGCTGTCTTACAATGCTCTGAAGATAAAAAAATTGCACAATATTTCTTCACATAGGTTTATAAATCATTGCACTGTATACTGTAAACTCCACATATTTAGCTAGTGTAATTTTTTTGTGAATCGGGACTTTCCGACAATTTCGTGAGTGGTTAAATTGGCAATCATGGGGTAAACCATCACCACGCGTATATTGCTTGCGTATTGTGTAGGCCTACTGCTCGGCAGTACATTGTGTCATACACATACATATGCAAGTCACATTCATGTTGTGATCTTCGTTAATACAGTACTTGTGTGTGATGTTAAATCTGTGAGTAGCATATGACTTGCAAAATTTGCAAAAATAAAAACGTTGCAAAATATGTGGAGTATACAGTATGCTATATATACGTGTCTTTATATAGTGCATGAAATTTAAAATACTGTTTACACATGACTGAATTGAGTCCATCAACACATAAGATATATTTGCGGCTTCCATATTTTGTGGCATAAAACAAACACATTGCATCTCATGGGGGAGGGGGAGGAGAGAGAATGCAAGTACAGAATATGTCATCATTTTGGAAGAAAAGTAAGAACAATAAAAAAGGTTTTCTTTGGAGTGTATCTGAAGACATACCACATGATGACGAGCACTACTCTGAATGAAATCACACTGTTCTCACTACATATGTTGCAAAAAGTTAAGACACAAGTATCCCTTCAACACAAAATCCAATTACCTATGAAGCCTTTGGCATTTTGACATTTAACCTATTGTACCTTGTTCTATTAATTAGTATCAACAAATCAGGTATACAAGAACAATGTTAAAGGTAAAATTTAAGTTTTCATATGCCTGCACAAACTGTCCATTTTTACTCTAAAATGAACACACACAAAAAAGAAATATGCATGAAGTAATGCTGTGAAAACACAATTTCAGTTGGGCAAGGACGAAAATGCAAAATATTCAACAAAAAGCTACACAACAACATTTTTTTCAATCAGAGAACATATCGAATCAAGGTTACTACACAATGTTTTATAATTGATTATTGATCATACAATGTACATCGGGCCGAAGCAATTCCCATCTATCTTCTGTACGAGAGTGAATGACATGCAGCTTGTTGGGAAATACGATGATTATTGATTGATGATTGCTACGGCATGACTGACCATCGTAACATTCTACCTAGCTGTACTCATTACTGAATGGGGATGGCTCTTCAGCAAAACAAGTCTGTTTCTCTGATCTAAATCATATAACAATTGAGTATATGAATATAAGAACCACCCAAGTCCAATTTTTGGCCAAATTCAGTTTGACATGGGAAATTGTAGCTTATGCATGGACTCATCTTGTGTATAAATGATAAATCCTAATTACCCCCGGAAGTGCCTGAAATAAATGAGTTAAATCTTATATTAATGTAAGAATGAAGGACTTGGGTCATTCTTACATTCATATTATAGCGCCCTCTCTCGTCCTTCTCTCATCTCTATAGCAGAATATCATGTATATGAATCAAAGAACGACCCAAGTCCATACGAATCAAAGAACGACCCAAGTCCATCACACAAAATGGCCTCTCCACAATTAATGTTAATGTTAATTGTCATAATAATATATGTTCTAATTTGTATATACAATGTTGCCATCCCATCACAGTTAAATAGAATATTATTGGACAAACAAAAAAGATATGAAGTTTTTTTTAGTTTACTCGAAATGGTCTTCCATGGACTTGGGTCGTTCTTATATTCATATACTCAATTCTGTCTCACAATACTCCGAAACAACTGGCCAAAATATCCTAGCAAATCGGATCAGTCGGGCAGGTTTCTCGGTAGAATCTTTTGATATACTTCAAGCAAATTCCAAATTGTAAACCCCTCCTTATTTTGTCTTGAAGGGTATTGGCATATTAATACAAAAATGCCACAATAAATTTGGAAAAATCTATTTTCAGCAGGTCTCCAAAATTGAATGTAAATCTGCAAATTCTGGAATTTCATCTGCAGCTTCACGAATTAATGCTTAAAATTCTATTGGTGACAATAAAATCATGCAAATTAAATGAAGAAATGACACCAGCCAATCAGATTTCACATAGACTTTCACTAAACTCTTAACCAAATTTTCATATTTTGAAATTAAATAAGATAATAACATAATGCATTACTCACACAACTAAAGCTGCAGCAATGTAGCAACTACAGGTATTGTTTTCAGGAGAAGGTGATTCTACAAAGTAGCTGCCGAGTTATCAATTCAACATTTTTCTTCTAACAAATTTTCTTACAGAAATATATGGCAGAGGTCTATAATAGTGATGGCAGTATCGCCTATCAAACTGCAAGGGCAGTTGCAACTGGTGCTACTGTTATGAGACATAAACTTTATCATTCTCTCTGTAGATTTTACTCTTCCTGGACATTGATAAAACTCATCTTCACGATAGAGCAGCACTACACTTCAAAGGACGACTGCTGATGGGACACATTTGTTGTTAGAAATAAAGATTTTCTCACACCTCTGGCCAGCACATGAGTCATTAATTAGGTGCATCATATCGCAGGCAGAGGCTCGACGACGTTAAAGTTCATGTCTACCAGGTCGTCGGGCCTTCGTATTGGCCTGTATCCCATGAGGGACATGGCCTTTCCACAGATCATCTGCACATCTGTGACCTCTTGATATGAGAGCAAATGCCTCCAGCTCTGCATGGCCTCTGTCGAGTTCTTGTGGGTGCTGAATGTCGACTTGCTCTTCTTGTTGTCGCCCATGGTATTATTCACCACCCATTCCTGAACGTTCTTCGGCATCGTCATGCCGACGAAGTCGTATATCTCCTCGGACACCTGTATCGGATCCAGCGCCAGGTCCTCGTAACGGACCATCATGTAGCGACCCTCCAGCCAAGCAGGTCTGGTTCTGGCCAGCATGACGGCGTCCACGATCCACCGGCAGTAGCTAACAATTGTATTTACCCGACGCTCCGGATTGGTAGAAAGCAGACCCAACGTTCTCAACGAGAGAATTGGAGTTCTCCCTCTCGGATCAAATGGTTCATTCCTCGCTCTGCTTTTCTTTAAAGAGTCACTATAGTAGCTCTTACGAGAATTTGCAGTTCCACGCGGGTCACGTATCAAATGAATGATTTTGATGTTAGAGTGGTCGTCCTTTACAAGAGACTCTAGCAAGCTCAGATCTGCACGGATGGTCTTCATTCCCACTCGGCTGCCAAATGATTTGCACCTCTCCTCCACTTGTTCACGTGATGCCTTTGAGCATCCATTGGTGACTTTACAGATGGGTGATATCCCACTACTTCTGGACTTCCCAAGGCCCCACTTCGCCAAACTTGTCATGAAATATGATGGAAACTGACAGGCATTGATCATTCGCAGGAGAGAGGAATACAAGTTGTCGCGCTGTTGCTGGTCGGCTTTGTGAGAACGCAGAAACACCTGGGCAGCGTGGAGGGGCTCGAATACGTAAAAAAGCGTAGGGTTCTGGTTGAAGATTTCCCCCACCAAAGACGACCCCGTCCTCATGCGAGCAAGGACCACAATCTGAACTGGTCTGTTGTCATTCTCTCTGAGCGGGAGCGGTTCTTTCACACTTTTCCCGCTCTCTCGCGAACCCGACACCACAGTTTTGTCTCTGACATCCTCATTCACAAACATCTCTGCACTCCTGTTGGCCATCGATCCAGCCGCAGGAGGAATTGCCTCACTGGCTTCATCTACTGAGCTCGACAAGTCTGAAGAGCTGGTATCCTCCACTATTTCTGCATCATCACGCCCTGTGAAGTTGAAGCCTGTAGGCAGTCCCACTACAGTGTTTGATTTTCGCATGTCGCTGCTGTTGAGAATCTGAGATATCATGCCCGTCCCTCTGTCCATGCTGGCAGCCTTCAGATATTTCTGCGGCTTGACTCCATCCTGGGGCCAGGGAAGGATCGGGGAGATGGACCCCCGAATCAGCTTCTCGTAGGCAACGAGAGTAAAGATGATGGCTGCTACGCACACCACACCGAATGCAGTGAGTCGATTCATTGCTCAATTGTTCTGCAACTCACCTAGAATTCCTAAATATACATACGTTTACTACATCATTCTACACATGCTAAAATCTTTTGTATGCAAGACAACTTGCAAGGATCATTCTACTTTGAGCATCAGGCTGCACAAGTCCTCCAGTCTTATGCATAGCCAATAAAAGGATACAAAAATTCATTCAAAAAAGAATATCCACTCTAATTTGGACTAATTCATTATCAAGATACTTTTACTTTCATACTGTACACTCCTGAAGATATTTTAACCTCTAGGCCCTACAGTCATAAAAGTGTTTCTGCATCACACAAGAATGAGATCTTTTATGGCTGTGTTAACTAAGCCACAATTCACTCCAATAAATGCATGGCCTGCCACGATCAAAACCATCAAAGGTACTGGGTGACATGTTCCCAACATATGCTGCTATAATAAACATGATACACACACGAGGCCAACATGAGGTGCAAATACACAGAAATCCCACGTCCCCCTCAGTAAGCCAGATCTTGGCTATATGATCCTCTGTCCATTGAAACATGAGCCAATCTGAAAATGACAAAAAAGCACTCTAGCCATGGGTATCCCTTGCTCAGCTACAAGTGCATTTGCATATTTGTATATAAATCTGTTATCTGACCCTGTCCCAGAATTAACACTTTGAAGGAGAAGAGAGAAGGGGGTATCCTGAATTACTGTCCTGAAGTGTGCAGTGTGATGAGACTCAAACTTCAGTCTCAGACGAGGATCTGCCTGCCAAAATCCGCTGAAAAGTATGTCTGGCAGATTGTCGAGCAACTCGCTGCTGCTCCTTCAAAATGCAAGGCGGCTTGCCTTTTTCCTGCATGTATATCCGTCAACACCTGTAATCTCTTTCCCCTCTCCTGTTCTCCACTCCCTCTGTCCCTTTCGATCTTCCCTTCCACCTCTCCCTTGCGCCTCTCCCAAGTATGCAGTTAGCAGTCACTGGTATCTCCCTTTCCCATCCAGAAAATGACTCACCACCTAATTAAAGGGACAGCCTAGTGACAGACATGGTGCCTGTGATGTGGAGGTAAACATGCGATGTCCTGTTGAGATGACGTCGGCCTCAACTGGGAGACTGGAGAAAACACAAAAAGAACATGTGCCAAAAACTTAGTGTGCTGATGAAAACACTGCCTACAAGTATGTGCCCTACAGTACAAAAACAGGCAGCCTTCAAAAGTACATTCTCCTACCTCCTTTTCTATCAAAGATCTAGAATTGCAGAAGCATGCAGAGCTCTTCTGATTTGTTTGACAAAAATACAGCACAGGACAGTAGATTGAAGGAGCCGCAATATCAAAATGTCTCGTACGAAAGAAAAAACTAAAACAGCAACTGGTTGACTCCACAGCATTCTTGCGGAAGGCATGGAATACTTCTCGAAAGGTCATACGGAGAAGTGGTCATATCCTACACTTTCTTTCTGTCAATTGCCATTTTGCAATCAGGGTCGATCATCTCTTACCAGCCAGGAAAACACATGGATAGAGTATTCACAATACAGTCAACCTTGCTTTAGTCGACTTCACACACTGTAACCGCACCAATTTTTGCAGTGCATTAATTTTCGTGCATTTCGCGCTACTTTTGGCAAGTGCAAATTCTAAAAACCCGCGAAAATATCTTTACAATTTTCTCTGCACATTTTAATCAGTTGACAATCGTGCAGCACGAATTCAAGAACATGTTTTTGATCTGCTCAGCGTGAAGCTATTAATTAAGCGAAAATATGGACATTTATAGTAGGTCGAATAATCGCCTCTAGAATGTTGAAGGTGTTTTTAAAGTCCTCTTCTCTTCATATTCTATTGATTTTAATCCCTCATAAGTCGAATTTTCTCGACAGGTCGAAGCTATTTGTTCAGTCCAAATAGATTTGACTTACATGTAGGTAAGGATGACTGTATGAATACTCAAAGACAGTGCGAGAGTGAGAGAGGAAAAGTATCAATCACTACAGTTTGTGACCACTTCCTCATCCCTTTAACAAGCATCAATGTCAGCTTACTCATCATGCCCAGCGCTGGATCATGGAATGCCCTTGTGATCCCTGAAGCGTCCTTTATCAGCTCACCCTCCCTGGAGTGACCTCACACAGCTGGATCAGCTGACAGAGCCATTATTGTCACATCCTTCATTCGCTGGCAGTCAAGGACTTAATCCAGGGTGTGTTTTTTGATAATAACCAAGGAGAAGAATCTGTAGCATGTTGCGTATGCCCTTGAACGTACTCCAGCCTGGTCAGCTGTGAAGCTTTTTCTCCTCTAGTGTCCTTTAAACCCTGTGTATAGTGAAGAAAGGAAAAGGTACAGTATCCTAGAAACGACATAAACAAAAGATAGGCTACGGAGACTTCATAATTCAATGGGAAATGCCTTGTTAGGCCTGCCTGCCATTAGAGACTTCATTCTTAACAGCTTACTGCTACTTCACTGCCCAGCACTGGGAATGGTGCCAGGAGTGTAAATTCCTTTTATGTAAGCTACATGTAATACATCCTGGCAGTATCTGTAAATATTTGGTTTTTATGTACTGCTAGTAATCAATAATAATCATACTAATAATGGCCATTTGTATAGCGCTATCCACAGAAGTGATCAAAGTGATTAGAAGTGAAAATGGAAAATGTTACAAATAGGGAACAATACACAACAAACAAACAACAATTTAAGCAAACTAAAGCGTACAATTGTATCTAAAGGCAGATTTAAAGAGAAGGTAGATTGTAATTTACAGTACCTCAGTGATGGTACATGTATGTTTGAGTCAGTAGATTGCACATCCAATGTATAAGTACCTGGTACATGTAGACTACATCAGCGAAGTTTGAGGAAAATCGGTCAATCCATTCCAAAGTTAGGCATTTTTAGCTTCATGGTTAAATCCATGTACTATCACTGCTGGATAAGAAGACTAAAGTACTTGGAACAATTTATGATCCCACAGTACTATACCTATTTGGGGAAATTTACCCTTCCAGTGGTACGTATTTACGGCATCACATCTGTACATACACTGTACAGTGTATTTAAACCATGGTATACAGTACATTGCATAAAATTTGGGGTAAATTTCCTCTTCAGTATTCAGACAAGCAGATTCTTGAATTGTTGCAGAACACTTGCCCATACAGAAAGTCCAAAAATATCAGAACATGAAATAGAGAAATCACTTGAAAGTCAACTGCTTATTCAAAAGACAATCATTAGAATAAACAGCACACATTGATTTACACACTTAAACACATATAGGAATAACAAACTTGGTTCAATCAAATGTTACACTGTAGATAGTACTGCATTGCATTGGGGCTTCTTCAAATACGTAGTGTTGGAAAGTTGCTGTGAAAATGAAATTAAAGTGCTTTGCAATGATCACTACATCACAGTCATTTTTTTTTCAAATTCTGTATGATTGACTTCGTAGTTTTGAAGGGGGAAAGTGAAAAAAGGGTGGCTTCAAAACTTTTTGCTTGCCCAATTTTGTTCTTGTTGTTCCAAAACATTTCCCTGACTTCGATTTTCACTTGTCCCGGGCATTGGGCAAGTGCTAAAGTAGCACCTTGATCGATCAAAATCTTAAATCCAATTTCACTGCATTGTAACAAACTGTCCAATTTCACGGCATTGTAACAAACGACCACTTTTATCATCATTGTAAAGTACACGGAAGAGAAGGTCACCACTGATTGCTGAACTTTTCATTCATAACTGGGTAAATGTAAGACCTGTGTGTTTGCTTTCCTCATCCAGTCATGAGGGTGAGTGCACTCAATAATCAAACAAAGCAGAAATACTATCTGCGTAAACTTAGTGGTGGGAAAATCAATCATCAAACACAATATCAAACAACCATATCTCAGATGTCGCAAACAGAGAACATATGGCATTTGACTGGTCCTTTCTTTAATATGAAATCACTGTTCTTTGAAATGGCTTATCTTTAATTTGAACTACAAAAACTGTTGAAAGGTTTAGAATGCTTTTACAGTTCAGACATTAACCTTTTGCAGACTGCTAGAATACCAAGTCAATGTACGTATGCACGTTTGTGTTTGATTTTACTACAATGCATGATGGTAATCATGAAGGTCATTTATATTCCAAAAGGCAGACAGAACATGTTGCATACTACCATTTGACTAATCTCAGAACTGCTTTAGTGCACAGGTCTATCAGATGCCAGCACAGATACACGGTACTGTATGTACAATTGTATGGAAGTCATTATCTCCTCAAACGTGTGATTTCAGGATTCGAAATTGGTGATGGTCCGCTGGCCACTGGCCACCCAAAATCACGTCGGACTAGCTAAAAATCGTAAAATTATGAAGTTACTAGTCCATCTGGCTAGCCAAAATATTGCTTCAGTGTCAAAATTAATTCTAAGTAGTCCGCCTGGCTAGTTAAAAAAAAAGTTAAGTGTGACCCCTGGATTTGGATGTGACCTCAGCCTTTTCCTGACTTTGACGCATTGACAAAAATCTGCTCATTATATACGTAAGAGAGCTTGTAACATTCGAATAACCCTGTGTTCACATCAGTCCCCGCGTCCCATGCCGCAGAACTTGTCCCCTGCATAACCATAAAGTAAACGCTCACTGGGACTTGTCCCTGTGTCCACGCAAAGCAAATTACGTCCGGGGACCAAATTTGGAGGAGAGAGTGACCTTGGGCCTTAATTACTAGTGCCCAGCTGTATTCATCAAATATGGGCATTTACCGTGGTATTGATATGCAAAGTCTGGTTTCAATTCAAATGGCAATGCCCACCCCAAGCCCTGATGATTGCACTCACAGCTCGGGATATGATAAGATCTCTGGTGACTGTCCCAAAGACACAGAGACAAAATGATGTGAATACGGGGTTATTCATGCATCTGCCATCCATACAATCCAAAGAATTTATGAGTTTTTAAAATAAAAATACCATGTCATAGTATTCAGTAAATATTATAACTGTAAACTGCTCTTTACATAGTCGAGGCTGGCTGTGTTTTCATGCACCATCATAGACAGCTGATGTGGAGAGCAATGTCCTTGCAGCTGTTCTCTTTAATACAATTATGAGATCAAACATGAACATGATACAACTGAGGATCCAAAGATCACAGACTCAAAGTCGCAAGACAAAAGTTTTTCTCTCAGAAATTGTGTTTACAGTTGTATCTGTAGTCAAAAAATTCCAACGATCTCTAGAGACTATTCCCACAGAATAGCGCTGATGATTTCCATATCAGTGGATTTGCAAGGACAGCTGAAAAGTTGTGAAACTTTCAATCAAAGATAAATAAAGTTTCTGAAGGAGTCAGCTCTGTCTACAACCCCATAGCTGGAAAACAGGTGGTGATCACTCGTGAACACATCCTGTACAAGAGCAATCTAATGTTATACAATGGATTAATCCCTTAATTTGTAAAACGAAACTTACAACAATTTACAACATTGCAATTGAACATATTAGATGTCTTTGAGAACAAGGTCATCAGGATAGCAAATTCTCTAATCCCTTGCCTTTAAGTTTTTGGAACATGAATTCATATCTCTCCAAGGGAAGAGAAAAGTTTCCCTTTTAAAATTAAGAAATTGTGAGTACAGTTGCATACAAACACGCATAACAATGACATATTATACACATAAAGGTTGTTCACAACTTGAAATAATTGTAAATCCAAATTCTGCCTAAACCTAATCAATTATAATGTACAGTGCACTCCTGTTATAACAAACTACATGTATAATGAAATTTCAGTTACAACGAAGTAAAAATTCAGACCACAACATTATCTGCTCTATGTTTTTCATAGTTTATTTGTTCATTTATAAAATAAAAAAAAATCGATATAACATTATAACAAAAGAAAACTGTCGGTCCCAAGGATTTCATTATAACAGGAGTTCACTGTAGCTGATTCACATTTCCCAAAAGAGATATGACTGAAAGTACTACAGTCTGTATGACATTCAAGATGACACGAGGTACCAATATCTTCTTGCACGGCAAAGTTGCATTGAATTCTGATACAGATTAGGTTAAAGATAATATAAAGTTTTGGTACCTCAAAAGTTTCCCTGAGTTTCCTTGTCTTAGTTTGTGTTTCAGGTTAAAGTACCTTTCATATAACTAACACTGTGATAATTACTCACCCCAAAGTGCTCTCATGTCTTAGTAATCATGCAATAATGGTTTCGTACCAGAGCAGAGCGGGCTCTGAAAAATTCGAACGAGTCATTAGTTTGACTCGACGTGGTACCGCGACAATCAATATTATACATGTATTGTACGAAACCATTATTGCATGATTACTAAGACATGAGAGCACTTTGGGGCGAGTAATTCTCACAGTGTTAGTTATACGAAAGGTACTTTAACCTGAAACACTGTGAAAGACAAGGAAACTCAGGGAAACTTTTGAGGTACCAAAACTTCATATTATCTTTAAACTATAAATTCAGATGATTACTTTTCAAGTCATGTACTGTACACTTGCTAAACACAACTTGACTCCAAATCAAATGAACAACAGGAACCTCCAAGAGTACTATAGACCGATTCGGGTTCGTTGAGGGCAGCAGACATTTTATGGCACTGGAAGCAGCCATGAGGTGTCTCAGCCGACCCCCCCCTGCTCTCCCCCACCCCCCGGGCAACATGTTTATCGCGCACTTGTAACAAAGGTTCGCGCACTAAGCGAGCATTCGCGCACTCAGTACGAGATGCCCATTGGCTAAAACGACCATGCATCAGTTTTTCATTCTGCGCGCGGAAGGGGGTGGGGGAGAGAGGAGGGGGGGTCGGCTGAGACACCTCGTTAATGGCGCTGCCCTTGCCAAAAATACACATAGTGCGTCACAGAATCGGTCTATAAAAACACAAGCTGTTTGCATGAGAAAACAAATAATTCAAATTAAAGCTGTAAAATGCAGAGACAGTTTGGGCTCTAAATTAAAGTGTGTAATTATTTCATGTTATTTCTTGTTTGTTTTCTTTGCAAAGAAATATAAATTCTTACTATGTATACATGTGATGATCGAAAAAAAAAATACAATGACTGTTGATACTGCCTGATTTGTCTTACTGAGTATCAAATTCATTTCATTTCACTTCATATCATCTAAGTTAAAACATGGCATGGAGATCTGGAAAATGGATGTTAGTACATTCTGTAGAGCAATTTATGTTTGGAGAGAATCATGATGACCTAGATCTATATGTGGTACATTATATCCATCTGATGTCTATAGATGGCAAAACAAAAAAACAGGAAGTTGGAATAGTCTGCCTGTACTTGTTGCTGTGTGTTGTCTTTTTTCCCCATTAGTCCCATTCCTGTATTTCTGAGTGGTCTTCTAAGGCCTACCGGGTCCCCTTAATTTAGTTCAAGGAGCCCATCTGCAATGTACAGATTTAATACCATAATTAAAACTGTAGTGTAAGTTAGACACATGATTATGAATGTCAGACATGTTTTTTTAGGCCAGGCTAGCTAGGCTCTTAATTGTATATAAACGGTCTAATATACCCAGTCATTGGGTGTCCGGACAGGTTGTGGGACCGGACGCGTACTGGAAAGTGCGTCTGGTTTGATAATGACGCGCCTACATAAACAGTTGTTTGTCAGTGAGGAGCTGTGCGTAAATGCGTATTCAAAGTAAAATAAGCAAGTCAGTACGCGAGAGTCTCAGAGCTACCAATTCTCACGCATTCTGCGTGAGACTCAAGCATTTAGGGGCCGTCTCACGATCTCACGCATGGCACCCATTTTTCTCACGCATCAGGCGAAGTCTGCAACTTGGGCCTATAATAAGGAGCATATCTCAAAGGATTAGAGTGATAGTTGCAATTGAAGGTATATTTTCCTTTTGTCTTTCAAAATAAGTAAAAAATAGTCACTTAAGTATGCACCTGATTGCACCATTAAGAGCTAAGAATTGAAAAAGCTCCCTACCGTTGGAGGCCACAGGGGGAAAAACCTCTCCCACACCCTCGCTCGCGTGCACATTCGCTCGCCGAGATGCCGAGTCATGAAAATCTCACTCATAAAAATTTTTTGAACTTGGCATCCCTGGAGTCTTACAGTTGTAAGTGTCCGGACACCCAACCCCCCATCCTACTTACATTTGTAGTCTTGCTAAGCTTTTCTTGTCAGCAGGCCTACGGACACTAAACACCAACACTAAATTAAAAGTAAATAAACAGACAAAAATCGCTACACTGTCAATATTGAAACGAAGTAAAGTTACCCTTCTAACGCGTCAATTCAGATCTAGACCGCCTACCCTTTTCTTCTCGAGAATCTTGTGAAGTTGTATTAAAGGACCTACATTTTTTAGGTAAACACAAAGGTGCGGTATCATGCTATTGAAAAGTCAAAGGCCTGGCTACACGTGTAGCTATCACTATACACCCACGCAAATTAGCACTAACAATTACTTCCCAGTCTCCCTGCCTAACACTCACAGTTAGATCTCTTTCATATTGGAAAACTAGTACAACAACAACAGTAGTTACACTGCAACTAACATCTTACAAAATTTGTGCTACTGACCAGCTGCTGACCAATGCAATGCTAAAGATTGTTGAGATAGCTGTCCGACGAAAGTAGATCGGGTGATGTGTATACAGCCTGGCGATGGCGAGATTACATTCCCATTTCCAACTTCTGAATGTGAGATATCCGGGTTTGGAGCAGCACAGCCAGAGGGTACGGAGCTGAGAAATAAATTGTTGCTGCTGTGTAGGGACTGTGTGGTACAGCTAGATTATATACAGTAGACACTCTTTATCAGCTGATGGGTTAAATGTTGACTTGGCTTATTCAATACAAGACAACGGCTCCTTTATTACAGTACAATTTGTATGTAATGTATTTCCTTTCCAGCGAACTAGCTAGCAGCTGGGAGCTGGTGCGTTGCAACGTGGGTCCTACACTGTATATGCGCCAGGATTAGCAAGTAGGCACGTCTGTACGTCGGTGCAGTGGGTCGCGCTGTGCGCGGCGCGTTGGGGTTGGGGCGGCTGGCGACTGACTCACGAGTGCAATCCGGCAGAAATTATTTTCTTGGGCGCTGGAATACAGACAAGCACATTTGGGTTGACGTAGGAGACTATATTCCACACCCGGATTCCACATAATTTCCTAGACCAAGCATTTTTCATGGAAATGACACAAAAACAACAACAACAACAACAACAACAACAACAACAACAACAACAAATTAACAAAACAAAAGAATCACAAACCCCAAATTATCAAAGTCAGAATGATGAATATACGCTTACTGAATACCTACTTCATAGTAAAAGTATAGGCCTAGACCTACATTACTGCTTGATATAGCAATACCAAATGCAGCAGTCGATCTTTCTCTTGATTATTACTCATATACTAGTATTATACTCGGATATGAAATATATCTATTTATGATCGTATATGAAATACATTTATGATCGCATATGAAATATCTATTACACGTATATACATAAAACTATAAAGTATTCCATGTAGGCCTAAATGTTTCGTATCCTTGCGATTGATGTATTATATGATCTGACTTTGAATCATATACTGTAGGCCATATAATACATAATGGATGTCATTTCAATTTTCCTTTCTTATAAAACATGTAAGCGTGAATGTAAGAAAAGACAAATTAATTAATGACAATTATTTCGAAGTTCCGCCACTATTAGCTGTTAACGCACGCAGCAACTGTGGCAATATATACGAATTATCGATCATAGTTATTGTACAACATCATGATTTATACTGGTATTATTAACGCTATTCACTTTTTTTATTCTTGTCGCAGTTTTAGTATGAGTGGAAAAAACTCAACCGGGGAAGAAGTTTCTTCGTTTTCCAGACTTTTAGTGATGGTATTAGTGCGGGACTGGTCCAGCCTGACCTTTTGTAGCAGCAGCGGCAGTATGATTTATAGACTTATATGGACCACACTATAGTCAGCAGTACAATCAATTTATAAGATGACTATAAAGGGGGAAGAAGAAGAGAAGGAGAAGGATGATGAAGAAGAAACCCATGTCATGCAGGAAAGAGTGAAGGAATTCAAATAATTTGAATATTTCGTTAAGTTGTTGTTGCTGTTGTGGTGGTGATGGTGATGGTGGGAGTGGTTGTTGTTGTTATAGCTGTTACTTTTGGTGTACGATTTGTGTGCCGATCTATATGTCACCCATTCATGTTGTTTGTTTGTTTGTTTGTTTGTTTGTTTGTTTGTTTGTTTGTTTTTTGGTTATGGTTTCCACGAGAGATCCTCAGGTCTGGCGTGAGTGAACGGTTCGCCTTTTTTTTTTCTCTTCTTCTTCTGGGGTTGCATCTTTAGACAATCCGCCTCAGTTCGCAAAGTGATCAGATTTCACTCTCAAGAGATTCAATTCCACTCTAATCCGCTATAAGGGTTAACCTCCTGCAGTCTACAGATCCGATGTATAAAACATCGATATCAAATTTGAAAGGGAAACAACACAAAACAAAACAACACGAAACCCGAGAACAAAAACATAAAAAGCAAAAAATCAGAAAAAAAAGTAAGACAAAGCAAAACAACATGTCATAGGCCTACGGGTTGAGTATTACGAACGTGGTCCGAACGTGCTGGTCGCGAATGAATGTAACCATGCAATCAATAAAGAAGACAGTATAGAATTCGTCTGCAGCAGTGCCGTATATTAAGAGAGTCTGGCCAACTCGGTTTTTGGCTTATGTGTTTTGAAGCCTGTGATTGGTCAAAAGCTGGTCCCGTGATCTACAGGCGCCATGTCGTTACCAAAGTCAATCACGCGGGCGCGAGCAAAGCTCATACGCAGTGCCTATTGTTCATTACGCGCAGCTACGCGCTAATTTTGTTTGCCTTTGGGAAATCCCCAATATCAGTCACAGTGCAGTGGGGATAATGAATTGTCATTGCCGTTGTCTACTTTATTGAAGTAGAAGGTATATAATATATTATATAGTTATTTTGATATGTTTCTGCGGAAAAACTGAAGATTTGTCATGCCATAATTCCTGCCCAGCATGGCGTTGCTTGAACCACCTGACTCATGTGTAATGATGCACCGCTTTCCGACAGATCCAAAACGAAGGAAAAAAAAGTGGGAAATCAGTGTGCGACGGGAAAACTGTATGATATGTTTTGTTTGGATTACTCACGGTGTCTTTCAGACTATCCAAGCTTTGATTTACACTTGTATGCCACCGCCATAACGTTCGAAGTGTAGCCTGAGGCATTTGTTTTGGTCGTCCGTCCGTCCTTCTGTCTGTCCTTCATTCCGTAATCATTTTTTGGACTCCGTTTGTAATGAAACTGTTTGACATAAGATGCATGTGTGAGTGGACGAAGATTTGTCTTTAGCTTATAAACTTTTGTGTAAACACGTTCAAAGTGAAAGGTCAAAATCATGTACATAATGGTTAAATTCTTAAAACAATATTACTATTTGCCACATATCTACATGCAATTTTTGAAGGTGAGTACATGTATTTCCAGACAAAACTTACTGCGGCGACTATGATTCTCTTGTGATTTATTTATTTTCATTTATTGGGGGGGGGGGGGTCATGGGAGGGGCCAAAGGTCAAGGATCAATGTCAGGTAAAATGTTGAAATTCTAGTATCTATTGTTAAAATATTATTACCCAGTTCCTCCGTACCTTGGAGATTACCCAATGCAAAAACTTAAAACCAAACACGGTATTTGCATGCCATCATTACTACACAGATACGCGTATATATAGGGAAAGATTTTGGCCATGATGGTCAAAGGTCAAGTGAAAATAGTAAAATGGCAAGATTTTCCACATATTTTTGAAATAACCACTCAGGGTATTGCCATGAAGTATAGATAGGTCAACTGACGAGTAAAAAAATGCTCAAATTCCTTAATACTTGCTCTCTTAAACAATAAAAGTCATCCATTCACACCTAGTTCAAGGAAAGTAAACACTCGACGTATTATATCTTATGACAAACATGCCATTTTTTTCTGTCAATTATATGAAACTGACGTGTAACATTGTCAAGACGCACTCTACCCTATGTACCCCCAAAAAAAATTACAACGGGACTCTCCGCATTGATATCTTTAAAAATAGTCAATCAATCTAAATACAAATTCAGGGGATGAAACTCATTGCCCACATTATTTACAGAAAACCCAATTCGATTTGCTTCAGTGGTCAAAGAGAAATTAGGGGTTTTGTAGAGGATGTCAGAAATCTCTTCCCTCCAAGTTCTGTCTATTGTAATCTCACACAAGAGCATCGTCGAAGTGCTTAACTTGGAAGAATCAGACTCATGACATGCTTTACAACAATCCACTTTTCTCTGTGACCGCTTTACCAAATTGAGAGCTAAGATATTGTATTCTAAGACTCTGAAGTAGCATTTAAACAGTTTAATCCTATTGGGTGTTATCAATGCGAAAATCTGATTGTATTTTTTTTTTTTTTTTGGGGGGGGGGGGACATACTGTACAGCTGCTAAGAGAACAATGTAATATGGCTGAGGTATATGCCGGTAGCCATTTGGACAATTTTTTTTTTGTTTTTTAACTTATTTCATATCTATATATTAAATGGTCCTGATCGTATAGTTTATATTTGGTACGGATGTCACTGAGGATATCCCTCATCATCATAATTATCCAGGTATTTGTGCTTTCGTTCAATTACAGGTCTTTTAAAAAACTATTTCTAAACAATTTGAGATCATTTTACATACCTTAAAGGACAAGTTCACCTTCATAAACATAAGGATTGAGAAAATGCAACAATATTAGTAGAACACATCAGTGAAAGTTTGAGGAAAATTGGACAATCGATGCAAAAGTTATGAATTTTTTAAATTTTTGTGTTGGAACCGCTGGATGAGGAGACTACTACAGCTTGTGAGTCATATGCGTACAACAGTATAAAGAAAATATAAAAGAAAATTCAACATATTTTCACTTTTTTCGCATAATAAAAGAGCAATTGACTTGCCTCTTTCTAAAGGCAGGGGGAATGATATTACCCATAATATTTATCGGTAACGAGTCAGGGGAATGTGTACTTTTTTCAAAAGATGGAATTTTGTGAAATTCTCTTTATATTTTCCTTATATTGTTGTACGCATGTGACATCTAAGTTATTCATACACTGCAGTAGTCTTCTCATCCAGCGGGTACTGCACAAAAACTTCAAAAATTCATAACTTTTGAACGGATTGTCTGATTTTCCTCAAACTTTCAATGATGTGTTCTACTAATATTGCTACATTCTCTCAATCCTTATGTTTATGAAGGTGAACTTGTCCTTTAATACGCACTTGCCGATGACGTTTCATGTTGTACATTGTACATAGGCGTATTCCTTTTGGATTACGTACTAGTAGGCCTTCATGTCTGTTTCATACATAACTATATGGTACTAAATAGGATGGTAATTGATGGTTATTTACGTGCAAAACAGTAATAACTGTGGAATTCGTCTATTGCCTGTGCACTGCTAGAATTGTAAATTTATTTATCATTTTGTTGTACAATATTCTTGTTCCCTGGACAGCTTGCTAAATACAATATAGCATACAGTCTAGTGGCAGTGTATGACACGGCATACTGTGAATTCTTCTTTTATTTTTACAGCAAAAAAAAAAAAATCATATTTATATTCAAGAATTATGTCCTTTAGACAGCTTCCCTATACCTGGGTGCTTGTGTCTACAATGGTCTATTTGAATGTGTAAAAATGATTGACGATTGTTGGCTTTGCTCAACATGGATGGAATGAAAGAATGTCCCTCCCCCAACCTACACCCTTTCTCTCTCTGTGTCTCTCCCTCTCTCTCTATGAAAAAAAAAGTCAAGCAACACGTGCAGTGCCTTGCGCCTTTGGGACGCCTGCGCGTAACGCTAACCCCCAAGCGCACACGCTAAAACCTTAAGCGCACTGTACGCTGGGTAACGACATGGCGTCCAATTTATGAGTTGGCCAGACTCTCTTAATATACGGCACTGGTCTGCAGTATTGTTGTATGAAATTGGATAGTTATATACAAGATGAAAGAAAGCGCACATCACTTCCGATCATGCGCACAAACAGAAGTTATAAATTAGGAGCGGAAAATGTATTTCTGGGAAGGACGGGGTTAAATTCAAGTTTTGAGGTAGATAAGTGAGAGATTTTGGTAGTCATCGACGTCAAAAACGCCACGAACCTTATACAAATGAACAAAAAAAAAAAAGAAATTTAGACACACGTAATCCCCACTCACAATTGTATAGCTTCCCACTCGCTATCTTTTTTTTTGTGTTTTTGTCAATCTTTTATTTTTCTTTCTTTTTCATGTAATGTAAACAATATACAAATCAATTCATGACAAGATAATACAAATTTCATTCTAATCACATAAATTCCACATTATCAATATTACGAGTGAAAAAGAAAGAATTTGGTATATATAAAAAAGAACTTCAGTAAAGAACAAACACATCAAACAGAAGGGAACAACTCATCCCACCCAACCCTATTTCCGGTGAACCCGCTCACTTGCACACATACACACACACACACACACACACACACACACACACACACGAACACAAATGTAAACTCGTAACTGTTTTAGTTACACTTTGAAATTTGTCTATCTTATACATTAATTTCTGAGAATATATTTCAGCCATGTCATTTAAGACCGTTAAAAGTGCAGAAAATATTGGAGAACCCCACTTATGGGCGTTGTGACTTTTTCCTGATTTTTGTTTCGATTCTTCTTTCCGCAGCCCCTGACGTGTACAACAGATGATTATCAGTGCTGTCCCGAAATGAATAGCATTGTTCTACATTCTTGTAACATCGCTATTGTCTAGAATAAGGCCTACACCAGTGCTGTTTGTTTGTTGTTGTCGTTTCTTTTTTCGTTAGTAATCTCATCAAGAAGTAAAATGGTTATGGGTACATGAGCTACATTTCTGATACCCGACTAAGAGCAGTTGCTGAGCAGTTAAATCAAGAATTCTGAGTTGCATCTTTTTTTCTTTAAATCATTTTCGTTCACATTTCATATAAGATCCCTGATAAGATTAAGTTCCCAAAATTCACATTCACGTAAAAGCGACAAAAGCAGCAACATTGATACCGAGAGATGGCGCTCGATATAAGAGCCTTAGATACATGTTATGTCAATATGTGTACTGCAAGTCGGAGGGTCTCATTCACTGATCACGGGTCTCATTCACTAGACGAGGGGAAAGTCGCCTCATCAGCTAACAAGCAAAAAAAAAAAAAAGTCTTCAGTGCCGACTAGTGGTGCACTTCCGGATTTCTTCAGCTGACAAGCAGGAAAAGAAAAAAAAATAGAAATGAAAAAAGAAAGGGTCTTCAGCGCACGCAACTTGTGATGCCACTTCTTCTGGATTTCTTCAGCTAAAAAAAAAGAAAAAAAAAAGGTCTTCAGCACAGAAACAGAGGCCTTACCGCGCTCACACTTTAAGGTTTCATTCTATTTCTAGTGCCACTTCCGGGGTTAAAAAAAAAAAGTGGGGGGGGGGGCCCAAAGTGGTGACACCGTATGTATTTCTATGTATGGTGGAAAAAAAAAGGGGGGCGAGCGCCCCCCCCCCCTTCCACCGGCCCTGACCTCAACTCGAAATTAAATGTATTGCAAATACAAGTTTCAATAAAATGGATTGAGTCTGATTTTCCCTTTTTTTTGCATTGTGACTTGGAAACGTTCATAGGTTCTAGTTGATAAAGGTGATCTTTACACGCAAAAATGAAATAAAGTGAATTCAGATCAAACTTCAGTCAATACACGATCGCAAGGTGGACAAAAGAAATACAGTGTATTCAGAGATATAATAAATTGTCTTTTATTTATAATTGAATACAATTTATTTAAAGGACAAATCCACCTTCATGTACATTTGGACTGAGAGAATGCAGCATTGAGGACAAATTAGACAATCCATTCAAAAGTTACGAATTTTTGAAGTTTCAGTGCGGCCATCGCTGGATGAGAAGACTATGATATGATATGATATGATATGAAACGATAAAGGAAGTACAATGTACTAAAGAAAATTCAACATGACTATAGTATTGTTTTCACTTTTCTCGCATAATAATAGAACACTTCACTTGCCTCTTTCAGAAGGCAGGAGGAATAATATTACCCGTAACGTATAATGTCAGTAGCGAGTCGAGGGAATGCATTTGATATACTTTTTTTTTTCAATAAATGAAATTTTGTGGAATTCTCGTTATGTTTTCCTTATATCGTTCTACGTAATATGTGACATCATACACTTAGTAGTCTTTTCATCCAGCAGTAACTTTGCACAAACTTCAAATATTCAGTCTTTGAATGGATTGTGTGATTTTCCTCAAACTTTCACTAATATGTTCTACTTATATTGCTGCATTCTCTCAATCCTTATGTATATGAAGGTGGACTTATCAAGTATGATGAATAAGAAATGAAAACGATTCAGATTCATATTCAAGTAAAGTTGTCTTGTTTTTGCACAAATAAACCGGGAAGTTTGTCACTTTGCATTCTATTTCTGGTCGACACTTCGGCCTATACAGTATGTCCAAAAAAATTACAACGGGGCCCTCCGCAATGATATCTTTAAAGATAGTGAATCAATCTAAATACAAATTCTGGGTATGAAACTATAACTCATTGCCCACATCTTACAGACAATCCCATTTGATTTGCTTCAGTGGTCAAAGAGAAATGGGGAATTTTGAAGAGGATGTCGGGAATCTCTTCTGTCCAAATTCTGTCTATTATTCACACACAAGAGCATTGAATTGCTAAAATTGGAAGAATCAGACTCATGACATGCTTTACAACAATCCACATTTCTCTGTGAAATTGAATGGGGTTTTCTGCAAAGTAGAGCTAAGATGTTATATTTCAAGACCCTGATGAAGTAGCACTACAACAGGTCGATCATATTGGGTGTTATCAATTCGAAAATCTGATTGTAATTTTTGGGGCGACTTACTGCAATATGTCCCTCAAAAATTACAATCAGATTTTCGCATTGATAACACCCAATATGATTAATTCTTTTAAATGCTACTTCAGGGTCTTAAAATATAACATTTTAGCTCTATTTTGCAGAAAACCCCATTCAATTTGGTTAAGCGATCACAGAGAAATGTGGATTGTTGTAAAGCATGTCATGAGTCTGATTCTTCCAATTTTAGCAATTCAATGCTCTTGTGTGTGAATAATAGACAGAATCTGGACGGAAGAGATTCCCGACATCCTCTACAAAATTCCTCATTTCTCTTTGACCACTGAAGCAAATCGAATGTTTTTTTTTTGTAAGATGTGGGCAATGAGTTACAGTTTCATACCCAGAATTTGTATTCAGATTGATGCAATATTTTTAAAGATATCATTACGGAGGGCCCCGTAGTAATTTTTTGGGGGACATACTGTATTATTTGAAAAAAAGAGTCCTAATTTCGTCGGGTGCGATGCAGTGATTCTCAAAGATTATCATTGTCCAACTACGCATGAATATTCTGCCAACGAAGAGAATAAGAGAAAACTTAGATTCAAGAAATCTCAACTTGAAATGAACATTGGTAGTATAATGCCCTTCTCGCAGGATGTCTTCAGACGTGTATATGTGGGTGGCTAATTAATTCTGTGTCAGAGTACGAATGCTTATACAATGTACGATGAGAACTAATGCATGTACTCAATTACTTGTGATTGGTTTTTTTTTTAAAGTTTGGTAACAATGACAAATAATGAAGAAGCGATTAGACTCGAATTGACTCTCATCATTTCATTTTGTCGACCACACTGCGCAAGTCGCTGCTCTCAGCTTGACAATATAAGAGCCGCAGGAGAATGCCAGTCGATCATTATTTTCTCTCCAGATTTATGGTAATTAGTGGTCCCCATCTGCAATACGATAGTCGTAATTAGGGGGATGTGTCAGTAATTAGAGGGTTTCTGTCCATCTCTTCGTGTGTTCCTTTGATACACACGCTTGCTCTTATTTTTACAGTTATCATTACTTTATCACAATGAATAATACCACTGAAAGCATCGATTATGCATTATATTCCTCGTTCGTAAACGACACCCCATTCGGAAATGACACCCATTTCGAAGGGGGCGGAATGCCTCCCTTTCTGCCCCCGCCCCCCAGTCTCAGTGGTTTGGTGTTTTTCTCTGTCTACATTAGTCTCATTATCATGTCGAACGTGGCCACCTTCGTCGCGTTCTTGGTGGAGAAACAACTGCAGACGTATAACAACTACTATATCATTAACCTGGTTCTGGCAGACCTGTTGGTTGGCTTCGTGCTCATCGCCCAGATCGTCAACGTGTATCATCCGGAAACCTGGCTGTGCAAGATCCACCTGGGGTTGAACGACGCCCTGCTCACCGTGTCCATCATCGGGATCGTGGTTATTTGCATCGACCGACATCGGGCGGCCTTCGATCCGATAGGCCACTTCACGTCCCGCCGCAAGAGCAAGGCTGTGCTGGCCAACGCCGCCACTTGGGTGATCTCACTGGCCTTCTGGCTGCCCTATACCATCGTCTGGGACATCGTAGCCACCCAGGCCGATCCCGACAATCCGTTCAACGACGCCTGCGTTCCCAGGTACGGGATTCGCCTGTGGACATCTGTGCTGCCGATCGCTTTGACGATCGGTCTGCCCCTGGTCCTCATCGCCGTCCTGTACAGTCGCGTTTATTGGAAGATCCGATATTCGCTTGGCCCGCGTCACGTCCGCCAGCAGTTCGGGAAGGACAACACGGCCGAAACAGCTGAGAAGCAGTCACCCAGCCAGTTAGAGGGTGTGGTCGATGCTAAAGAAACCCGGGAGAGCTCGGAAAAGACAAAGTCAACCTCGGTGGACAAGTCGAAGCAGGACTCTTCGACAAAGGCAACAAGTGCCAGTGAAAAAGAGGTCAAAGTAAGTTCATATTTTCACAAAGAACCTTATCTATACACGTTGTCGCCTTTTCATTCGTTCATTCATTTATCTTTTCCATCTCCAACAAAACTTGTAAGAAGTTTATATATATATTTTTTTTTTGTTACGTGAGATTTAAAAGTGCATATATATTCCAGCACTAAAGAATAATATGATGAATGAAATTTATGGATGATATGTCATTGATAAGGTAATAAAAGAAAAACCACAAAAGGCATTTTGAAGATTAGAAAATGCAGGAGATGGAAAGGAATGCTGAAGAAGTAATGTTTGTATATATAGGGTGCATCCCCCAAACATAGAAAAACGATTATACACATTATCATTGATCTTCTATTTTTTGTACATGAAACTGGAATCACAAAACAAATTACAAGAACTAAGAATTAAAATCTAACTAGCCCCAGACAAACACGCAGACAAATCCCAACACTAAGTCGCTGTAGAAGAGGGAAGAAGAGAGAGAGAGAGAGAGCTTACAGACGAAGAACTGCAAGATGACATGGTTTGAAAATAGAATTAAGAAAAAAGACATTAGAGTGACGAGTTGGGTGTCTGTGGAAGGATTTGCTTTTCACAGACGTGCCAGTGAAAGTGGGAGGTAATGAATTGTTACTGATTTTTTACATGAATTGACCAAGATGATAGTTATAAAGATTAGTTATATGCCTTATAATCTTATTGTCAAAAAATAAAACGTCAGTATGAGATCTCCGCGATACATTGCAAATAATAATGCGAAGAACTTTTTTTTTTTGTCTGGAGACGTGACTGTCTATCAAGATACATTGAATGAATATTTTCCCAAGCTTTCATACCGTAATTACGATAAGGCAGAATCAAGGTTGAATATGACATTAAAAGGGCGGGGTGTATGGGAAAGTAGAACTTAACTTTATTTATGACACCACTGTCACAAGATATTATATGACAAATGTGTGTCTTCCGCAAAGGCTAATTGTCAATCCTATAGGAACATCGTTGATAAAACTACATCTATAACAGTGACATAAACCATAACTATTCAAAGAAAAAGTATTGCTAAATGACATACACTACAGTCTTAAGAAAGTTCAAAGACAAATTCTTTGATCTTATCCAAGGAGCAACTTTCGAAGTTCTTAATTTAAGGTTTCGACCAAGAGGTGGGGATCTGGATGTGGAAAAATACTTTTGAGTCATCTGCAAACAACAAGAAGGATACAACATTATATATTTTTTAAAATATCACTTATGAAAGTTGTAGATATAAGAGGTCCCTGTAGACCGCCTTGAGGAACATGGCAACTGACGGATTTTTTTCTGGAGCTTTGACCAGATAAAGAAACACATAATGACACGGCCTTTGGCTTTCAGCCAAATAGCAGTGAAAAGCTCACAGTATATTAGAATAATGAGTAGATAACTTGAACTTGAACTTCATTTTCGGATTACTTAACTCTCGGAATTAACGAACTGCAACCTCTTCAACTCTGTCTCTCTCCTTTTGTTGGTTTTCTTTTATTTTTAGCAAGAAAAAGCTCAAGACCGAGAATCACGCTCTACAACTCGCAAGGCAACCCGCACCCTGACCTTCATCATCATCTCTTTCCTGGTTGCCTGGATACCGCACATCGTCTTTCTGCTGGTCACCACGCTGGACCGATCCCTGCTGTTTGGCGGGAAGATCCCTCCTCCAGCTCTTGTCTTCATCTCTCTCATGCGCTATACCAACAGTTTCTTGAACCCTGTCAGCTACGCAGCCGCTCAACCCCTGTTTCGCACGACAATTGTGAAGCTGTTCTGCTGTCCATGGCGTTATATCAAATAACATGAAGTTAGGTAATATATTACTGATATCAATATCGATAAGAATTATAATCTATATTTCACAATGATACACAGTCTGTTCTTATACTCCTTTCACTTGATTAAACTTCACATTATATTTAAAGCGTTCTTACTTCGTTCTATAATTCCTATATCATGAAAAGAAAGTAGATTATTAAGCATGGCAACTGGAGGGTGACGGTTTCATATTTCAGTGCTTTAATCGTCTTTATTGATCCATTCGTGGAAATTTAGTTTCGATGCCCGTTTACACAATACAACACAATGCCATGTAATGCAGCACGCTCATCATAATACAAAAACCAACAACATGTAGACAACACTAACAAAATTGCGATGATAATAATATAATCGTTATCAATGACAACACAGCAATAGAACAATGATATGCATATATCAAGGCATAAAGGAATTATTCAAATGTAAAATTGATAAGTGTCAGGGAAAATAACGATAATCTAAGATTGTTGTATTTTGGTGAAACATTTCAAATTAACTTTAATTAGACATTTACGATCTCTGACGGTGGCTACCAGGTGACTGGGGAACTTTAGACCAAAGAAGTGCAACAGAACATGAATGATACTTTATTTCAGCACCTCAAATAAATCAGCCCACTGGTATATAGTCTGTGTCCATTACAAATATTCAGTACAACTGCGTATTTCCCCCCTTTCTCTCTTTGTGAACAATTACATTACACTTAAAATTGAAACTGCACTACCATTGGTATTTGTTCAAATTTACATTAATCAATAACTTGAAAAAAAAAAACACACCATAGTGTTTGAAGTGTCAACGAAATTACATCGGACGCCATCGAAAAATAAAAATATATAAGTCGTAAGATTTCACAGTGTTATTTGCAGTCGTATAGAAGTTATATCATTCTTCACATGTATCGACACGCCTCATCACGCAGTGTAAACCCAAATAATGTTTGTACGTAAATTGTCAAATGGCATGATATTGTGCTACCATGGTGATTATATACTGATGTACTCGTTTCTTTTGAGCGCATAATGTTCCTACACAACTCAGGCATAATTCATCTTACGCCTATGTATATTCGGTTACAGCTCGTCATTCCGAAATATCGTCAACCCGAACATGAAATAAGTTTCGTTATTCCGCAGGTTCATTAATCCAAAAATGAAATCGGGTTCGTAGTTCCGAAGGTTTGTTTTTTGTTACTTTCTTCTTTTTTTTTGTTTGCTAGTCTTTTCTTTTTTCCCTTTTTGTTTTCGGATTGTTGAACCTTTGGAATAACGAACATTCACTTCACAAAAAAAAAAAGATACGAAGAGTTTGTTCGCAAAAACCGATAAGTCCATTTTTGAAGATTTTGAAGTACGGTCTCTGTCATAAAGTACAAAATAATACCTTTTAAATGATATATTGGTCACTACATATAAAGGTACATTTTTAAAGTTATGGTAAAAAGAAGCAAAAATTTTCTTATTATTTTCTTTATTTTTCTGGACCTTTAATCGCAAATATCTCCATTTGGCAAATATGGACTTATCGGTTTTTGCGAACAAACTCTTGCGTGAATACGTATATTGTAATGTGTTTACATAGACACCATATTTTCTCTGATGATCAAATCCAAGATGAATATTGTGTTACGAACTTTGCGCGTCATTAAAAGATATGTTTGAAGCTATTTCAAACCAAAATAATTATGAATCCAACAAATTGTCCCAACATCACACGCTGTAACCCAAGAGTGGTGAGAAACTTTCAAGGTCCGTTACTTCAGTAACTATCAATAGGTGCAGTCTTCACATCTTCTCACCATTGGCAGGATAAAAAGAGCCTTTGATATTTCATCATTCTTGGAGAGGTCTCCTTCAATTTGATTGTTTACGATAAAAAATATTTTTTTTTTCTTATTCTTTTTTTTTTTGTGCGTAGATGCCACATTGTGTAAAAACACCAAAGGAGTTGCCCGAAGATTACCACCTAATTACCCTAATTGCTTTCGCTGTTTTGTTTTGTTTTTTTGTTTTTTCAGATTGCTCCTCGGTACTTTCTTTTCATCTGCAGTTACAAAATTGTGTGCCTGGAAGCAAGATTGCTTTTTCAGACGAATTAAAGGAGATGAGATTTTGAGGTCGTTTTGTTGATGGTGCTTGCTTTTTTGTTTGTTTATTTGTTTTTGTCCTTCAGATAATTACTCCGATATAGCTTCAACTTTGTTTCCAGTCAGGAAAGAACGAAACTGATTATCAGACCCTCAAGCCATATCATATAATAAAGATAAAGATTAAGGACCTCGCTATCATTTTACTCCGTCCGGTACATTATGTCGACGCCCATCAGTCACTGGTGATCGAGCATGAGGGTATATACTTTTTATTTCCATTTCTTCTTCCTATTCCTGTCCCTCTTCCTTTTTTTCCTTCTTCTTCTTCTGCAAGAATTCACAAATAAAAGAATTCAAGTCCACACTTTCAAACAACACATCGCCTTCTTCGTGTTGCAGAGCTCGTACGATGCGTTGAGATATACCATTGAATAGCCCAATTCTTTCACTAGTACTCACAGTAAATGCATGTCTTAAACAGAGTTACACAAAATCAAATCTTTCATTGTATTTCTACTGCATGCATAATTAATATGTATTTTGATTTAAAAAAAGAGAGATGTAATTCGGAATAATAAACTTAAAACTCACACATTAATGTTGCATAACTTCTGCCCTTCATATTTTCCCCATCCGTTCACGTCTTTTCTTCTTTCTCTCAATATTTTCTCTATCTCTCCCTCCCTCAGTTTGTCCTTTATCTCCCCCCCCCCCCACACACACTGTATTACAGAGTGAAAAAGGGAAGAGAGTCTTCATGAGTATTAATGTATTTACCTCCCTATATCTCCTCAGCGTCCTGCAGTGGTGTCTGTTTGTGACATTTTTCCCCCTTTGTCATCTGATGTGTTTGTTTGTGTGTCTGTGTGTGTCTGTGTCTGTATGTGTATGTATCTGTGTGTATATGTCAGTGATGAGTCTGCGATCAAATGAGTTGCTCTGCAGATCCCTTTTCGTTATAACCATGATCACATGTTGAAGTGAAATATAATGATTAATGTTTACCGGTGTACAATCGTCTGCGATATTTCGTTTGTGGGAACATTGTAACTATTCACCTGGATGATGTTTTCTGTTTATATGAAATGCAATCAATAAAGATCACAAGAAAATGAATCTTTGATATTTCTTTTGTGTGATTTTATTTCATTTCTGTGTAAGCCTTCGCTTACATACGGCCATCTCTATTCCGCTATTCAAATATTGTTATCGGCCCTTTTACGCCAACAGAAAATATGTACTGAAATTTACATATCACGATTATTCACTCAAGTAACAATTTGAAACCTTTGATTTCCCTCAGTGAGTTGGTCTATGAGATTTTGCATAGCACTCCTGGCCACAATTACTTTTTATGTTTTTATGACTTTGTTTTCATGTCCCGCATAATCATGAAGCAAACAGTAGGTCTCAAATGTAAAGCTTATGCTTACTAAAAATCCTCTTGTCTTCGTGTATAGCAATTTACTATTATCGATTCACTATTTCTGAGTTGAAATAATTGATTTCTTACGAAAAATATGATTCATTACATGAAATTTATACCAAGCTCAAGATAATTATGAAGGGCTTTCATGATCCCGAAATTCGGGCAGAATAAATAACCTGTATTATAGTATGGATAGAAAAATGTATCCTCTAGTGATTGGTTCAAAAACCCTCGCATGATTATTTTCAGCTGTGTCAGAATGTTGGCGTGCTTGACACTTAATGGCGTACTATTTCGAAAATTATGTCACTTGATTTTCTGTTATTTTCCAAATAGTGTACCTACAATTTGTGAAATGATGTCACAAAGCAACTTTGACATCGCGCGCTGCTTCGTACCAGGGAGGTATATAGGAAGAGAATATTCTCTTCCCACCTCCCTGTTCGTACTGTCACTCTCAAGCAATTCTGACATCGTGCCCTGCTTCGTACGTACGGTCAATGAAGGATCCCTCCACAACATCGCATCCCCCACACAACTTCTCATCCCACATATTCCCCTTCTTTTATTTAAATTTTCGATCCAAAATATCAAACACAAATACTCTGCCTAATTTTGAATTTTGGTTAGAGCTAAAGGTCTCGGTGCCTTCAAAAGTACTACATGTAGCAACTTCTGGGCTGCGCTTCTAGGTGAATAGCATTACTTTGGAGTCACCTCTGCTCATGGTTTTAACGAGAAACTCTCAAGGCAAGATATATAATCATTTGTATACTTTTGTAACATGTATATACGCAATTAAGATACATTATTTTAATGGACGAAATAGCGAAGCCATAATTATACTCCCTCCTCTTCCGCATCCGATGGTATTTCTTTTTCTACTTCCTCTTCGAATCATTTTCTCCTTTATTGGGAAGGGATGATATTTTCAATGCCATGATTACAATAAGGAAAACCTATGTCGATTTTTATGGCTTCTTCATACCAAATCATCAGCTCTCCTTCTCATTATGGAATACTCGTTGCGGATCTGGTTATAGCAGTACAGGGCTTTGGAGATTAACGGTGAGGCGGCTTCCTTTCCGCTTCATTTTGACAACGGACATTATTATAAGAATGCATTTTGAAGCACAGTTATGATCTTTTAACTACTTTATCCATTAACTTATCCGTGTGCCATATTATTTTCCTGCCCATAGATATGTGTTTGAAAAATTAGTGCACATTTGATTCATTGGTACAGGTATAATTAACGGTTAATGAAGTATCTCTTTTCCTCTCCGAAAATGTTCCCCATACAGTCAATAGCACAATCTTTCCCCAGCATAGACACTATTTTCTCTTCCCCCCCCCCGTTACAACAAATAAAGTTTTTCAAATATAACAATTACTTTAACATAAAGAAATCAATGTAATGCGAAATAATATATATATATATATATATATATATATATATATTATATATATGAAAGAGAGAGAGAGAGAGAGAGAGAGAGATGGGGGGGGGGGGAGAGTGAGAAAGTATAAGACTTCGTGTTGGTTATCAATGATATTGAAAATAATAGAGAAACCAAGTTCTTATTGCATGACCAACAGTTTATATTCGGCACACAATTTTTCGAGCAATTTACCCTTTACAAGTGTTTTTGGGTTTTGTTTTATATATATATAGGCCTATATATACGTATATATATATATATATATATTATGATATATATTCTATATATATTAATATATGATATTATATATATATATATATGATATATATTCTATATATATTAATATATAATATTATATATATATATTTGATATATATTCTATATATATTAATATACAATATTATATATATATATATATATGTATATATATATATGTATATATATATATATATATATATGCATATATATATATATATATATATATATATATATATACTGTATATAATCAAGTGCATAACATATACACTAGCCATCCCAGCAAACAAAGGTCTTTATATCACACCTCGTTCTGTCATTTATCGCCAAAACCTCAAAAATGAGTTCAGACACCCAATACCTCCACAACAGAACCACAAGATCGAGACCCCTGAAGGCACCCTAATCATTATTACTGTGTACTGCTTTCCCTCACCTCTCTACAAGTTCTTACGAAAATACTAATGAAGAACCTTCAAACTAATTGATCAAAAAATCCTTTGGCTTTCGACGCGACGTGTGGTATTAAAATGCCTGGAGCTAGGTAAGTTATCTAACAACCAGAGATTTGAACATGGTTTTCCTTTGTCTGTGTATTCGGATTGTTCACTAATGGGTACTGTTTAGCTAGTTATAAAACATATGTTTTGTTTGTCTACAACGACCACGAATAATAATCGATTTTTTTTTTCTTGAAAAGAAGTAAATTCGATTCCTATGGATGTAATATACAATACAGACAACAAACGTTCCTGTACAGAAGCACTCAGTGCGTGCCACACAAGCTTTTTATGCATTGCGAAGTGTAGGAATGGCAAATTGGCACAATGCAATGATAATCGAAGCCTAGTGGATCAATATCAAAATGCAAAAATTAGTTGTTTGAGATAAACTTGTGGGAATCCATGAGAGGGAATTCAGCTTCAAATTATTCAATGATTTCTTCAATTACCAAAAGAAGTATCTACATTGCGTCCTCAGTGTTTGTGTAATGAGTCTTTTTTTTTTTAAATCTGCTGGTGAGTAAAAATGTACATTATATCATTATGTTAATATGCTGTGATACCAGTTCAATTCCATTTCAATTGTTTCGGATTTCCAGCAATAAAATGACATACTTAAAACAAAGTGACACATTTATCAATACAACTATTTGACAATTTGAAGGGACAAAATGCAAGGGACAAACAGATGCAAGTCATCCCTCTCTCCTATTCTCCTTCCGATGTATAACATTATGTATGTATGGGGGCTGCGCGCAAATCAAGCCATGCTTATGCTGTAGCCCCACTGTATTATTCATTGTTGTATGTTTTGTTGTACATTTTGCTGTACATTGTGTAAAGGCAATGAAGGAAAAAATATTATGTGAACAACTTATATGTATGCTTGTACATGAATGTGCATGTACAATGATGCTACAGAAACCAATAAATCAAATCAAGTCAAAAATCAAATCAAATCAAATCATTGGAGTATTATACAAAATAAATCCATATGTCTATAAGAATGATACTATTTGATTTGATTTGATTTGATTTATTCTCCGTATGGCATCATTTTCATTTTTTTTTTAATCAATATGATCAAACATGATATATACAAATATGAGACTCATTATAGCTAGTTTCTACAATTTTAACAATTTTGTTATACACAATGATGATAATGATCCAAAGCCATTAGTTTACTTATTGTCATGTAAACATGAATGTTATTGTGAATTAATTATCACACTAACTTCACATCAACCATGTTCATACTGCGTATTAATCAATTAATTAATTGGTTCCAAAAACTTGACAATAAAACTGAAAATTATAATTGAGGAGGAGCCCACCGTACCGTACCTCAAAGACTGTTAAATCAATATCTTATGCAAACTTGAAGAACAAAAACAAATAAAAAATAGATAAGATTTGTCTTTTTGTGTGACAAAATAATATGTCGTCAATTTACATAGACAATAAATTTCATATGATCTACCCATACTTATTCAAACTGAAATCCAAGCTAAGTTTTTTCCCCGCTATCTTCCCCGGCATTATCCCCGATCTTTGGTTGATATTTAACTTTTTTTTTTACTTAATAGAGAAACTCAGATTTTTGTAATATTGTCGGTAAAGTGAGCTCTGTTATATAAAAGTCTATTTTGGATGTTGCTTCTGACGTAACGAGCAGTGCTTTTATAATTTTCGCCTATCCACTGATTTCCTAGAAGAGCGGAAGTCGCATTTAAATATCACGTGATGGGACTAGATTATATCATGATTATATCTTCTGGATACGGTGACGATTCAACGAATTCAGTGATCCATTCCGTTCAGTCATTCGGAATCATCAATCAATTATCATCCAATCATTCATTGATTTTTCTTCTTGGCTCCTTCTAAATTTTACCGCCACACAGATATCAAATGCATCATCATGACTTATATTTCCTTTGAAAATGTTGATGAAAGTTATTTTTTTTAGACGAATTATGAATCGAAGATCTGGAATTTAACTCACGTTTTTGGCAACGTTTCGCTGATTAATCACAATCAGCTTCATCTGGCATCCTTCCTGAAGAAGGCTGGTCGTTATATACGTGAAGCTGTGTAGGAACGTCACGCAAGGGTGCACTACCCGTGCGTGACAGACGACTTGGAATCTCACAGACTGCCCGGTCCCACGTATGTGACAAGTTGAACCGTAAGCCCCCCCTTCTTGTTGAGTTTAGGTTCCTCCTTTTTCTTTGAAAAAATACAAGAGTATACGTGATGCACATAACGTACGCTGTGTATACAGCAGTTGATGATGTGGATAGTAGGGCCAGTTAATTTAGAAATCAATTTACATTCACGTTTTTATAGCGTTACTATGTTCCATTATGTAAAGATTTTATAATTTCGTGTAATTACATGCTGAATGCGTTACTCAGTATGCCGGAGCGTTTTGCGAATAATCTTTATCATAATTATATCAAAACATGTAGGACAGGAAGTTCCTGATAACAATAATGTATCTTCTCCAATATGTTTTGATACAATCAAGTTATATATCATAGACCGAAGGTATAAGAATATGAATAAAATACAACTACAGTATATCAGGTCAGATCGACAGCCGCAACATTTTCGTTTTTGTTATTACATTACATATATATATTAGTTGCTCCGCGTATTGGCAGTACTATAGAAATAGCAATAATAATGTCACAATAGAGGAATGCATAAAATGCCATTTGCTTTGTTTTAATTCCGAAAATTCGGATTTTGAATTAAAATCAAGGCAATTGGCATTCCCTCTATTGTGACATTATTATTGCTCTCTCCCTCTCTCTCTCTCTCTCTCTCTCTCTCTCTCTATATATATATATATATATATATATGTATATGTATATACAATTACGGATATCAATAACACTTTATGTGCCATGTTTAGCGTTTTTTTTCTTTTGTCGGGACTTCCAAACAATTTCACGAGTGGTTAATAGATTCGCGATTGAGGAGTATCAACAGTATAATTATGTCTGAACGGAGAAATGTGGGCGTGCATTTCACATTCATGTCGAGATCATCTCCGTGTGAGGGACTCCTTTTGTACACTCCAACAATGTTTTAGAAAAGTCATTTATGATATTGGTTTCTTCATTTAATTGTGAAAGATTGGACATGCAGCAGTGGAATTAACAGTTTGTGTGCACAATCCCGAGATATAAATTCTTATTCGGGGCCTATAATACGGCACATTTGGTGATTTTAATCAACATTCAATTTTCATCTAAACATTTTCCCTTTAATGACACCTTTTGGGCAAGGTCGTGTCAAGGTGCCATTATCATTACCGGTATATAAGCAACATTCTCTCTGTACATATAAGGTTTACAGTAACGTGAAATTCATGACCTTGACGACAAAAGGACAATTGTGTTTCGTCGCGACAAAGTTTTCTGCTACAAAAGTTAGAGACGAGCAATTCCGAGTAATTAGAGCACCAATACCAAATAATTTGGTTCATCTCGATTGCTTAGCAATTGACGCGGTGATCCTCAAGAACATAGGAAAATCAATTATCAATATGACCGGAGGCAAATAATTTCATTGTGCCAGAATGATACCAAACTTTTTCTCTCATTATATGCTCAATGAAGGTTAAAACTTTGTCGCCAAGAAGCAGCAATTGTTTTCATAAAAAGCTCTTCAATCATATCATGAATCCGCGGTTCACTATATGAATAAGCAGATCATTTTTATAATTAGATGCTCTATACAAAACCGGTCAGTTGAGATCTTCGACAGCCTTGTGGAACACAATACAAACGATAAGACTTTTAAATCAAAGAAAGAACTATAGAACAATAGCTCATGAATGATCGTGAAAGCGTGATTCGGGAAATATTGTGTATTGTAATCATACTTGGTGAGCTCTATCTTACTACTCGGTCTCGTTAGCGGAAGTGTGCTATTTGTGTCAAAAGTTTCATAATTATGGGTATGTGCGCCAGCAACACACCAACAAGAATTACCATATAACAGAGTTATGCCTGACATGTTTATGTTCCTACTCGCTTACAAGAATGTGATTGGGGTGTCCAAACACCGGATTTGTTTAGATTTGGGGTTTAAAATGATGTCGATCGATCGTTGATAGAAGTCCCATCTTTTACAATTTGCCTCCCAACTTTTTATCCTATTACACAATCTTCATTGGCAGGCCAAGTTCCTATTTCAAATTCATTTTTCTCTATCTCGACAAACTCAGTAACATATAGTCACAATGTGAATGAAAGCAAGGAAATATCAACAAAGGTATATAAAAACAGTGTAATATCATATCCTTCTGACGGGGATTGAACAAGGGACACATTTGGGTGATAAATCATGGAGGATGGAGATGGGGCACCCACCACAAAGAAAAGCTTGTATATTGTGGGTCCACTCATACAAATTATAGGCCTATAAGCCTATATATACCAACCACATACTCGAAGGCGTGATTATCGCCAATCTTGCAATGGCATGTAATTTATAACCCCTTTTCTCTTCTCCTCTATGATTTCTCCTGGACCGTTGTACTGCTTCATCTTCGTTAAGCTTGATGATGAAGCACTTTGGTCACAATACCTTTCCAGTATTCGCTTGGAAAACCTACAGGGGGAGTACTTTCTTCCTATTTTTTTTTTTTTTTTGGGGTGGTGGTTTCTTTGAATTGAGATCAGAGTCAGACTGAATTACATCGATCGACTTTCTTACCCTTCTTACTCAATTCATCTCTAGCTATTTATTATAAAAATGAGAACAGTGTTGCAACTGATAACTTATACAAATCCACTATTGTCATGTTCTTAATGGTATCAAGAAATTTGATATGAATATTATAGGAACATTTGATTTGATAGCTCTTGAATTGAATATTTCTGACTTAGAAAAGCGTTTTTATTTCCTATATAGTAGAGTGGCACGAAAATTATAACTTTTTACAAACAGACGAAAGGGTCCCGTTTTTCTGTGGTTGCAACAAGAAAATTATATAAATAGTTCAAGAGTTTTTCTACATACCAACCCTGTTAATTTGTGAATATTCTTTCCGTTTTGAAAATAATTCCTATCTATTTGTTAGTTTTGTGGAAATGACGACTCCACGGTCATGATAACGAAATTTTAAGACCCATATAAAAGCTTTTCAACAATTTTGAGATACTACGATATCAACGAATTATGATTATTACACATTCTGCGGAGGTTCCTGTTTTGGCTATATATTGGATTCAAGTTTTTCCATCAAAGTCCTTTGAACATTCGATGAACGATTAGCTAAGGTGTCTTGTAAACAGCGTGTTACTTATGTCTTTTTGTCACTAAGCCGCTTTTCTGATCTAGCAAATTTTCATGACAACATGACTCGCTCCGCTAATGGCTGCAGGCAAGTAACATAGAGCAGCAGGGATGTTAGGAGTGGAATCTGTTCGCAGTTTGTGCAAATTTATACGTAGGTTCTACAGCATGACAATGATTATGAATGCTAAGCATTTCACTGGCTTTGATGGTCCATGCTCCAAGCAGCTCTTCCCAATAGAATTTGGATATGGAGACCAAAGAAGAGGTTCTTGATGTTTGCCATTTTCAGCTGTATTTCAGAGGAAATGTTGAAATTCTATCTGGGACTAATTTGGTGGTAATCTTGTACGGAACAATTATTTGACTCCTCGTTATGAAGTACTCCCGGACTGAAAAAAGGGTGCATAAGTAGGCCTATCTCATAAAAAAAGTTAACATAATAGATAACCATCTTGCGCACATTGTGCATATATTGTTCGCCAGGTTGATGATCACTCGATAAGAATTGAGTAATTGACTAATGCGTGTTTCTGCATGTTTAGTACTATTTTACAGTTAAAGAATTGCAATATTATTAATGTTAATTATCTTTATTACTAATTTTCTTTGCTTGTCCTATATCTTATTTGCACACTAAACAATAAAAGGGCCTACTATTGGCTCGTTATGTTGTATTTTAGGAATAATGCATACGTAAACAGAAGTGCTGTCTTTTTGCATTATGACCTTAGGTCAACTCGCATGTATACAGACTTTGTGTTTATACCAAGACAAACTTTTGTATATTCCGGTGGGTATATTGATAAAGGAGAGATTTTTGTTTCCTCTCCTTCTCTAGGCCTATATACGTTGCAGTAAAATCTCCCTGCCTCCGTGTGCATGGTGGGAGCACTAGGTGGGAGTCAGTGGGTGAGAGAGGTTCTCGCGCAATCCTCGAAGCGAGCAACCGCCGCCGGTAGATGGCGTCGTTCTCCGTGGCGAAATAAATTGGCCAATCAGCTGGCGTGATTATCCTTCGGTAACGAACTAGCGCCTTTTTCGAGAACAGTTGAACCTGTTTTAATACTCATTTTACCTCTTTGTTTCAGTCCTGGTAAGTTTTGGGGTTGATTTTGTTTTGTATTCTGATATAAAGATATGAGTTGAAAGAACTTATTTGTCGTATGAAGCTGAAAAATAGTAGTAATATGATTTTTAACTTGCCATGTTTTGCAATCTCCGATCTCCTGTAATGTGAAGTCCCACACAATGTAATGCATGTATTGTATGAACCTCGAAATTGAACGTACATTGTATGTAACACCTTACCGCAGCAGCGACCCCATACGGACAAATACGTACCGTAAAGGGGTCGCACAGCAAACCTATACCTGTCACGGAAGCACCTGATATGGCTAAGCATTTATGTGACCAGAGACCAAAATAGAGGGTTTTATACTGAAATCAGTAGCCTTACTCTTAGATAAGATACTTACAATCATGGCAGGCGAAGTCGATTTACAATATGATCTGTTTTGAGAGCCCTGTGAAAGAGTTTATCCGAGGTTTTTAGAGTCCTACCGCATTTCGTATTGTAGTACGACTTACACAGCGCATGCGCTAATATGGATAAAACGTAGCACATACTGTAATACGCAATGTATGCGTGTGGAAAAAAAACAACGGACAGCTCGCTGAGAACAGAAATGAATATTCATGAGACGTAACAAATAGAATGCATGCTGGGCGATGATTTACTATCGGGCCTACCGGCACTTATTTATTTCGTTTTTAAAGCACATTTCGAATGTGTGGTTCATTATTTATTTGCAATAAAGGAAGTGCACACATAATGAACATCTGGAGATGTGAAGGATTAAGAAAATAACAGGTGATTTTCATGATAGAGGGTATGTTTTTTTTTTCCCCAGTCTGCAGAGGCAATGCCCCAGATGTCTCATCTATAGATCAAGTTTCCTTTCACACTGTACATTATAGTTTTAATGTTGTACATTCACAATGGGCTCCACTCACAAGCTCTGCTTCTTGGGGACTCATATTCATTTTTGCTTCATGTTTATTTTCTACTGTGATGTGAATTGAATACACTTCTGTTTATACATACATGTTTTGTTTATTTCCAATAGTTGAGAATTGTTTGATTATTTATTGAGAGACCTTTTTTTTTTCTTCAAAGACTTACTACCGTATGAGAGGAGATCCTTCCTGTCTTTCTTTTTCTGTCAGGCTTGTCACTTTCTGTTTGATTGTGTGTATGTGTGTGTGTGTGTCCGCGTGCGTGTGTGTTTCATAATTATTGTGTGTAACAAGTTGGAAGAATTGGAAGCTAAATTTCTATGTACTGTGACATACAGATCAATAAAATTGACTCTTGAGTATTCATTAATTTTCATTCATTCATTCATTCATTCATAGCAATGGGACAAGAAGTGTCTTCTGAAAATTTTTGAAATTTCAAATGTCATAACTTCCTTATTTTTTATCCGATTTTATCATTTTTGCACTGTTCTGCTGGATTTTTTTTTAATCTTTGTCGTGAAATTGATAAAATTTTACATTGGCTTTCATCTTAAAGGCATAATGGATTGGTTGATGAAAAACTAGAAATTAACCCTTTCAGATCCATCCACATGGTCATTGGGATTGTATTCCATTGCTCCCCATGGCTTTTTTTTTTTTTTTTTTTTTTTTGGATGTTGTCTTGCTTGATCAATACCCTTTTAAGCCTTATACGTGTATGTACAATACTGCTGAAATGCATGCCGGTATTCCCCAACGCGTTTACATCGTTCGTTTGCTTGCGATCGGCGGTCATGCCATCAGACAAGGAGTATGTATTCGTAGGGGCGCACGCATTTCTGTGGTCATTTCACTCATGCCTTTTTTTAACCCATGATCTGATCCCGGCTTTGCAGCAGCGTGGCAGATGACATGTTAGAACAAGTTTACTTGTGCAGATTTTTAGAAAAATTGAAAAAATTACAGCAGTATAAAGATCTGATTGCGTTTGTTTTCATTTCATTCCTTCAGAATGGTCTCATAATGAAGATAGGCACAAAAGGGATAACGAAATTTGTCCTGTTGTGTACCTTTTAAGAACGCATGCACAAAATGTGACGAGAAAAAAATTTTAAAAAAAATCATAAAATCATCGCAGTCCCGTTGAAATTTGCGGAAACAGTAGGCGCGAAAAGGGTCTTGAATTCGGTCCTGCATGCCATGTTGGTTATCAAAAACGCATGCACAAATGTGAAGAAATTATCGGGAAAAAAAAAACTACTTTCAATCCTTCTTGTGCGTGCATCACAACAGATTACAGCCGAAAGAATTCACGAAATCATCGCAATCTTGCTGAAATCTGAGGTATAGAAATAGGCGCAAAAAAAAATCGTGATATTCGAATAGTGCGAAGAGATTATTGGGGGAAAAATAAAAGACACATTTTCAACCCCTTCTGGTGGTGCATCATAAAGATTACAGCCGAATATCAAATCATGGCAATCCCGTTGAAATATAGGCGCAAGAAGGATATCGAATTCGGCCCTGAATACTGTCTTTCAAAAAACGCATGAATAATTCCTAAGAGATTTTCGGGAGAAAAATAAAGAATGTTTTTTTCAATCCTTCGGTGTGTGCATTACAAAAGATTAGAGCCGAAATAATTCATAAAATCACCGCGGTGCCGTTAAAGTTTGAGAAGACAATATAGGCGCAAAACGAATCATAAATTCGGCCGTGAATACCTTTTAATCCGAGAGGACGCGCATTTACGAAATGGGAGAGATTATCGGTAAAAAGTATAAAAGGACACATTTTCAACCCCTTTTGGTGTGTGCAAAGTAAAAGATTACAGCTGTAGGAATTCATGAAATCGTCACAATCCCGCTGATATTAAATTGATAGGCGCAAACAGGATCATGAATTCGGCCGTGTTATGATCTTTCAAGAACGCATTTACGAAATTCGAAGATTTTATCGGGGAAAAATAAAGAACACATTTTCAACCCCTCTTGGCACGTGAATCATTAAGATTATATAGCCGAATAATAATCCATGAAATCATGGCAATCTCGTTGAAATTTGAGAAACAATAGGCGCAAAAAGGATCGTGAATTTGGCCCTGCATGCTGTGTATCTTTCAAAAACGCATACCGCATGCAGAAATTCGGGAGAAAAATAAGACACATTTTAAACCTCTTTTGGCGCGAGCATTATAAAAATTACAGCCAAAATGATTCATGAAATCATCACAATCCCGTTGAAGTTTGAGGAGAACAAGAGGTGCAAAAAGAATCATGAATTCGGCCGTATCATTTCTTCTAGTCCGAGAGGACGCATTTACGAAATGCGAAAAGATTATCGGAGCAAAATAAAGGGCGCATTGTCAACCATTCTGGTGTGTTCATCACAACAGATTACATCCGAACAGTGATCCGAAGTAAAGTTCATAAAATCGTCACAATCCCGCTGATATATGAGGTAGAAATAAGCGCAAAAAGGATCGTGAATTCGACCCTGATGCCGTATGCTGCCGTATACCTTTCAAGAGCGCATGCACAAATGCGAACAGATTATCGGGAGAAAAATAAAGAACCCCTTCTGGCACATGCATCAGAAAATACTATACAGCAAAAATAATTCATATAATCATTACAATCCAGCTGAGCACCAAAAATGTGAAAAGCGCAGCAACTTAAGTAACGCGTGTTACTGTACGTGCGCCGATGTTGACAGAAAGTCACAAACGCATTTGATACAATCTGATTTTGTTCATAATCATTTAACACTTTAATTCACAAACATTCAATTCTTTTAAAATGGTTCTATACACGAAGAAGAGATAGGAGTACAAAGCATCACAAATTCGACCCTGCAGTGTACTTTCAAGAACGCATACTTGTAAGATACGGGAAGAAATTTTCGGAGGAAAGTTAAAAACCGCATTTCAGTCCCTTCTTTTTTTTTTTTACTTCCTTTTCGTATCAACAAATCAATTCACAAATGATTCCTTTTTGTTCCTTCTCAAGGAAATGATCCATAAACAAGGCACTTGAGTTTACCAAATATTTATTTGCAAAATGTATTTTCTTTTTTTTTTTTGGGGGGGGGGGTAATATTATTGTCGACAAAAACATGAAAATAAATTTGCAAGCCAGTTAATGCTTTTTCAGGTTGTTGTTGACCGGTAAATTTTCTGTTCCGACCAGTACAAAAATGGGGAGGAAAAATGGATATTCACTGATCCGACAGAGACAGGTTGGACTGGCAAAAAAAAATAAAAATAAAAATGGGTTAGTGTGCAGCCCTGCTTTATCCAACTTCCAAGATTTGGTGATGAAACCAAAGCAAGCACTCTTGCCAAACTCAGTTGGCAACATTAGGAAGGTGTCATTCTGTTTCACTGCGTTCTCGATAATTTCTATTTGCTCCACTTTGAACTTAATTCTTTTTACATCCTCCTCTACTTCACTTAGAGCATCTTTGAACTCCATGATACCTATGGTATTGTTACGAACAGGTGTCCTTTATTAAATGAGACCGAGAACCAAATACGAGCAACATTGTACATATGGCAGATGACGTAAAATATGAATATTCATTTGCGCATGCGCAGATCAGTATATTTACGTGATACGTTCAAGACGGCGAACGGACAGTATCTCGAGTAGACGGTCTCAAAGATGACTATTTATCTTGTTTTCGGAGGTAATGGTGAGAAATACATAGTCGTTTCTATTGTTCAACAATAATGGTTTTATATCATGTGGCTTTTCGTTGCGAATCCAAGTGTCCTTTTGAGCGGTGAGTTGTTTACGTGTTGCAGTGCATTTGAGTGCTTCCTAAAATTGCATGGGTTGCTTCGGGGCGCTGTTACTGTGTTACAGCGCCCCGCGACGGGGTTATGTAACACCATGCCCATGCATGGCACCAATCAATGACCACTGGCACTGCAGTGCACTGTGGGTCTGTAGTGTATAAACGGTTATGCGTATTCTACAGGTTAGAACATTGTCATTGCCTAGCCCGACCAGACGCCGTGCGAAGCACGATTTATACAGCGACTCGCGACTGGGCTGTGTAGATTAGTTAAACATTGCCCTGCTGCCATTTTGTTGCTGTACAAAAGTGTCGGGCTATTACAGTTCGGGAAACCCACTCACAAGGGGGGTCCCTCCTTATAAGTAACCCGTCCCCCTTATAAGTAACCCCGTCCCCCTTATAAGTAACCCCCGGGGCCACTCAGTCGCCACGTCTGCACTCAAGCATTGCTGCGCCGCCGCGCCTGGCGACACTCACGCCAGTAATCGCTCGCATTTCAGCATTCGCATGGGTCGTTTGACATCGCATTTAAATCCATGATTTTAGATATGATGCCTCAAACCGATTTTGCTCAAATTTCGTGAGTAACTAGGAAACTTGTGAAGCTTTATGGACATAATCAAGCGAATTGCCGCAGTCCTTTCATTTTCGCGTTGCATTGCAAAAAAGCGTGGAGACTCCTTATAAGGGGTGCCCCGGGGGTTACTTATAAGGGGGACGGGGTTACTTATAAGGGGGACGGGTTACTTATAAGGAGGGGCCCCCCTTGTGAGTGGGTTTCCCGAACTGATTACCAACTTTGACCGAAAGATCGATCTGCATCTGTCCGAAGGGGAATGTTCCGCGGAGACTGCGTCTGGCTTCACGGATCCCCTCCGTATACAGACCGAAGTCAATGATGCCAGCTCCTGTGTGGCAGTAGCGCACAGATCAAACGTTACGATAAACCAAATTTCAGACAGCTATTTTACATTCAAACAAGTTTGACATGACATGACACATTATGCAGCAATATTTGGGGTTAATTTCTCACATTTTGCAATCGAAATACTCACAGTAACGCGGTTATAATGCAGAAATTTTATCCATATCGCAACATCGCCGTTCGCTAGCTGTAGGTCGCCATTTTGAATCTGTAAACCAATCACATGCAAGGTACTTTATTAAGTAAAAAAAACACGTAGAAACTACCTGGCATGTGATTGGCTAATAGATTCATACTGTATGTTTCTGCAGTTTGAACGTGACGACGCGACAGGCTGGTTGATGTGTGTTTTGCGTTGAAAATTCGACCGAAATATTGGATTATTCATTAATCTGGTGAGTGTAGTCTATTCTTGAATAGTTGATTTAACTATTCAAGCTTAAATTTGCCGACCTAGGGCCGTGAATTAGACGCAATCGAGAAGGGTGAGGTACCTCACCCAATTTTCCATAGAGACAGTGGTTAAGAACATCCACACAGCAATGGGTACTACAACCTTCCGTCTGTCTATGGAGGACGGCGTTAATGGCAAAATACAAAAGAGTCCTCCGGACAGACGGATCTTTCTGTCTATTACCAACTGCGACTGTAACCAGTGGTAACGTTAGGCGTTGTTGACCGAATTTTGACGTCATTGATATGTGACGACCAGACCAGTTGCAGTTGCAGTCGGGGCCGGGATAGTTTAATATGCGGAAACTGCGTCTGGCTTTTAACAGATGTAGATCCCCTCAGTGGAGGAGAGCCAAGCAATTCAATATATTAAAGGCATATTAAAGGCATATTAAGTCATAATCCTATTCATAAAAATATTAAACAAACAATGACAAAAAAAGACTCCTCCGCTGCTCTGGACCATGCAAACAGACAGACTTTTCTGTCTGATATTGAGTGATAAGGGTTTGCTCTGTGCCCGACTGCTGGCAGCCGGCAGAACAGCCCAGCATAAAGCAGCAACAGCCGGAGCCAGCATCATGGCCTTCGGTCTGTATAGGACTAGGAGGGGATCCAAGCCAGACGCAATCTCTGCGGAACATGTATACCCTATGACTATGAGTATGACCAGATACAGACGGATCTTTTGGTCCATCAATGCAACCTGTGTAGGTGCAGATTCTAGAAGCAGCAGTTCACCACATTTTAATAAACACTTTAACAATCACTAAAAAATAAATGTTAGAGTGTCTTCTATTCACTTCTCTCAGACACAGAGTCTAGATAACCACACCGACGTGACATGCGTGCGTGCAGCGACTCCAACTGCAACAGACATTGAGACACCTTTTAACTCTTTAGACGTTTAATACTGTGCCACACTGTGGCCCATGTGTGCCACATTATTCTGAGACAGCAACATGGTCATGCTTTGGGAAAACATTTTGGGAAAACATTTTGTTTTTCCAGATCTATGTAACTTAATAGATTTCTGTTGCCATGGTAGGCTGGACATGCAGTGAGCAAACAGTCAGTCCGCAGCACGTATGCTAATGAGCCGATCCGGCAAGGTTTATTCAGCACTCTCGTTGACGATCTTTGCGTTCCGAAGGTGTCTCGTGAGTGCGAGATTTTGCTAGAGTTTGACAGAGCTATGGTTTTCACAGTGTAGCGACTTGTAAATACATTTATCATGGCTACAAGTCATGGTAAGTTGTTCTCCAGACTTTGATCTTTATTTTGATACCAAATTTGCATATAATATCGGTTCTTATCATGACGATATAATCAGTTGTATTTGCGTAAATTTTACCTGCTTTTCACGGAAGATTTTGTTGTCTAAAGTTCGTTTTTGGTTCCTGACCAGATTAAGAAACTTTTGTTTCTGATTTTGGCTTTTTCGTAGAGAGGAAACTTAGATGCTCATCACATATTGGAGTCAAGGAGACGCAAGCATGATTTATACTAGTTTTTCCGTTTTGAAATGTCTGTAAAATTCACTCCTATGCCGGAAGTATGCTCCATATAAAGTGTACAGTGGCGTACCAAGCTTCTAGCTTCTAGCTTCTGTCCGAAGCACAGAACTACACGCGTGCCTGTATGCAAGCATGCGCTATGCACGCACGTGGCATGAAACCGTAGCAGCGTAATGACATAATGCAAGCGCTGAATGCAAGCGCTGTCCAATGAGAGAGCTTACTCTTGAGATTGCACTGTTTCAAGCTGACCAGCACTGACATCGATGTATAGTTTACTGGTTCCTGACTGGATTAAGCAACAAATTGTCAAGATATTTACATGGATACAAAGATTAACCCTATTAAGCCCAAGCTATTTTGACCCCTCGCAGGCCCAAGGGGGGGCACATTGTGCCCCCCCTAAATAACTTTTTTATTATTTGATGTATCATCGTCATATTTGGCACGTGGGTAGAGTAACTCATACTCTACATGACCATACATTTGAATTTTCACAAGGTCACCCATGGAGGGCGCTATTTACAAAAATATAAAGAAATACATAGGAAATATGCTAAAAACATGATTTTTCGGTATAATTTCTTTATCCCCATTATATATGTCTTATTATAGACCAATCATTTTCATATTTGCCACAAATGATAAGCAAGTGGAATTTTATTGTTTTTTTATGTTTGAAATTTCTCAAGGTCACCACATGGGGGCGCTATTCATATCAACATAGTGATACATTATGAGACCTGAGATGAAATGTTTGGGATGGGAACATGTATAGTAATGACATTTCATATTTGCATAATAGTGGAATTTTGAGATTGCAAATTGATAATATGATAAACTAATGATATATAGAGGCATAACTTGGGTGAAGGAATCAAAATAACTCAAAATATAAGGGCAATCTGTAGAAAATATTATTGTTTTCAATTATCTCTATTATATCTATTGTTTTATGCCTTTGTCACATAAAAACAAAGGAAATAATAAGAAAAACTTTCCAGGACCATAATTACTTCAAATTTTGCTTCTTCAACAAATTTCAGCCAAGAAACACCCATTTCATACACTGTAATGCTGTTAAATGAAATGGGAACAGAAAAAAGATGCAAAATCTGACTGACATGGTTGTCAGTTTATGGTTGCCATGGCAACCAGCAACATCAAATATAGCTAAATTATATATCAAAATGTTCGCAATAAGATTTTAGGAAAAGTCACCAAATTTGGTTGAAATCGAATTAAGGACGAAGGAGTGGCAAACGAAAATCTGGTAGGGGGGGGCACAATGTGCCCCCCCTTGGGCTTTATAGGGTTAAGAGATGGACTACCAAACAATGCATTTTCATTGAGACGCAAGGTGAATTTGGTATTCTTTTGACGTCTTGAACGTGTACTGCACAAATCACTTTTTTTCATCATTTTCAAGCTCAAATTACACTATGATATTTTTCATTTACAATAATTTGAGTAACATGTGACGATAGCTTACATATTTTCCTTGAATTTGATACCAAATTTGTGAATATAAGGTGTATTTTTGTTGCCAAAAGCCCAAGGACAAAATCCCCTTTTGCAGCTCATTACGTATGCGAGCCTCGAGCGGGCTTGCATACGAGGTGAATAAATACGAGCGAATTATCGGGTGCTGCGGTCTGACTGTAAAGTTGTTGTGAAAATGCCAAGATAATGACTTTGATGAAAATTGTACTCTTGTAGATCTAGCACATGTATGAAAATTTATGTTTTTTTGTTCAATTGACCAGTAGTTTCATACACTGTTGTAAAGGCAAGACTTTTGCACACGTCACTTAGCAGTGACAAAAACTTAAAATTTACTCCCAAAAGCAGCAGGGAACACCACTTAATAGTCAATCACAATATAAAATGCAAGCTACATGTGGCAGGAACTGAATTGCGAGAAACGCTTTCATCATACTGTGGCATTTGGCAATTTAGCGATCATTTTGGGCGAGGTTTGTGCGTTTGAGCAGAATGAGCGAACTTGGCACGCCGTCGACTGAGTCGGGCATGTGAACGTGGCACATAAACTTAAGAGTGAATAATGACAATGTCAACACGTTGTTACTGCTAATTAGACCTTTCCTGGTAACAGTGCCTCAGGGCCTCATGGTTATGGTCTAAAGTCAAGATGAATACGCCGCTGCTTAAGCGTGTGTGTGTGTGTGCATCCCCTTATCTTTCTCTTTCTTTTCTATTTCTCCTTCTTTCCTTTTTCTTTCATTTTCAGGTACAGTATTTCTATATCCTAACTTTCCTTTTCCATCCTATTATTCATTTCTTTGTGGATTTCTTCCTTGATCTGTTTTTTTCTCAATTTCTTATTCAATATCATTTTCTGTCTATCTGTTCTTTGTTCCTTCTCATTATATTTCCCTCCATCTACATTTGTGCCTTTCCTGCCAAAATTTGAATGTGCGCAAAAGCATATGTTTCTATATGCAGCCAGCAGTCAAATTTTGGACAGCTTCATGGTCACTGTATGGGCAGCTTACTCCATAAGTGTAAACTACAAGGATTGTTGCTGTAGAGTGTTGCCTTTTGTCATTAATCTTCTTGTTAATGATGCTGACTGAGACAAAAATTGTTAACAAAGGACTGAGGAGAAAAAAGTAAATTGCATGCTGGATGTCTTGTCCATGAACAATGAAGATTATTGATTGACAGTTGACTGAGGTCTTCAGTGGACCCATAGAAATGGAATCATTCAGACTTGTAGATCCATTTGACTGTGTTGATATGAAGGCAACAAATCTGAATTCATTTACAGTTTACTGTAAAATGATAGATCTTCACCTTTTTCTCTCAGATCAATCTGTGCTTCTCTGTGCAATGAAGTGATGAAAACACTTTTTTTTGGGGTAATGTTTGCTTTTGCCCTAAACAGCAAAGTATGCCGGTTCTGACTGAGCCCGACCCCGCCCAGGCTGGAGGGGATGCTGGGAATGAGCCAGCGGAGGTCATGGAGGCCAGTGAGTCCCTGCCCCAGGAACCATCTCCCGCAACGGCTTCGCAGCCAAGACTCATGATAACCCAGATTGTCACAGAGAACTTCAAGTCGTACGCTGGCAAAGTGGTTCTTGGGCCATTTCACAAGGTTTGTGCTTGAACGATAATGAGCCAGCAATGAAGTACGAGCTGTCCATTAATGCAGAGATTTCAAAACTTCTTGTGTACCCCATAACTGTGAAACCACAATTTTAGTTTTATGTGTGTGTGTGTGTGTGTGTTTGCTTTCTCAGGTGTCTATGTCATTATCTGAGTCAAATTTATATTCATTTAGTAAATAGATCCATTGTATACTTACATTGTTGGAATGGCACTAATGGCAGCTGACAGCAAAATATTGCTTGGTTATCCTTTTGTCTGTTGACTGGTAAATGATCTTTGCTTCCTTGCCATCTTGAGTATTGAGGAGATAATGCTTCCTTATATTAATATGGAAAATTGTTGTGTAGGATGACATGAATGATTCATTGGGTTGATGATAGAAGATTAGAAATTGATGTACAGGTGATTCTGAGCAAGTCAGTTGATCCAATAATAACTGTTTTTCAATGACTGATTCCACCTTCCGTTTATAGTGCAATGCCAATTGCACAACATGCTCTGAAAGTACACTTCAACCGATTGATAGATAGTGAGATCTTTCATCAAAGTTTGACATGTATAAGAAAGCTGTTGAATTTCTAAGTATCGCATGTTTTCACCAAATGGTGATTTCGGTAGCAGGCACGTATGTCGGGTGAATCAATGGTGTCATCAACCCACACCTTAACTCTTCTGGTTTCTTATATTTTATTCTTATTTAAAGCAAATTTGAACATGTGGTGACCTTACTCTTCAAGTCTTTGATTAACTTCCATGGCACAGAGTTTTTCCTGCATCATCGGGCCCAATGGGAGTGGAAAGTCTAACGTGATCGACTCCATGCTGTTTGTCTTTGGCTACCGAGCCGCCAAGATCCGTTCCAAGAAGCTCTCCGTCCTCATTCACAAGTCGGAGAACCACAAGGAATTGACCAGCTGTACTGTGGCTGTCCACTTCCAGAAGATCATTGATCTTGGGGTGAGGAAATAGGACGACACATTGGTGCCTCCCAGCTGATTATTCAAATAGCAATGATAAATCATGTAATGGGTCTTTACTGGATTTGCACAAATGTTCATTAATTAGTCACTTCTGTTTTGTCACTTTGGCACAAAATTACATTCCTCATTGGATTTCCCTCCATTGAGCTCCACACGGAATCCGCTCCCTGCAGATTTGACATTGCCAAAAAACCTGGCCTGGTTAGGGTTAAACATGCATCACCATAGCAGGGGGCAAAACTCACAGTGACATGCCAGAACTGATCTACATTTTAAATGATCTTCACTGTGTTACATGGACATCATGCAATTTGTTGACCCAACCCGATGGACTGACCCACTTAATTCAACTACTGTTGTGATTATCTACCAAGCCCCAATGAACTTGCAAATATCATACTCCGGAAACATATGGGATAGATCCAGTATATAATACATATGCCTCTGAGAAGTCATACTTCTTCTCGTAGGTTTTCTTCTCTATATTTTCATAATAGAATGTTAGCCATTCATCTTTCATGCTTCAAATGCTTAGTCGTTAGGTAGTTTAGGTAGTTTACATCAATATATAGTTTACATCAATATATCATACAATTTCTTGTATTACGTGTGGGATGAAATTTATGCACTGTATTCAATTTTTGTAATATATTTATATGTTTTTGTTGGAAATGAAAAAATAAATGAATGAATGAATGAATGAATATATGTTCTCAGATATCTTTCTTTCCTGTTCTTGATAGAATAATATGACCTTTGACATAATGATTATGATTATGATCATGATGATGCAGATGCTGATGATGATGATTATCATCATCGTCATCTTTGTCATTATTATTATCTTTATCATTGTTATTACTATTATTATTTTTTTTTGTTTTTGTCTGTCCAGCCTGGTGATGAAGAGTATGAGGTGGTGCCAAACAGCCAGTTTGTAGTGTCCAGGACGGCCCACAAGGATAACAGTAGCAGCTACTACCTGGACGGGAAGAAGGTGAACTTCAAGGAGTGCACAGCCCTCCTCCGCAAGGCTGGAGTGGATCTGGATCACAACCGCTTCCTCATCCTGCAGGTCAGTTTCTTCCCTGCCAGTGATGCCACTTTCTCACATTGCTTTCAATAGCGGTAGGCTAGTGTAGATCTACAGTAGTCTTCAGTCCGTATCCAGATCTCAATTCAGTTTACCCTTTCTTGTTTCAGCATGTAGATTACACTGTCAGATATAAATTTAGTAATAGTTAGAGATGAAAACAACAACATGAGATTATATACCTTCCTGATTTTCAGATTCAGATTTTTACTTTTGCCAAAATAATTAAAATCCATGTATGAAATATTAAAAAGCAGAGGTCCAGTAAAAGGTTGGACCCACTTTTTATTAGTACCTGCCACTTTGTGTTACTTTGTTTTTAGATGTCTCAGACATTTCAAAACTGATTGTCATCAAATAAACTTTGAATTCCCCATAGAATGATACCTCTGTCAAATTCCATAAGAGTTTTCTCTGTCAAAAAAGTTGGAAACCTGAAGCCCCAACTCAACCAAAACTACACCATCCCTTTAAGCATAGAAGAAAATAAGCAATTCTTTGATGGCTTGGTTCCACAGGGTGAGGTGGAGCAGATTGCCATGATGAAGCCCAAGGCCCAGAGTGAGCACGAGGAGGGGATGCTAGAGTACCTTGAGGACATCATCGGCAGCAACCAGTTCAAGGAAGCCATCGAGGAGTTGGCCAAGAAGGTGGAGGAACTCAATGAGGAGAGGGGAGAGAAGGTGAGCTGTCGCCCTCTTGGGGCTAGCCTTTTTTAGCTTCTCATGCGCCATGTTCACGTGCCAGACTCGGTCAAGGACTTGCCAACTTCGCATATTTTTGCTCAAATGCACAACCGTGCACAAACTGATAAATTAATCTACATGTATGCTATAAGGATTAGAACCAACGCTTGCTGTCAGGCGGAAGCTCAGTGGTCTAATGGAGATGATGCCTGTCCGGAGATCAGGAGGTCGTAGGTTCGAATCCTGCTTGAGTATGTACGCCCATGATTTTTTATCATGGCTACCACTAAAACAATGATCAATGCAGTGCTTCTTTACGTTGATGTAGGGCAATTTGTTGTCCCCGCCGAACGAGTTCGAGCAGGGGACTATGAAACGGGCTCCGTACGTGTGTGTGTCCGTGTGTGTGTCCGTCCGTGTGTCCGTGTGTCCGTCCGTGTGTGATCAAAATCTTCAATTTGCTACTTCTCTGTCATTTATGAGCCAATTTTGCTTCTGTTTGCTTTATATGATAGCACTATGTGGGAGCTTGAAACTTCTACACAGAATTTCAGTTGTGACCTTTGACCTTGACCTTTGACCTATATTGTAGACTTTGCTACAAAATGCTACTCCTTCGCCATTTCTAACCCGATTTCGATTCCGTTTGCTTTATGTGATGGCACAAGTTAAGGGCTTCAAAACTTCTACACAGAATTTTGACCTTTGGCTTCTTTGACCTTTGACCTTGATTTTTTTACCTTTATTATACATTTTGCTACAAAATGCTACTCCTTCGCCATTTCTAACCCGATTTCGATTCCGTTTGCTTTATGTGATGGCACTAGGTGAGGGCTTCAAAACTTCTACACAGAATGTTGACCTTTGACTTCTTTGACCTTTGACCTTGATTTTTGACCTATATTGTACATTGGCTACAAAATGCTACTCCTTCACCATTTCTAACCCGATTTCGATTCTGTTTGCTTTATGTGATGGCACTAGGAAAAGGCTTCAAAAGTTCTACACAGAATGTTGACCTTTGACTTCTTTGACCTTTGACCTTGATTTTTGGCCTGTATTGTACATTTTGCTACAAAATGCTACTCCTTGGCCATTTCTAACCCGATTTCGAATCCGTTTGCTTTATGTGATGGCACTAGGTGAGGGCTTCAAAACTTCTACACAGAATTTTGACCTTTGACTTCTTTGACCTTTGACCTTGATTTGTAACCTGTATTGTACATTTTGCTACAAAATGCTACTTCCGGCGGGGACATATATTACGCACCGCGTAATTTCTACTTTTCCTTGTTAATCATTACATCAAACATATTCCGCGCATTTCCTTTCCTCACACTTATATATCTACATCACAGCAAAGCTTGCAATTTTCTTCACAATTTTGCTGGACTGGATATCTAGTGTAAGTGGTTCTATAAAAAGTTACATTGCTTTGAAGAAGAAGAAGAAAAAAAGAATGTTTTCCAAGGTGCACCAGAGTAGATTATGGTATAAATCCTACGCTTAGACTGGGAGGTTGGCCGAAAGAAATCTGTAACCGCTAAATATTCTTTGCAGCATGGGGCTGCTCGCAAGAGACTCTTGTGTGAGCTCTTTTGAAGCATTATGTGGATTCCCAAATATATTCCGAGGTCGGCCTACATCCGCAATACACAGTCTTTCAATGATATGGTCCCTTTAAATTGTGCAGCTATCCTCCATTTACCATAAAATTCATTTAGTCTCTTCCACCAATGGAATGTTATTGTTGCTCTACGCAGTTCTAGCTGTGTAATGGTGAGGTAATTGTGATATTCAGTAGTAATATCGATTACAAGTTAGATGATAAATGCCAGAGTATTAAGGTTTGTAAATCATCTAGTTATCAGATAAAATGTTAAGGATTTTTCCTCTTGTGCACAAACCCCTTTTTGCCAGTAGGTTGTCTGTTACCAATTTGTGTATGATATAGTTCGATAGTTCACAAAGCCTATGAAAGAATTGTCTGTTTATATACTACTGTACATATATTTTATTTTGTGACCTTCACTTGTCTTTTGCCCTTTTATCACATTTATCTGTATCAAAATGCAGTAATCACACAATGCTGGAGTTGAGTACAAATGTAAAGTCACACGAACAGAATGATATGTATGTAATCTTATATTTTTTTTTTCAGTTTAACGACCTGTGGGAAAACAAATGCAGTTGCGTGGCAACAAATATTTCTGGTTGTTACCATTATCTGGATGGATAAATGCTTATGAAAGTTTCACATGACTTTTACTTTAGAACTGAAGTGAATTGAATATTCTCTGTCTCTCCAGCTGACTCGAGTGAAGGCCGTGGAGTCGGAGATGGAGGAATTGGAGGGGCCAATGAAGGAGGCCAAAGAGTTCCTCAAGTCAGAGAATGAGGTGACGAAGAAGAAGAACATGCTGTACCAGAAGTACATGTAAGTAGCCACGATCATTCCATCCACATTTGTGAAGCTGGCAGTCCTGTTTTATTGTGTTGGCAAGTTTAACAGCCTGCATTCTGTGTTTATGACATATACCTGCCATTTTTTTTGACAGTATTTTGTGAATTGGGACTCGTAAGACAACTCTGTCATACGGATGGTATTCACAGTTGAGAAGCACAGCAGCAGAACAAAAAAAAATAAGAATTTATTTTGCAAGGATCAAACTTAACCCTATTCCCACTGGGGGGGGGGGGGGGGCATTTTGGGCCCCCCTCAACGTCTCGCACGATTATTCCGCAACGCGTGATGCTCTCGCCGCCACATTTTATGACTTTTTTCTTTCAAATATCGCGCAACTTTTGAGACCAAATATGGTGCTCCCGGGGCTGGGGCGTACCGTTTTGAAGCCATGCCCTTTTGAAAAAAATTCGTGGACCCAAAAATTGCTCAAAAACATGATTTTGTGTACAAATCCAATGTAGATTGTGTTTTTTGCAATTAATTCATATAAAAATAAATATTTTTACTTTCGATGGCTGATAAAGATTTATTTTAGCCTGATTATGCTTTAAAAAGTTTCTGCGACAAATTTTGATGAAAAAAACCCAACAAAAACAAAAAAGTAAAAAACAGAGAAATACATAAGAAATTCAATAAACAATGAAAGTACATAAGAAATAATGATGAAGCCGAATTTTCGCTTCAATATTGTTGAGGATATTGAAAGGAATATGTTCACCAAAAATGAGAAATCTTGGAGCTTTATTTTTTTATTCATAGGCAAAAAAAATATTTTTGCATGAATTAGCATCAATTAATTAATATAAAATACATAAATTAAAATTTGAAAAATCCAACTATACAGTTATGTAGATTACATTAGGCTCTACCTTAGTGCAAATTTTCGCGAGGATCGCGCGATCCACGACCGAGATCTGAAGGGGGGGGGGGGGGGGGGGGGGGTGGGGGCAAAAAAAACCCCCGGTGGTTTCAAGTCCCTCAAAAAACCCGGTGGGATTAGGGTTAAACCGCAATTTCCCACATTTCAGACTGTGATCGTACATCTCATTACATGCTTTATGAGCATTAGTTTGATGTGTATTTAGTTTTGTGAATATTAATTCATTAGTGAAATTTGTGTATCCTTAAACCACTTTCAAATATGTAATGTCACTGACTTCCTGATTTTCTGTGAAGATTGTCACCCAGTAGTCTTGTTCAGTCCTGCAGGTTATGTTTCACCCCAAAACAATCTGATTTTGTTTTATGCTGATAATGATATGTGACACACTAGTAAGTGGGATGTATCATGTAGTTATTATTCATTATTATTATTATTATTTTTTTTTATTTTACAGTTGCTATGTCAACATCAGTTAAACATTTGTGTTATGAGAAACTTCACATAATGACCAAATGTATTCACTAATGGTTTTGACAACTTCCATTCTTTTTTTCATTGTGTCCAATTTCATGTGCACATATATTATTTTATCTGAATTACTGAATTGTCTGTTTTTAGAAGTTCAAGCAAAGCATTATTTTTTTGACATGTTGAGTTGACAAACGTATGCATCACATTTTTTTTCCTTAAGAAATCTATGAATCAAAACTGCCATAATTTTTGAAAGATCTTTTTGTCATTATTACCTTGTATTTGCTGTGTGCATGGAAAAACTATGAAACAAATAATCCTTTTTTTTTTTTTGGCTACCAGAGCGGAGTGCAGTGAGAACAGAGCAAAGGCGGAGGAGAAGAGAACCTCCATCCAGGATGGGATGAAGGAAATGGAGGAGGGATTAAAGACCCTAGTGGCTGAAACCAAGGCTAAGAACAAAGAACACAAGAAACTCTGCAGGTAAAGTATCCCATCCTGTAAAAGTGGACATTTTCATGCAGCCAGAAGCTAGCATGAGAATAAAAACGTGTGAATATTTTTACATGCCATATGTTCCAGTAATTAATGTTCAGATTCCGCAGAATTAAAAACACGCGAAATTCAACTTACCCAGCCAAGGTGAAAACTTACTCGCATGAAAATATCCACTCAGTCATCATGGTTTGCTAAATGCCAAGTATGTTCAGAACGTTGTGCAACACCACAAGTCGTGTTTGAAATTTGATGCTTTCCAGTGGAATCTTGTGGTTGCGCAGGATGCGCTGCCCTCAAGAAATGGAAAATGCCATGTCATCTGTGTTCTACGATGATAAAAGTAAGAAAATATTTATGCGGGGGGGGGGGGGGGGATGAGATGTGCTTTGATGGATTTTTTGATCGGCTGTCACCCTCTGTACAAATGTACTTGAAAGATTGTAATCGTAACTGCTAATGTTTTAACAAACATGTTGGGAAAAAGGAACCAGTTGGAATTAAACCTGCCACCTACTGCTTACTGGGCAGCGACACTACCACCAGGCTACCCCTGGTTGCTGGCAGTGATACGATGAACATGGAACAAATACCCAGGCTCTGAAATTCCGACATTGTTACGTTAGATAGTCCAAGGCAGACAAGGCTTACTGAATGAAAAGTCCAGCAGGGTATACCAAAGCCTTACATTCAAGACTGATGCTGATCATGATATGACACAGAAATCTGCACAACTTTTGTGTTCAGGCGATATTCAGAGTAATGTATTCCAAAGTTTGTCTTTGATGTGTTGTCTGGACATCTTTGACTTTCTTATTCAGCAACCATGAATCTATTGCTGCTGTTTGTTCAACAGTTTTTTTGTGTGTGTGTGTGTGGAGATAATGCTTTTTACACTTGGTATTTTTGATCCATTTCTAAAGAAAGTGATAGTTTTCTGGTTTGGCCTATAATTTCCACCTCCGAAATGTCACTAATCTGTTGCGTCTGTGTCTTGATGGTCACCCTGTACAGTCAGTACGAGAAGCTGGCGGAAAGCGCTGAGCAAAAGAAGGCCGACTTTGCCGAGTTCGAGCGCCAGGACGTCAAATGCCGTGAGGACCTGAAGCACACGAGGGAGAAGCAGAAGAAACTCGTCAAGAATTTGCAGAAGGAAAAGAGCAAGGTGAGGGTTTTTTTCTTTGCCTCTGAGAGGAGAACCATTTGAGACCCACCTTAAAGGGATGGTATAGTACCGGTTGAGATGGGGGATTTAGATTTTAACTTTTTGCAAGATAATAATAGATCACTAATATGAAATATGAAAGAGCATACCATTCTGAAAGTTAATTTGTTGAAATTTCGTTTTGAAATGGCTGAGCTATAAAGAGGTCTTAATGAAAGGTGGGCCCCACCTTTTACTTTTAGTATTAGGACCACTTTGTTTTACTTTGTTTTTGGATATCTCAGTCGCTTCAAAACAGATTTTAATCAAGAGACTTTGAAGTCCTCTCAAGCCAGCAGCACACTATACGATCTGACCGGTCGTACGACCTTAAGACCGGAAGTGTGACATCAACAGTCTTGCCAGTTTCCAGTCGTACGACTGGGTCTTAGCGCCAGTTGTAGAGATTTGACATGTTGAATTTCCACGACTAGTCGTGGGCTTTCAGCCAATCAAGATACAGTAAAATGCGTGTGCACTGCATACACTATACTCATTGGTAAAAATGTACTGAAGACAGAACAGTCATAAGCCTACTCGTAAGGTCAGGTCGTATAGTGTGCATTGGCAGGTTGTACGACTGGGTCTCATGGTCTTAAGGTCATATAGTTGTGAGTCGTATAGTGTGCAGCGTGCTTAATGCCCCAGTCACATAGACATCCCGGATCACCCTGGACCACCCCGGATTTGATCCGGGGAGAGATCCGTGTTGATGTTGGGAGGCGGAGATCCGTGTTGATGCCGGGAGGCCAACACGGCAACTTTTGGAGGTCAAAAACATCCGGCGTCATACGGGGATTGCCGTGTTGGCAGAGCAATCCGGGGTGGTCCGTGTGGCTGCCGTGTAGATGCCGTGTTGATCCGTGTAGATGCCGTGTTTGTCCGTGTAGACGCCGCGCTCTTCCGGCCATATCCGTGTAGCTGCCATGTTGATTGATACCGTGTGTACAGTCATACCAAAATCCCGAATCTCCCCGGACGTCCCCAGATTTCCCCGGGTCACCGTGTAGATCCTTGAACATCCGTGTTTATATGTGACTGGGGCAAGCGGATTGTATGCTCTCAAGTGGTTACTGATTATCTTGCAAGAAGTTCAAATCTGAATCACCACCTCAACCAAAACTATACCATCCTTTTAACTTGCCAAGATCTGTCATCAGTTTTCAATGATCCATCCAAACTTAACCTAATTGTAGATTAGCAAGCCTGCACACTAAACTCTGGTGTAGCAAATATCAATGTGTCTCAGACTCAGTCCAAAAGAAGGGCTGCAATGATACAATCGGGATTAATGAAAAGCTGTATTCAGTGAAAATTAATTTCCAGACATCTAGACCCGTTGGTTGAAAGAAACACTCCAGCGTGTGCACCAACTGGCAAATGAAGTACAGTAAGGGTTAAATAAAGTACAATTTCACACTTTCTCCAAGTTAGCTTGAATGAATAGCGTAAACTCAGGTGAAACAGAATGGTACAAGTTTCATTAAAAAAAAAAAAAGAGAAAAGAGAGTTATGGGTTGTCAGAGTTTCTGAGGATTCCATGTAACAGTAACATTAGTATCACCCACATATGCGAAGTAGATGTTGCAAGTGCTTATTGACAGACATGAGATACAGTGTTTACTCCAACAATTCCTGTCCCAACAGAATTAATGATTTCATTGATTTGCTATAAAACCAGAAACTTGCACAAAACTTTTATGAATTTTGCAAGGAGCCAAGATTTGTGAAAGTGTTTACGTACACAATGCACTGAATGCCAGTGGCAATTCGCAAAAAATTTCATGCCACAAAAAAGGTTGTTGGCTCCAGGTTGTGAAAGTTCATGCCACAAATATTTCTGGTGTTGAAGTACTCATTTGCTATTTAAACCCTCTATGATGAAAGTTATATAACCTAAAGTGAATATGTGTCCTTTGAATATAGATAGTAGATCATAGATTACAGACATACCAGTGTTTAAAATTGCTGTCAATCATGCGAAACTGTTGGAATCTGAAAAGTGATACTTCCAGCCCCTTTCAGCGTTAGAGGAATGTATAAAATCAGAAGGGAGGGATCTGTGTATAGACTTGTAATTTACTGAAACACACAAGGAAACAGTTGATGTGCTATGCTGCGTGCTTGACAATAGACGTTCTTGACAGAGTGCTTGGTCATCGTTTTAATTATCTCTGCAGTTGGAGACACTCTTGGCAGTGCCCGGGGACAGCGAGAAAGAAATTGAAGAGCTGGAGAAGAAGAAGGGCGCCCTCGAGGAGAAGCTGAAGGTAGAGGAGACCAAGATGAGTGAGATCATGGCGTCCCTCAAGACAGAAACCCAGGGCATCCAGGCTGAAAAAGAGGTAAAGTCAGGGACAACCAGTGACTGTTTTTGTGACTCTTTCCTCTTACGACAGTGACTCTTACGGTCGGGTTATTGCCGTAGGTTGGTGCGGCAGCATACCAACTTCAGATTGATGTCATGTTGCTATGTGATGAAGTATCAGAAAGACGCACACCCAGCAGAATTTTCCACATTTGAAAATAAATACGGTGCATTCATCTAATGGGTGGCAAAACTTGTACGACTTACTGATTTTGTGAATATCAACTCACTTGCAAAGTTAGCACAAATGAAAACACTGCTAAGAGTATGCTTCTTTGACAGACCAAATTCTTTTTTTGCCCCCAACTTTTGCAATAAAGGAGGACTGTCTTTTGAGCCTTTACTATTGAACTGGCACGGTAATTTGATTGAAATTGCTATTTATTAAGACACAGCAACAGAAAAAGGTGTCCAGACAGTCAAGCTGTTGTAACTTCTTTTTCGTACAAATGACAGAGCCCAAATTTCTCACCCATTTGCTACTTGCAATCACTGCTTGCACTCAGCATGACTCCAATACTTTCTGGAGTAGAGTGACCTTGACCTGCCATGACCCTTGACCCTCAACCCTCAACCTCAACCTTTGACCTCTCACCCAATGTCAATCAAGGCCAAGGAGGCGGAACTCATGGGCCTACAGAAGGAGCTGAATGAGGCCAAGTCCCAGAAGACCCTGGCCGATTCCGAGCTGGGCCGCCAGCTGAAGAAGATAGAGGGCGCCAGAACGAATCTGGAGAAGGCTCGCACCAACCTGAAGACCATCGCAGAGAATGTTGTGGAGTGGCGCAGGTAAACAAACAAACTGAAACCAAAGAGTCATTCTTTGACTTAGATCATCGCTCGTAGATTTCTTATCATGAGCACATCTGACCGTTTTGTTTTTGTATTTTTTACTCTGGAAAAACAGGGATAGCTTAGCAGCAAGATAGTGGTGATCTTTATCATGGAAGTTATATCTGCCACCAACAGAGTAGCATTTTTTGATCTGATATACTATAAAAGTGGATATTTTCGCGCGACCAATTTTTCACCCTTGGCTGGGAAAGAAGAGTTTCACATGTCTCTAATTTCGTGGAATCAAGACATCAACTACTGGAACATATGGCCACAAAAATATTCGCTTTTTGTTAGTTATTAGCTTTTGGTTACGCAAAATGCTCGAAATTTCAACACTTCGAAAATTTCCACTTTTACAGTAGTGCTGACAATGTTAGATGAGTCTGGAAGACATGGCAAAGAATGCTTCAGATTCATGCAACAAGAAATGTATGTAATCTGTTTAAATGTGGTAACATGTGGAATACTGGAATTCACTTTCACCTATCTGCTGACCAAAAACAGAAAACAAAATAAGCAAAAATAATTAAGGAAGCAAAAAACAACAACAACAACAACAACAAAACAACCCCCCCCCCCAAAAAAAAAAAAAAAAAAAAAAAATGGTCCGGCATTCTTGTTGAAAGTCTTAGATTGCAAGAATGTAGTACAACAACTTGATGGGATACACATACATAATGTGTTGCTTTCTTGTGATGTTGAACCAATTGCATATACTGCATTGGAACTGATGTAATCCGATCTGATCTGATCTGATCTGATGTGATTGTCCATGCAGCACCATCAAGACCCTGGAGAAGGAAATACCTGAGATGGAGGCGAAGCTCAGTGCATCAGAGAAGGAACTGGTGGAGGTGCGAGAGAAGGAGGCCAAGGCAGCATCTGGGGTAAGTCCCTCTTCTAATTTATTGTCTTTCTGTATTGTGCAGAACCTCTGAAGAGTATACTCACACATTTATGGCAGGCTCTTGTATGTAACAGACATAGACTTGTGGCATAAAAAAGTGCACCTGTTTCACTAACATGGGAATGATATTGAGCCAAACAATGAACCCAAAATTAGGACAGATTCAGATTCAGAGCAGGCGCGTTAGTGCACCAATGCAAACCTCAAACACATGCAGCTTTAACACCCAAGTTCATTGACCCTGTTTGCCAAAAAGAAAAAAAATCCTGCAAAATTTCATTCAAATTCCCGGATCACTACCAAAATTGAATCATCTGTTCCTTGTGTCATTATCAACTTATTCTGTAAGTTTCATTCAAATTCCATCACAACTTTTTGAGTTATTTTGCAACAGGCAAACAAACGAACAAACAAACAAAAAACAAACAATCAAACAAACAAACAAACAAACCATCGACAAAACATAACCTCCTTGACGGAGGTAATTATGTCTGCCACTGACTGTCTCTGTCATCTGGCTGCTACAGGTCAAGGATCTGACAGTCAAGGTCCAGGATGCCCGCAGCTCCATGCAGTCGGCCAAGGACCGGGGCACCCTCATCTCAGCCCTCATGGAGCAGAAGAGGCTGGGGAAGATCGAAGGCATCCATGGCCGTCTGGTAAATGTGATGGTGATGAAGATAATGACAATGATGTGGATGATGCTGATGGTGACGTTGGTGATGAATATGATATTGATGAAGATGAAGGTGAGAAGGGTGATGGTGTTAGTGATGTTGATGGTGATGATCGTGACAATGGTGATGATGATAATGATGTTCATGATAATGATGATGTTGTTGCAGGTGCTGGTGCTGGTGATGATAATGATGGTGATGATGACAGTGGTGATGGTGATGATAGATGATGATGATGATGATGATGATAATGCTGATGGTGATCAATTCTTCCTTGTGTATGTTGGTAGTGGTTGTGGTGTAATTGGTAAATCACATCATGATCAGAATATAGGACTGACATCTTGTAAATCCTCCTTTTATGTGTCATAGCAGCCCATGTTGATGAATGCTTGTCTTCCATAGGGTGATCTCGGCGCCATTGACGACAAATATGATGTGGCTATCTCAACCGCTTGTGGAGCCCTGGACTACATTGTGGTCGATACCATTGACACTGGAGAAAAGTGTGTCAAGTTTCTGCGCCAGAACAACATCGGAGTGGCTACCTTCATTTGCCTTGACAAAGTAAGCCATTTCCTCAATGTACTTCGGTATAACAATGTTTCAGGCTTGGGGGAAAAAGTTATTTTTTTTTCTGTTTTAGTAACTCAGAAAATTACAAAGTGGTATCATAATTCTATTTACTGTTTGTGCTAATTAAAAAAAAGAGAGAGAAAAAAAAGAGAGAAAGTCTGCAACACTTTCTCCAGTGTTTCTTTTGTTAATTGTCAATGTTCATTGGTGTTATTGTCTATAATAATAACAATAATAATAATAATACATTCTGCTTATATGGGGCATGGTACAATAAAGTCTCTGCGCTTTACAATAATTATTCCAATATTAACAGTATAGTTACAAACTACATGTACTACAAATGATACAGAGACAATACAATGAACTGCAAAAGTATTGATTAAATAAAATAGATGCTTTTTGAGTCTAGACTTGAAGGTCTCGTGGTATATTGAGTACTTAGAAATATTTTGTAATATGTGCCATCTAAACTTTTCATATTGTTATTACTATTATTACTGTTTTGGCATTTCCCTTTTCTTTCAGATCAAGCATTTAGAAAAGAGTGCATTCTCCAAGATGTCAACGTAAGTACTGCTTTTACTGCTTTTGTTATCTCTCTTCTGTTCTTTTATAGAAGTTTAATATGTATAATTGAGACGTGTGTGTGTATGTACATCAGCATGTATGCATGTATGTACGTACGTATGTGTGTATGTATGTTTGTTTACATGCAAATTCACAGTAAACAATATGATGTGAAGGCACCCACAGTTGAGACTTGTGTTGATCAGACGAAAACAAAACTAAACAAAACAAAGCAAAACAAAACAAAACAAAACAGAACAGTATGGTCACAAAGGCATAAGATTATAATGATAATGATAGTTGCAATTCGTATTGCACCAAATCCATTGAATGAAATGCTCATTAAAGGACAAGTTCACCTTCATAAACATAAGGATTGAGAAAATGCAACAATGTTAGTAGAACACATCAGCGAAAGTTTGAGGAAAATTGGACAATCGATGCAAAAGTTATGAATTTTTAAAATTTTTGTGTTGGAACCGCTGGATGAGGAGACTACTACAGCTTGTGAGTCATATGTGTACAACAGTATAAAGAAAATATAAAGAAAATTCAACATATTTTCACTTTTTTCACATAATAAAAGAGCACTTGACTTGGCTCTTTCTAAAGGCAGGGGGAATAGTATTACCCAAAACATTTGTCGGTAACGAGTCGGGGGGGATGTGAACTTTTTTCGTAAGATGAAATTTTGTGAAATTCTCTTTATATTTTCCTATATTGTTGTACGCATGTGACATCTAAGTTATTCACACACTGCGGTAGTCTTCTCATCCAGCGGTTACTGCACAAAAACTTCAAAAATTCATAACTTTCGAACGGATTGTCCGATTTTCCTCAAACTTTCAATGATGTGTTCTACTAATATTGCTACATTCTCTCAATCCTTATGTCTATGAAGGTGAACTTGTCCTTTATAAGTACTCATGATGGAAGGATAAAGGTAAGATTTAAAAAAAAAAGGAGCAGGTTAAAGGGATTGTTTAGTATTGGTGGAGATGAGAATTGGGCTTTTAACTTTTTGTGAGATACCAAGAAACCACTTATGAAATAGTACAGAGCATACCATTCTAAGAGGAATTCAAAGTTTATTAGATGAAAATCGGTTCTGGAATGGCTGAGACATCCAAAAACAAAGTGAAACAAAGCGATCCTAATAAAAGGTGGGTCCCGCTTTTTATTAGAAATGCTCTTTTTTGGATATCTCAGCCATTTTAAAACCGATTTTCATCAAATAAACCTTGAATCCCTCTTGGAATTACATGCTCTTTCATATTTCATGAGAGGTTTCTCATTATCCCACCAAAAAATATTAGAAACCTGAAGTTAGGTCTCAACCAAAACTGTATGCTCCCTTTAAAATCATCAAACAAAATAAGGACACTCATGCTGTCAGGAAAACACATTCATATGTTCCAATGTACATGTCCTTGCTCTTTTTCATTCCCCCACAAAACTCACAGACCAGACAATGTAGCACGCCTCTATGACTTGGTTCGAGTGAAGGAAGAGAAATTCCGCATCGCCTTCTACTATGGCCTCGGCAACACGCTGGTGGCCAAGGACCTGGAACAGGCAACGAAGATTGCTCTGCAGGGGCAAAAGCGCCATCGTGTGGTCACGCTACGTGGAGAACTCATTGAATCCTCTGGTAAGTTCATGCATATGCAGGTGACTGCCATTATAACAAAGTCCCTGGGACCAGCAGCTTTCTTTCGTTGTATTCTTCTATGTGTTGATTATCATGATCATTATCACCATCATCAGTGCTATTGTTGGTAATTATTCCTCCCTGTGTGATGCTAGGTACCATGAGTGGAGGAGGTAAACAGGTAAGCAAGGGGCGCATGGGCTGCACCATTGTGTCCGACGTCACCCCCCAGCAGCTGGCTGCCATGGAGAAGGAGCTGGAGGCGTGTCAGGCGGACGCCACCCGGCAACGGGACCGCCTCCGCGCGCTGGAGGCGGAGGTCAGCCAGCTGGGCAAGCGGCTGAGAGAGGCCAGGCTGGCTGTCAAGAAGCACACGATGGGGATTAAGGTGAGGTCTGGGAGAAAGGGTGTGTGGGTGGCTTAGGCAGTGGCGGATCCAGGGAGGACTGCACCAGGCGCACGCCCCCTCTCCTTTATTTTTAGTTGAAACAAAAGAAATAAAAAGAAAAAAATGGGGGGAGGGTGCGTTCACCCCCCTTTGATTTTGTAAACGCGCCCCCTCTTTATGGACTTCCTGGATCCGCCCCTGCTTATGTCTCCCGGGAGAACTACCTGGGCAGTCTCTGTTGGGATGAACAGGGTGTGTATGTTTGTGTATGTGTGTGTGTGTGTGTGTGTGTGCGTGTATGTGTTAATGTGTGTACCTGATATGTTTGCATGTGATTTGAGTTTATATGCGTGTGTCTGTGTGTATGTGTCTGTCTGTGTCTTTGTGTTAATGTGCCGTAGAATGCGTGGTAATGATGATGGTGATAATATTTTGCTTCTTCATAGCAGTTTTCATGATAAAATTCACATGAAACTCTAAGTGCTTTACTGATTGTTTCATCACGGGCTCATATGTTTGCATTTCATCTTTTCGCATTACAAGGCGTGGAACAGAAACTTTAGTGTAGGTCTATCAGAAGTGTTGCCGTGGTGGCCTCAATGAGGGTGACCAGTGTCTGTAATGTGTGTTTGTGTTTTGTGTACTTAATTGTGCTGACAAAAAGGTACTGCTGTATTAAAGCTGTCTTCCTTTTCTACAACGGATGTGCAAGAAATGATTGCTCTTGTCGAAATCGTCTGATGGTTGCTGAGGTATTTCTCTCTTTTCTTGAGATTCCAGGACTGCTTAACCCAGTCACCACCGTAGAGGACACATAATTCTATGTTTGCATACTGCACCGCTCTACACTGGCACTCGTCCGACGGTCCAGACCAATAACAATCACTGTCATACCAGTAACTTTTTCAGGAATCTGAATGGACCAATAAAAAATGGAAAAATTGGGTACGTACTGGTCCGACAGACAGGTCGGACAAGTACTATAGCAAAAATGGATTAGTGTGCAGCCCTTCATACTGAACCAAGCAGCCTGAAATGTTATGTTAAACATTTCAGAAAACAAATTCATGGTCTCATCAGAAGACAGATAGAATTCACTGAAATGGAAATCTCTGTAGTCAGAATTGTTGTTACACGTCAGGACTGCCAAAAATCCTTCCACTTACATTAATTTCAACTTACACATTAGAATTAGCACATTTTAATCCATTTGAGGTAGAATTTTTCCCTGACCTGGTCAATTTCTTGACTTGTGCAAGGTCAACTTCGGCGAGGTTGACTGTATTTTAAGTGTACAAGGTCTTCAGTGAATTGGAATTTTCCCCTTTTCAGCCGATTCAAAATGGAAATATAGAATTTCTGAAATAGAAAAGATGATTTTTTAAAACCATAAAGTCACGGTCGCTAATCAAAAATGTATTTTCTGGCATCAGGCAAAGTCGGAAGAAGAGGGACTCCTGAAGGAGCAGATTGGGACCTTTGAGGCCGAGCTGAAGGAGGCTGAGCAGGAGACGGATCTCTCCGCCCTTGAGAAGGTGGCCAAAGAGGCGGACAAAGGTGAGGAGAAGCGTTCTTCACTCTTTGTGCTAATGCCATCCAGTGCTGGATGTCTGATCTGATCTGATTTTTTCATTCTGTGTATGGCATTGCTTTGCAGTTCCATCAATTTACAGCAATATCATCAAATATTATGACATATACTTACATGGTACTACATAGTATGGTTGTTTTATACAGTTTCAACAATTGTCATCACACATATATGTACACCTTCAGTACGATTGCATGCATCATTTATCAATTTCCATACAGAATGGCTGCCAACAATAAGCTGAAAGCGTCACTCGTTGGTAACTGATGATACATTGCATTCTTAAAGTAAAAACAAGGGGGTCCAACAATTTCATACAGTCTATTCCACACTTGGAGATCTTGTAGAGCTTTTTCAGAAGAAAAAAATTGCACTTCTCAGCATTTCTCTCTGGATTCATTCTGGCTTGAATAAAATTGTTGATTATGAAGCTTCTTTGAAATCATCAGTTTGTGAAATGATTCTCATGACAAATATTAAATTATGTCATATGAAATTGTAAAAGAATTGGGTGCATTTTTTCATGTGTCTTGCGACTGACTGAAAATCAAGCTGTTCCACATCCTCTTTTGATACATATATCTCGGCTTAAGACATCGTAAAGCAAACAGTGTATTCAACCAGGTATGTACTACCTTAGCACTTTGTTGATACATGTACCTTGTTTATTATGCACACAGGACAACTGCACAACAACTGTAGCAAGTTCTGCTCTGTATGAGGATGAGTATGTATTTTGAATCTAGACAACTCAAATATGTGATACACATAAGATGCCTTACAACGGCGCTGCAGTAGACCTTCACAGTATGTTCACATTTGTGTCCTTGTTACTGTAAAACCTGAAGTGTTTGCGACATGAAACTTTAACGAATTGGAGCTGATGACTTTTTTCGGGGCATGAAACTTTTATGAAATGCCACTGGCATTCAATGCTTTGTGTAGACAAGAACTTTCGAGCTTGATTTTACTTTCACTAATATTTGCTCCTTGTGAAATTTGCACAAGTTTCATGCACGCAAAAATTTCTGATTTTGCAGTATATCAGAATGAGCAAAGCAATGTGTGAACCTTTACATCTTTTCCTCCTCTGCTGTCTAGCCTACCAGAAGATCGCTGACGTTGCCTCCCGCATCGAGGAGGAGGTGAAGAAGCTCCACAACAAGATCATGGAGATCGGCAGCAAGAAGATGAAATCCCAGCAGGCCAAGCTGGATTCTCTCACCTCAGAAATCGACGCCGCCAGCAACGGCATGACCAAGGCGAAGGTTGCCATCAAGACGGCAAAGAAGTAAGCCACGGGAAGGTTGTAAAAAGAAAAAGTCTTTTGGTCTCTTGATGTGGTTCACTTAGTTTATATTAACACAACAGAGCTTTAGATCTGCAGCACGAACATTAAGACGACGCAGCCTCCCAGGTTGGACAATAGAGACAGCTGTCTCATGCATGATCAGAACACCATTTTTGCCTGATTAGCATTGTCGTAGCGTTCGCATTGCAGATCTCAAGCTTGCTAATTTGTAAAACATGACAATCAAATCAGTTAGCCAAAATCTTTTATTGCATTTGTGGATGGATGACATATTTCCTTTCCAGCTTTCACATGATGTGATGAGTATGATTTTGAGTTTGATGTAGGGTTTGACTGTGGTATGTTAGTCTTTGAGCTATTATAGAATCATTTCTCTTCAGTGGTTTGTGTAAAAGATATGATCAATGGAAGTGTAGTAGCTTTACTTTGTTTTGTTTTGTTTTGTTTTGTTAGATGTCTATTTGTGTGTGCTTTCCTATGTCTATGTTTGTATGTTTATGAATGTGCTTTTAAAACCTGCCAAAATTGTAGAAATATTGCCCAGTCAGGAGATATGTGTTTCCAATTGTGTAATCCACTCACACTGCAGCTATCTGTAGTGTTCTAACAAACATTTGAACTTGCCCAAATCACTATGGCAACAACGCTGTGCTCCCCCGTTGCCAGGAACATCAAGCGGGCGGAGGAGAGCATCGCCAGCATGGAGAAGGAGGAGAAGGAGAATGCGGAGAACGTGGGAGAGATCGAGAAGGAGTTCAAGCGGCTGGAGGAGGAGGCCACCAAGGTGCTGGAGGACTTCAAGGAATCCGAGATGAAGATGAAGGAGATGGAGGAATCACTGGAGAAGAGCAAAGGTAAACCACCACCAGGCAGGAGATGAAGCACTCCGTCCAAGTAGCATCAAGGCTGCCATCCCTCTCACACCCCATTTTTACATTTCATATAGAGCGCTCCAGGAGCACTCCAGGGCCCTATTTCATAGATGATGTTAGGATAGCTACTCTTGCTGGAACGGCAACTTCCAATAGCAGAAGCCAATCAGGAAGCTGGATTCTCATCGTTACCATTACAATTGCCATTCCAGCAAAAGTGCTGTGGTATCAACTTTTTATGAAATGGGGACCTGGTGTGACAAGGCAGTCAGCCCTGGAATGCTCTAAAGTTGCCCCTCTTATGGCTAAGTCCTGGGGGGTGTTTCATCAACGTTTGTCAGCACTGACAATCACGCTAGTAACAGTCAGTGACCAGCGCATCTCAGCCAATCAAAACCAAGGATTTTGCTGAAATTGTCAGCGCTGGCAAACGTTGATGAAACACCCCCCAGGAGTGCTCCTACTTTTAGAGCGCTCCAGACGAGATGCGAAAATTTCCTCAGGACTTGATGGTCGAATATATCTTTTACTTTTAAAGTCGCTTAGTCATTGTAAAAAGGGTTATGAATATTATTTCAAAAGTTTCAGGAAATCAAAGTTTTTCATGAATTATCAATGAAATTATGTTGTGGTGCTTCATCAGATTTATTGGCATCAGTGACTGGTATGACTATGCTGTATTGGTGTAATGTGATCCTGAAGAGGAAGTGGAATACCTATATTTAATTGATAATTACCTCAAACAACCATCAGTAATTATCATAATATATTGCTAGTTCATTTCTAAAATCATTAAAATGAGATTGAACTTTTGCACAAGATCACCTTTAATCTGTTGAAGATGAGTTTTCGAGAATACTCAGGCAGGTGTCTGTGGGAAATGCACGTTATAGCAAAATTAGTCCATCCTCAACGGGTTAATAGATTTTAAATGACTGCATCAGCTCTCCTGAATCAATTATCATTGATAATACATTCCCATATTTTCATACTTTGTGAAAGTAAAGTCAGTTGTTCGTGGTCTTCGTGGCCAATTAATTGATGACTTGACCACTGACCTCTTGAATGGTTCCTCTACATGTATTTTCTGCAGCTGAGCTGGAGCGTATACAGCAGCAGGAGGCGTCGACCAAGGCCAAACAGCTGGAGGTCAAACATGAGTTGGATTCCTACAACGAGACAATCCAGGAAAATGAGCAGCGCATCAAGCACTGGAAGAAAGAGGTAATAAACTGTCTTCTGAATTTAAGTGAATTAAATGATTCGTCTAGCATTATTCAAGATGTTCACACAGAATCGTTCACAGAGTTACCAAGCAAAAAAGAGGCATGCTCAAACCACAGCTTTTTGAAAATAAATCAACAGGTAATATCGAGCCAAACAATAAACTCAAAGTTGGGACAGATTCAGATCAGATCTAGTTGGAAAGTATACATAGGCATTCAAGATGTATTCTAGAATGTGGCAAGGTGGGCACAAGATTATGTTCCCAGATGTCTCTGTGAAACAGTTCCTAACTTCTGAGGACTGGTTGATCCCAACATTGTCCTTAAGATCAGTTCAATTGAACGTGGGATTTATTTTCAGGCACAATGAAACAATATCCAGGGCTTATTGTATTGCATCGCACCGTGAATTCTGGCATTTTGCATATCCATGCGCCGTCATTTGGTTCAAATGAGACAGTCCATTTAGCGCGTTGCTTTCTGGGCGATGGGTCGACAACATCCGGTATAGCTAGCTAGGCTAGACATATCCAGAAATGTGGTTTGTGAGTTTTCACATGCGGGTTTGCTCGATAATTCTTCATTTGGTAATGGTAGACTTGCATTCCACAAAACTCACTAACACCGTCTGCCATCTTGGAAACAGCTGTCAAAATACAGTAAGAGAACTCAAGTCGTAGCGGTACATCTTACTACCTTCAATATATGTACAGGGTAATCTCTCTGTTGTTGACCCAGAAGTAGGAAAATAGGCCTCTTGTGATATGGATGTTGGTGGTGCATGGATTGTGAAACTGGAGAATTAAATGAGTCAATACATCCTTGAAACCTCCTTCCTGTCTCTAGCTGGGAAAACTGGAGCTGCACCTAGTGGACCGTGAAAACCCAGAGACCCTGCAGGAGTACGTCCCAGAGGATCTGGCCTCGGTCAACACGGAGGACGTCCAGTATGAGATCACCGTGGGCGAGGAGCAGCTGGCCAAGATGACCCCCAACCTGGCGGCCATCGAGCAGTACAAGAAGAAGGTGAGGCTGGCTGGGCAATAGGCTGGAGTGAACTTTTCTTTGGGAGGTTTGGGGGACTAGCTGGCCAGAGATGCTGTGCTAGGAATGTGCAGACATAATGGAACCGGTTTGACTCGGTTCCTAAGAGCTTTCCAAGAACCATTGTAGATATTTTTAAAAAAGAAAAAAAGAGAGATGAAAATGGCTTATGACATTGCTCTACGGTGGAATCTCAGTATAACAAGGTCAGATATAGCAAGATATGTGATATAATGAGGTAATATTGTTGGTCCCATTCCTTTTATATTCTTTTGTCTTTATCCCTGGGGGGCATTTCATGAAGCAGTTTGGTCGGATGTTTTTCTGACAAACTGTTACAAGGTACTGAAATCCTTGCATCTGATTGGCTGAGAGCAAGTTTGTTCAACAACTTTGTTGGACAAAATGCTTCATGAAATGCCCCTCTGATATAACAAGATACCTGATATAACAAAGAAATTCAGTGGTCCCAAGCAGCATATTATAATGGGTTACCCTGTATATTCAAAATAGACAACATTGAATGTTGGCATAGATGTATGTCTTTACAATGTTATTTGTCAGTTTGCTAGGAGTACATCCAAGATTGATGCAGAATTTGAACACTGATGCAAATTTTGAGACCAATCATGTGGAGTTCTGTCTGCCCCGACTCAAATAAAATGTGTGCAGGAAGAGAACTACCTCCAGCGCGTGTCCGAGTACGAGGCGCTGACGGAGCGACGGAATGAGCAGCGGCGGCAGCTGGAAGAGAAGCGCAAGCAGCGGCTGGACATGTTCATGGGCGGCTTCAGCACCATTAACGACTACCTGAAGGAGATGTACCAGATGATCACGCTGGGCGGAGACGCCGAGCTGGAGCTGCTCGACAGTCTTGACCCCTTCTCAGAGGGCATCGCCTTCAGGTACATCTGGCAGACCAGTGGTCACCAAACAAGAGTGTCACATCCGTACATACAGTTGAACCTCTCGTATCCGGACAAGTCGGGACCGGGGCTCATCCGGATAAGGGATTTGGCCGGATACGGGAGACTCAATGCTTTAAACATGTACATATACATACACATGTACTGATGTAGCCCATTGTAGTACCACATGTAGTAATGTGTATACTGCAACTGTTTCATTGTTACACTCAGTAACAGACCCCAAAATAGAGGTTCGTGTTTGCAAGAATGAAATCATTTTCTTTTATAAATTCTTGGGATGATTTACCTAAATAATCATTAAGAAATGTATCAAGTAGATCTTGAAAATTAACAGTACGAGTCGACGAAACTACGCTTCAAATTTCGATCATCACGGCTCGGCAAAGTCGACTGTAGGTCGCCATTGTTAAATGGTCCCCCTCTCTCTCTTTGTGTGTGTACTGTGCGTGAACAATTTTTGAGTGTTCAATATCATTCGTTGCTCAGCCAATGACTCGAAACAATGCATGTCTATCTAGTCATATCGATGGCTGTGTATGGACCTATATGTGGCAATGCGATATGAGAGGACTCGAGCGCATAATCTGTCCATGTTCTTGCGATGATTTGGGGATGTTTGGGGATGTTAAAATGTCTGAAGGTAAGCAATTTGGAAGGAAATTTGATGTAATGTATGTTAATCATGTTGGAAGTAATATGTAATTCATGTGTGTTTGTGTAGGAGTTCTCAAGGAGTTGGGAATCCCCCTTTCCTCCCGTAATCACTTAAAAAAAATCACGGCGAGATTGCGTCCGTATAATAGAGAGATCCGGATAAAGGGAGGCCGGATAATAGAGGTTCAACTGTACTGTTAGATGAAGAGGTTTGCATTTACCGTCAAACCTGTCCATAGTGCCCTCCAAATGAAGAAGAAATGGGTGGCTGTTGTAAACAGGTGGCCATCATAGACAGGTTATTCATCATTTCATGTGCATTGCATGCATGTACATGTGTCATCCTTACATACATCTATAAATGTATATATAGCAGGTACATATGCACATTCTTCATGCACTGAACGATGCTGTTATTGAATGACCTACTGCACACTAGCATACATAGAACAAGCAAGCTTTTCATGAGTTTATTATTATGCCTGAATGATGAGTGAATGCAATGGTGGTGATCACTTACCTATTTGCCACGGATATCCGGCATGGCTGCAAAGCAGACAAACACAAAGAATTGTCTTCTTGGCTATTGCTCCGTATGGGTCTGTTGGCCACTACACACCGGTTGATATCTGCAGCGAGAAACAAAATTGATGGCCACTGGCTGTGCTAGAAAGGTGGCTTCCATGCATAGGGTCTTAATTTCCCCATATTTTAAAAATAGCTCGAAGTGTTGTCATGAAGATTGGATATTTCCAGTAAAAGTGATTAATTGAAGAAAAATGTGAGCCATAGGATCAAAAGGCAAGAGTCACAGGTCAATTGAAAAATGTTCAAATTCACAGACACTTGCTCTCTGAAACAAATTAGCCATCCAAGTGAAATCTGGTTCAAGGAATGTATAAACACTCTCTCTCCGTTTTTCACTGCAGTGTCCGTCCTCCCAAGAAGTCCTGGAAGGTGATCGCCAATCTCTCTGGTGGTGAGAAGACTCTCAGCTCACTGTCGCTGGTCTTCGCTCTCCACCAGTTCAAGCCAAACCCGCTCTACGTCATGGACGAGATCGATGCTGCCCTTGACTTCAAGAACGTCTCCATTGTGGGCCACTACATCAAGGTTTGTTTGATATCCGCAATACAGTGGACTCCCGTTATAACGAAGTCCTCGGTACCGGCAGTTTTCTTTCGTTATATCAAAATTTCGTTATAACCGAACTAATAAAAAATAAAAAACAAGAAGTTGGTAATTTTGCGGCCAAATTTTATTTTGTTGTAACCGGAATTTTGTTATAACCGTGTTCGCTATAACGGGAGTGCACTGTAGTTAATTCCTAGCATTTTAAAGGGTCCCTACAATCAAAATTTTTTCACTGGAGAAGAAAAATACACCCACCTCCACAGAAAGATTCATGCGTATATGCATTCCATTTACAAATTAGCTTACACACTTTGTTGGTACTTACAGTACTACTGTATTCTAAGAAGTTGATGTTGAGGGGAGATGGTTAAACCATTGAATGATGACATAACATGTGCGCCTTGCAAAATTGTTACTCTGATATATACCACTGCTTTCTTTCACAGACCACAAGGTCCTCCTTTGCACCATGATATGGTGTGCATAGGGAAAAAAGTGATATCTTGTGATAAGTCAGGCCATATACACTTAAAGAAAAATATATTCTATATACAAGTAGCTTTTGTGTCCTTTGTAAAAATGGATCACTGTCATGCATGACTATGGCAAGGTCTGTGTTACATCATCTTCATAAGAATTCTCGAATTACAGTTTCATGTTTCCTTAATATTTCATCATGAAATCACTGTTGGGTGGTATGTGATAACCTAATTTCTGACATCCCAGTACAAGTGAGATTCATAATGTGGCATAAGACACCATGTAATACGGCGGAATTTCGTCATAATGAGGACCTAAAAACTAGGACTATTTTCTTGTTACCTCCATTAAAGGAAGGAGGTTGTATTTCCATCTCCTTTGGTTTGTTTTTGCCTGTTTGCAAAATAACTCAAAAAGTTGTGAATGGACTTGAATGAAACTTACAGGAAAAACGATAATGACACAAGGAACAGATAATTACATTTTGGTGATCCGCAAATTTTTATGGATTTTTAAAAGGATTTTTAAAAATCTTATGGCAGATAGAGTAAATGAACTTGGGAGTTCAAGCTGCACATATTTGAGGTTTGCATAGGCACACTAAAGCGCATGCTTTACTCAGGCAAGGCGCTGCATAGCTGGAAGCTGATGACATACACAAAAGGCTTCTATATTGGGAAAGAGTCGGAACCTGTAAACTCACATTTTTATAAGAGGATTTGCTATATCCAACCTCTTTAAAACGAGGTTCGACTGTGCTGGGCCTGTTCAATATCTCCATGTCTGAGCTCACTTGCTTTTCTGTTGCCTTCTGTAGGAGAGGACGAAGAATGCTCAGTTCATCGTGATCTCCCTGAGGAACAACATGTTTGAGCTGGCCGACCGTCTAGTGGGCATCTACAAGACCCACAACTGCTCCAAGACCGTCACCGTCAACCCCCGCAAGCTGGCCCTCCAGGCTCCCATCGAAGCCACGGGGTAGGGGCGTTGGCGGAGGAATGGGCATGGTCCCCTCTACACCCCTCTCCAGAGACCCACAGATCAAGCCAGACATAGACTCGTGGTGTCTCTCACAGTAAAAGCTGACAGCAGCAACGGGTTGTGAATATTTGCTTCTTCTGCTTGTTTACATTCAACACAGAATAGATTGGGAACTCATATGAAGAGATCTGATGTTTTAAAATATATCACTAGAATTCCTGGTATCTCTGACTCTGGTCTCTGCCCTAATGAAACAAAGTCCCTTATTTTGTATTGTTTTCTACGTTTTATATAATCAAAGTACCAAATATAAACAAACTTCCCTGTCCCAAGGGCATCTTTATTCAAAATGTCCGATGTACATGTGTCAACTTATCAATACAAAGTCCCTCTGGTCTAGCTCCCACATGTTGGAGCTCTTAGATTTGTTCGAGTCTCTAGCTGATTCAATATTTAACCTGCTCTCGAGTCAAATATCTTGGGTCTAAGGAAATTCAACATTGAGGTGTATATGGGGTGTAATAAATGTAATAAGACGGCTGGTGTTGGAAGAGACGTGTGAAAACCTGTGATTTTCCTCTGTTGCATTTGTATATTACGTGTGAATAAAAAGTGTAAATAGCCCATTAGCAAAAATTTGTATATTACGTGGTGATGGTCTGTGATACATCAGCCTTGCTTTAATCCTGCACATAGAAGTGAAAGAAATATTTATGCATAAAGCTGGTATGCCAATATTATGCAGTTTGTGCCCATTGTAACAATGCTTGTACACAAATGCATTACATTTGACTTGTGGCTCTCTGCTTAGATTACCCCCAAACAATCTTGCTTGTCAGTCTTGAGTTTCAAATGCACACTAAATCTTTATAAGATTATCTGCAGCTTTAGAATGCAGGATTTAATCAGTGATAAGAAATGCAGCGTACATCTTATATGATCCGTTGCTGGGGAAGAAAACCAAAGGTGATAATTGTATAGAAACTACTGAATATGTGATGTAACATCTCTACTTCTGTGACTCACATACAGTCTGTATTCCATTTGATGCATATTCATGTATGCAGTGTGTACAGTGTGATCTGTAGGAACAAACTAAAAATAGCACACACCAGCAATATTCATTTTAATGGTTGCCATCACATCACAGCCTAGTCCAATATACTTATATAGCATACTTTGGGTGGCTTCTATTTTGTGATATTACAGGAAAGACATTGAAAATTCCAATTGGAGGAACACTCAAGTTTTTCATCTACTCCTGTATGTAATATACCACCCCCTCCCCCCCCCCAAAAAAAAAATGCTTGTTTACTCTTGAATCGTGTATATACACCTGTACATGTATCTATATGATTGCACATGATGTGAATAGATGGTTGTATAGCTATGCAGGATTTGTGCTGTGATTAATGACAGTAGTCATTTGTAATCATGCCACTCTCAAATTTGTAAATAAACAGGAAACTGGAACCAAAAGTACCTGTCTGCCCAGACTGGCACTAGTACATACTGGCTGCTGTTTTTGCGTTTATGGAAATGACCCCTCCCCTCCCCCTCCCTTTACTGTTCAAAGGATGAACACAAAGTAACTGTTGACACCAAGAAATCATTGATGGTCTTTGTCACTGCATGGATGCAATGGGAGGTGAGTGATGAGTGTGTGTGCCAGGAGTTCTTGCTTGAGAAGGTGCTGTTGGTCTGCAGAGTAGAGGCACGCATTTTGAAATGAGTGCTTGGGTGATCCATCATTAAAAGCACTTTGCAAAAGATCATGAACAAAACGGCAAAAGATCAAGAACAATACAACAAAACCCTTTGAGGTAGAAGGGTACACTCTTGGAGCAGGGATGTGAGAGTTTAGTGATTTTAGATTTTGTTTGTCTGGCCAAATGTCACTTTTCAGCCTTTTTCCCCCAGTTCAAATACATTGACACATTTACAGTTTCATTGATTTCAGGTTTTTTGTTTATTTATTTATTTATTTTTTTGGTTTGGTCAGGAGTTTCAGATATTTTTCAAACTTTTTTTTTTTCTGCAAGTGCTCTCACACCCCTCTTGGAGACAAGTTTTCATGAGTGTACATTTGTGTGTGTGTGTGTGTGTGTGTATGCCAATACAATCTGTGTCATTGTGTACTATGCATGTCAAAATGTAAACTGTACACTACCTGCACAACAATTTATTGCCAAGTACATGTACAATGTACCTTCAACACCTATTTTTGAGGATATTTTGACATCTGACCCAACTCCTCACATCCTGTATGCATTATATACAATACATGTATGGCAACAGCTTTGAGCTTGTTGAATCCTTGCCACAGGGGTGCATAGTATTGCAGACAAATTGTTTTAATTTTGTACACTGTACTAAATGATGGCTCCACTATGGTGAACCATTCCCATTACCACAAATATATTGTCGCTGGGGCGACAAGACCTCTATCTACAAAATGTCAAATGTTCAGGAGAGCCAAAAACCATGGCTGGCGGCCAAAGCACTATAGCGAATGGGATAGCCTTTCCTTTGACATGCCGTGGTGGCTTCATTTTTGGAGTGAGACAGTTGGAATTTGGACAGGATATCACTTAACCCATTATTTGACTATTAATCCAAAAAAGTCATTTTTACCAAAATTTCAGATACAAGGTCTTGTCACCCCAGCGACGAACTGGTACATACAATGCATTCCTGTTAAAATGAACATGGTGATAACGAAAATTTGTTAAATCAAGGTAAAGATACAGGTCCAAAAATTATTATCTTTATATCGTTATATGCTTTATTTGTTCGGCTATACCAAAATTTTGAAAACTGCTGGTCCTGAGGACATCATTTTAATGGGAGTCGCCTGTACAACAATCGCATTTTCTTGATGCCTTGTTTGTATCATTTGGTTGAAAATCCTTGTGTGTGTGTGTGTGTGTGACTGTGTGTGTGTGTGTGTGTGTGCATGTGTGTGTGCTTCTTCCATTCCCACAAACATCTTGAACACCCTCGGGACAAAACAATCACCAGAATGATCGTGTGTTGTTGCTATAGAAACAACAAAATACAGGAGGAGCGTTGATGACATCACAACATTTCATGCACTACAGAAGATAAGGCTGCAATGCCATAACGCTTGCCAAATATCAAGAATGCACATTGTCAATTCCATTTGTTTTGAGTTTTTTAATTAAACAAATGCATTTGCACTACATGGATGTACATTGTACATGGTATGAATATCCACAGTATACATGTAGGATCAACAGCATAAATATTCCACAATAACAGAAAGTAACATACAAGTACACATATGTTTTCTTTTTACCAGTGAGGATGAAATTCTAGAGATCTGAGGGCCAAGTACTGTAAAACCAGAAATTTTTGTGAGCATGAAACTTTAGCAAAATTCGCAAAGGAGCCAAGATTTGCAAAAGTAACTGTGAATTGAATACCAGTGGCGATTTGCGAAAGTTTCATGCTGCAAATGTTTCTGGTTTTACTGTATTGCATGGCTATAGCTGAGCTGGAGATGAATAAAAACTGACTTGCTTGTCTTTTGCCAATAAGACAAAAAGATACCAACTAGATTTGGAATTTTCACATGAAAATAAGTTGAAATCATACTGGTTTTATGATTTGTGATCATGAAATACTACTGCTCTTGCAAAATGGTAGCACAGGTCTTTCAGAAATCAGACAAGAAATATACATTGCAGTAAATGCAAAGTGCCATTCCAAACCATGTCTACACAGAATTTAATTGATATGTGTCTAAAGAAAACATGTGAATAAAGGGGAGGAAGTTTCTTCAAAACACAAACTTATAACAAGAGACTGTTATGGAATTATTACGCATTGCATATTTTCACCTGATACTGATACTGCTAACCACCACCAATGCAAATGAACAGGGTAATGATAACAACATCAAATCTTTCATGGTTTGTGCCCAAACATGATAGAACTCACTTTTTGGTCAACATTTAGACAACACCAACACATCCCTAAGATTATCATCATTACATCATACTTCTTACAACACAATAAACATTGGAGGCCTGGGATACACAAAGTTTTCTCTTTGATTTCATATCAAAGGCAAAATCTTGGTGAAGATTTACAAAGGTTGGTCCACGAAAGGCTTGTGACCTCTTGAAATCACAACCTCTCCTACCTTGCATAATATTATGTGGTTATGACTATGATCAGTTTCTTGAAAACCTGTCAAACTTAAACAGTTTGTAACTTTCTTATGCTGAACCCAATTTTGATGAGACCTCTACCAACAAGTTTGAGTTTACTCTGTTTCGCTGGGCCTGCTTGAATGCAAAATGGAATTGTATTTTCAAGAGAAGATCTATATCTACACACTCTACCCTCCAGAATCTATTCTTTGCTTGGGGAAATACACACTATACAGGTGTTGGATTTTCATCTCCCAGCTTTGGATGTCTTGTGTCATATCAACACATGTCCTGCAATAGCTGACATTTCTGTGAGTACTGTGTGCAGATATTCACTTCATCCTGGAGACCTTGGTGAAAAAAAACAAAACAAAACAAAACCTACAGATTCACCTGCTGCAAAATACTGACTATATGTTGGCTAATCAATTGCTACACAGTGGACATTCATTAACTAAGAATGGAATTGTGATCAGCCGATGCATATCTATTATGCAAGTGAGAATTATGCACAATTCAGTTAATTTCATCTGCAAAATTCTATGCATTGACTAGGTGACCCTCTTTGTGGTAATATGTGGAGCATGTCATCACATTGTACCACAGGTCTGTAGGCTGTGTATTGTAGACGATGCCCATTGCACTACACAGCATGTAGCAGCTGAGCATAGGTACATTTTGTCGTTCCACAGCATGTAGCCATCTGCCAAATATTGATGTTGGTTGCAAAACCACCACTTCCCAGGAATCCAGTACAGTACCGGTGCCTTACCCATCAGCAATGAGTTTGAATGTCGGTCATGTAGTATCGCAAGTGTTATTTGTTTAATTTGTTTTGTTGTTTTTAACGATACCATACCATGTATGCACACAACCCAGTCATGTATGCACACGACTCTGTAATGTATCGCTATGTTCAGTAGAAGCTAACAACATGGAGACCGTGTTTGGTCAGTCACAGTAAACGTGAACCACAAATTCAGCTGATGTGTGATCAGTGTTGTTTATTGTGAACATTCAAACATTATATTGGCGACGAGCAGAGTGAGGATGAATCTTCCACAGTTTGAGCGATTTTCTGTGCACGATGAGCCGGCAACTGTTGGAAAACGATGGGCAAAGTACGTCAAAAGACTGGATAATTTGTTCACGGCATTTGCTGTTACAGATGCCAAGCAGCAACGAGCGCTTCTCCTCCACTACGCTGGGCCGGAGGTTTCAGATATTTTTGACACGTTACCTAATACAGGTGAGAACTATGAATCAGCCAAAGCAGCACTTGGAAAGCATTTCTGTCCATCAGTAAACGTTGAATACGAACGTTTTGTGTTCAGGCAGTGTAGACAAACTGAAGATGAGACTGTTGATCAGTATTGCCACAGATTACAAAAACTTGCAGTTTCATGTGAATTTGCCGACAATAATGCTGAAATTAAGTCGCAGATTATTCTTGGATGTCGGTCACAAAAGCTACGCCGACATGCATTGCGTGATACAATCTCGCTGGACAAACTCCTAAGTACAGCACGGGCATATGAGCAAGCAGATCGCCATGCTGCAGTAATGGAAGGTGCAGAAGCTACCGCTACAACCGTCCAAGCAGTCGGGACTCGTAGTCGTACTCGCCCAGTGCACCACCAGAGACAGTCACAACAACAACATGCAGCAAAGACTGAACACTGTACATGCCGCAACTGTGGAGGTGTGTTTCCACACCGGAACAAACCTTGTCCAGCCAAGGGCCAGACATGTCATGCGTGTGGTAAGCAAAATCATTTTGCTAAGTACTGTTTGACTAGTAAGAAGAACAAAGGTAACGTTGCTAAGCATGTCCAAGCTACTACCACTATCAGCAGTGATACAAACCCCCCATCCATGACTACAGACCCAGAACCTCCCAGTCATGCCAGTACAGGCCAGTATGAACACTACCAGTTTCATATCGAGGCAAAGCCACTGCCTAAACCGATTGTAACTGTACACGTCAACGACACCCCCATCAGTGCTGTCATCGATACAGGGGCATCGGTCATGATGATGTCTCAGCGGACATTCACACAGCTCAGGCCGCAGCCACCTTTGGTTGCGCATTCTATTCCTGTGTATGGATATGGCAATTCAACTCCCCTTCATGTTAAAGGTACCTTCACAGCAACGATCAGCTACAAGTCGTCATCTGCTACCACTGAAGTTTATGTTACCTCCCACGATGGTGACACGCTATTGAACTTTGCAACGGCCACTGCACTCGGTCTTGTAGAACTCGCATATGCCACATCATCAGCTTCGCCTAAGTCGGTCTATCCAGATCGTTTTACTGGCATAGGCAAACTGAACAATTATCGCTATCACATACAGGCGGACACATCAGTAACTCCTACAGCCATTCCTCATCGTCGGATCCCGTTCCACATGCGCGATAAAGTGGTACAGGAGCTTGATCGATTGTTGGAGAACGATATCATCGAGAAAGTCGAGAACTCACCAACGCCGTGGGTCTCGCCCATCACAGTCGTACCCAAGCGTAATAGCGAGGCCATTCGCATCTGCGTTGATATGAGAAATGTCAACACCGCCATCAAACGCGAACGTCACATCATTCCAACTGTTGATGATCTTATCGCAGCCCTCAATGGAGCAACAACATTCAGCACGTTAGACTTAAATTCAGGTTATCACCAAATAGAGCTTGATGAAGAGTCGCGTCAGTACACAGTCTTTTCTACACATGTTGGGCTGTTCCGGTACAAACGTCTCAATTTCGGTCTTTGTTCGGCGGCCGAGGTTTTTCAGCACGCAATACAGTCTACTTTTCAGGACCTACCAGGTGTGCTGAATATCAGTGATGATCTCCTTGTTTTCGGTCGCAGTCAAGCAGAACATGACGCCCGACTTGATGCTGTCATGCAACGTCTTCGCAAGGTGAACTTGACTCTCAACCCCGCAAAGTGTGTCTTTAGCACAGATCGCGTAGTGTACTTTGGGCATGTCTTCACGGCCAATGGTATCAGCCCTGATCCGCGAAAGGTTGACGCAATCAACGCTGTCACAGAGCCACAGAACGTCTCAGAGGTGCGCAGTTTTCTAGGCATGGTGACATACTGTGCTCGTTTCATTCCAGACCTTGCATCCATCTCTGCTCCTCTACGACAACTAACAAAGGCTGACGTGCCATGGTCTTGGGGACCATCTCAAACATCAGCCTTCAATCGCATCAAGGAACTTGTCTCCAAACATTGTACTATGGGCTATTTCAACCCAGCAAATCCCACAGAGGTTATCGTGGATGCAGGCCCCCTTGGCCTTGGGGCCATTCTCGTCCAGCATGACTCGCGAACACAGTCGGTCATCCCTATCGCACTGGCTAGTCGGTCATTGACGCCAACAGAGCAACGCTATTCGCAAACAGAAAGGGAGGCACTTGCCATAACATGGGCTGTCAGACACTTCCACATTTATCTGTACGGTGGATCATTTGTTGTTACCACAGATCACAAGCCACTGTTGGCAATGTTCAACAACGCCAATTCAAAGCCACCCATACGCATAGAACGCTGGTTATTGCGGCTCCAAGCGTACAACTTCCAGGTCCAATACCATCCTGGAAAACTGAACCCAGCTGACTATATGTCGCGTCACCCACGTATCGCCCAGAGCACAGGATCATCAGCAGAAGAAGAAATCGCTGAACAACAAGTCTCGTTCATTGCAGCACACGCGATTCCCAAGACGGTCACGTATGAGGACTTAGTATCTGCAACAAGCACAGATGATGTCCTTCAAAACTGTATTCGTGCCATCCAGAAGGACAGCTGGAGTGACCTAGCGTCTGCAGATGCGTCATTACAGTCTGAATATAGAAGCCTGCATGAAGTACGAGATCAACTCACAGTATCGGATGGCGGTAGCATGCTTCTTCGTGATCATCGTATCGTCATCCCACGCTCTCTTCGACAGCGTATCATTGACATAGCACACGAGGGCCATCAAGGCATAACCAAGACAAAGGCTCTGTTGCGTGAGAAGGTGTGGTTCCCTTCCATAGATCGTATGACTGAACACACAGTTCGCGATTGTTTGTCTTGTCAGATGAATACAGTTGAGCATGCCAAGGAACCCCTTAGAATGACTGAGCTTCCGCAACAACCTTGGACAGAAGTCAGCGTAGACTTCGCCGACCTTCCTAGCGGTGACCACATGTTAGTCGTCATTGATGATTACTCGCGTTTCGTTGAGGTAGAGATTGTCTCCTCTACTGCAGCAAGTCTGGTCATTCCGAAACTTGACCGGATCTTCTCAAGCTTTGGAGTTCCCACTGTGGTCCGTACTGATAACGGCCCACCGTTCAACGGAGCGGAATTCAGCCAGTTTGCCCACTATTTGGGGTTCAGACACAGGAAAGTTACACCGCGTTGGCCTCAAGCAAATGGTGAGGTCGAACGATTCATGAAGACACTCAAGAAAGTCTATCGATGTGCTATCGCGGAACGCAAATGTTGGAAGCAAGAAATATACAAGTTCTTGCGTAACTATCGTGCAACACCACACTCTACTACAGGGGTCCCCCCAGCGACCCTTCTCTTCGGACGACCGCTACGCACGCGTCTTCCAGAAGCACCATCCAAACAGCATCGCACTGACCTCGATGCTTCTGTTCGCGATCGCGATGGAGACAAGAAACAACGCATGAAGAACTATGCAGACAGCCGCGGCAAGACTCAAACATCTCAAATCGCTGTTGGCGATACGGTGCTTGTTCGTAGAGATGGAATAGTTCCAAAGCACCAGTCGCCATATCTTCCGCAGCCATACAAAGTTGTGAGAAAGCGTGGATCTCGCATTACAGTTCGTTGTGCCAATCATTACATCACACGCAACTGTTCGCGTTTCAAGCTGTATAGCGGTTCAGTCCCTTCCAATCGTCATGATGATGATGATGATGACATCGAAACTGATATTGCTCCAAACGCACGTGATGTTCCATTGCCAGCAGGTCATTCACCACCTGCTGTACCACGGCGCAATCCACGTCGCGAGCGCCGTCCTCCATTACGCTTTCGTGATTTTGTGTATTGACTTTTTGTCAAAAAGTGAAATAACGCTTACCTGATGATACAAAATTGACACTAAGAAGACAAAAGTGTATTCTACTGCTTATTCAAATTGTTTTTTTTTTCGATGATTTTGAAAGTGTCTAAGAGTGGCAGACACATAACGAGATGATTTTTAACTTTGTTTGATTTTTATGTTACTCCACAATCATATTTTGTATAAATTGTGTATATGTCACGAAAATCACAATTCGGATGACATTGTGTGACCAACCATTTTTATTTTTTTGAAGTATATTTACCAGAACATATAGTCACATTTTTTTATTGACAGACCACATTATTGCAAAAGTTATCATTGACAGTATAATATTGAAAAAGAGTAATGTGTTTCACTGAATGGATATTAAGATGTGCATAAAGCAACTATGCAAGTTTATTTTTTTTCACACAGTTATAAAGCAACTCGGTGTTAGTCCACTCATGGTGATGATAATAACCTAACCACCTTTCACATTGCGTTTTGTTATTTTTTCAGAAGGTGTACCCATACTGTGATTTTTTTTTTTTGCATACTGTTATACATGTAGATGAAAAGTTTATTGGCAGTACAGCCATATATTATTTCTGTCAGTCACTCATATCAGAGACCAGATGTATTGTACATGCATGGATTTTCATATCTTGTGGGTTTCCATCATTATACTAGTGAATGATATATGGATTGTTATGTGCCAAACGGTTTTAAATAGTTTTCCAGTGTTCATGGTTCTTACGTTACATTTGTCAACTTGACAAAGAAATTTCATCTGTGTTTTGTAAGGTCAGTAGATTAGATGACAAATACCTGTTTTGTATGATTAAAAAAAAAAAAAAAAAAAAAAAAAGGAAGGAGAAGTAGCAGAGAACTATACTATGAGTGAAAGGATAAAAGTCCCACTGTAAAATTAGCTGGTGATATGTTTTATTAGAAAACATAAGCGAAAGTTAGCTGGTGATATGTTTTATTTGGAGTTTTGAAAGAAACCTGTTTATGCAGCCTTGAGTTTGCATGAGGTTGACTTTTGTATTGTGCATTGTTACTAAGATTTAAAGGAAGAAAACACAGTTCAGTGAGACTCAAGAAGTTAAAAAAAAAATTATTTATGGTGTATGTGTATTCAAAATACATATTTGGTAATGAACACATATAAAAAGAAAAATAATGACAGGTTGGATGTTTTGATCAGCAGTTTTGGTTTATTTTTGAAAGTGTTTTGCCTTTAATTACAAAGAAAAAATTATTTGGGTTTTGGTAACTAAATCTGTTGAGTACACTCTGGCAATTAAGGAGTCACAAATAATAGTCAGTTGCTCCTTAGCTAAATTCCTTTTTATAATAAGGTTTAACATTCTATCCAAGGTGAGGAGGAATGTAGTATCGCAAGTGTTATTTGTTTAATTTGTTTTGTTGTTTTTAACGATACCATACCATGTATGCACACAACCCAGTCATGTATGCACACGACTCTGTAATGTATCGCTATGTTCAGTAGAAGCTAACAACATGGAGACCGTGTTTGGTCAGTCACAGTAAACGTGAACCACAAATTCAGCTGATGTGTGATCAGTGTTGTTTATTGTGAACATTCAAACATTATAGGTCAAACCCATTCACTGCCTGTGGTCCAACCCAAGCCTTACCTCGGACCTGTGTGTGGTCAGGTTACTGTCCACACTTCACTGCAGTAAAGTCTAGCTTGGGCTTCACAGATTCACTCTATGCAATGTCTACCGTGGTTCAGCGGCATAATAGTTAAAGGTTTCTTCGGCACAAAACTTCAGAGGTCAATTCCCTGGGGCCATTCCCTCTTGGGTGGGTGTGGTCACCGGTGGAGGGGGGTTGGGCTGCGCCTTGGGAACCTTAGCGAGGATGGTGGCGATCTCCTTGCGTTCGTCATAGTTCTCCCAGAGTTCGTACAGCTTCAGGATGTGTTGAGTGATCTCCAGAATCTGACGGCAGAATCGGGGAGAGGGATCAGAAGCAATGTGGTGACAACCGAATGCCATTTTGTGCGAAGGAGATGAAACTACCTAAAGCTAACAAAACTCATTATTTTTTTTAGCCATAATAGCTTTTCAGTAGACTTTCAAGACAAGATTCAAAACTCATCTATTTCAACAATACTTTTGCAGTTAATTTAAGTGTTGTTGTTTTTTTATAGAATTTATAGTATTCTGTAACTATTTGGCTATTACTGTTGATATTAAAATAATTGTAAAGTGCATAGAAACTTAATTGTGACATGTGCTAAATAAGTAGAATGTATTATCATTATTATCATTATTATTGAAAATAGCCATTTATCAACATATTTGACAGTCTTTTCTCGAGGTGATTAGGAAGCTAAGGAGATCAGCAAAATTCCAATCTTACCTTGTCTAAGTCAACATTCAGCTGGGCAAACCACTGCTTTGTGTGGTCGTTTTGTGAGATGACGCAAGCCATGTGAAGGGAGGCTGAAATGAAGATGATACTGAGAACATCAGGCTCATTCTTTATCAATCATCATACACATTCATTACATCACTATCTTTATATTTCATCTTGAAAAGTAAGTGAACTTCAATGTATTTTTGATTAAATGTGTTACTTATAAAAAAGGAAACTTTTGTTCATGGAAAGAGTCCACTACTATGATGCACCACACATTAAACTCTAACCCATCCAAAATATGTTTGGCCACAATTCATCAATCCAACCAATCTTGAAATGCATGGGCTGTATAAAGCTGGTTGGGGAAAATTTCTATTCAAAACTGATTATGACTTGTGGCTGCTATACAACCTGGACATCACGTTGTGATGTGAACTTATTCCACGTGATATAATTCCTAAAAACAGTGCCACACAAAGAAGATGGACAAAACTGACAATCTTTGAGGTCAAGCGGGATTTCATGTCATCCCCCATATTCCTCAATCTATCATGGTCTTGTACCCACACACACAAAAAAAAAAAATAAATTGACTATCTCGACTGTCCCTGAGCTGCATGGGCAATCGGGGTTTGGGGCAAGCCTTGCCACTTAACACAAGACTTTTGCGCATCCGCACACTTTATGAACACAGCTGGGTGCTATCAATTGCGCGCAAAGGTCACTCTCCCCTCCAAATTTTGTCCCAGGACCCGATTTGCTTCATGGGATTGGGGGAACAAGTCCCAGGTGGCATCCACATTACGGTATTAGGGGATGCCGGAACTAGTGTGAATGCAGTGACACACACATACACCAGGACTCAACACTAACTCATTTTTTTCTGATGGCCTGTTCAGGCCACTAAAATCTCTTGATTTGAAATCTAATGGCTGAAAAAGAAATGTAGTGGCCAAAAATAAAAGGATATACGTATTATAAAAACTCTTTTGGAATTTAAGATGACCAATTGTGCCACCAAACAGATTGGGCCACAACAACACAGTCTTTTTAAAAATTTGGTGACACGGCATCAGTTTTTGGTGGCCCTGGGCCCTCTGCTACTGTCAAGCCCTGCATACGAATACACGCATGCAAACAAACACATATAATGCTTCTACTGTATATACTATGTGCAAGTGGGCACTGTTTAGAGTCCAATGCTCTTGACTTACCTAGGGCAATGAGGTAAGGTGGATAGAGTAAACAGATGTCGGTTCTTAGGCTGTCGTTGATTATATGCCTAATCAAAGGGTACAAAAAGACACATATTCACAGCTGAACCTTGTTATAAGGACATTGGATATAACAAAACCCTCTTATAACAAGGTAATTGTCATGGTTTTTAGGTCCTCATTTTAATGAGATTCCCCTGTATACACGTATGTGTGTAACCAAAAAGATATTTGCTGGTAATTCAGGTGAACCTAAATTTCACAAACACTTGTATGATGAATTCAGTGACAAATTGTTCGAACTGATACATAACAAGGAACTCAATAATATTTTGTTTAAAGTTTCTTTCAAACTGTCATTAACACATTCTAAAAAGCAGAGCAGAGTCCTATCAGAGCACAACATTGGATATATGCTCCAAAGTATTAGTGAAGACCACCACAGTGTACATTTTTTTTTCTTGGTTATTCTTGCACTAAAGAAGTACATGTACTTGTACTTACAAGTAATTGAGAGCTCTGTGGATTGTGTACATTTTTTTCTTGGTTATTCTTGTACTAAAGAAGTACATGTACTTGTACTTACAAGTAATTGAGAGCTCTGTGGATTGTAAAGCACAATGTAAAGCAGAATGTATAGCATGCTGTGTTTATGTACACTGCATGAAACCAATAGACTGTACTTTCAATGAAATGTGCTTAAACCACACTAGAAAAACCCAATGACATAGAACACTCCAAACAAAGGTGCAAATTTTTAGACTACAGTGACAAGTCACTGACAAATGTATAACCAGTTTAGAAAAAAATCTACGTGTATTACAAAAGAATTATGTTAAAAGCCAATTTCTGTCAGAACCAGTTGAAAAGTATGGCTAACTTACCAGGCTAGAGGTAGCAGTTGATCTTCTTGGCCGAGGTCCGCTGCGTATTGGGTCAAGGGTCGGTATGGGTGGAACACTATCAAACAACAATCCTGAAAGATCGGGGAACAATTCGATATGGATTCTGCATGAATATCTCCATAAACAACAAAATAACATGCACATGTGCCTTCCACTGCACTACTGTCAGATCCAAATCTACTACTTATTGTCGTGTTTTGCCTTTGTTTCAATGTCTGGCTTAAGTGATGATTTCCAATTAAAGCCATGCACACACACACAAAACAAAACAAACAAGCAAACAAACAAACAACAACAACAACTGCAAGCTAAAAACAAACGAATCATAATGAAACAGCTATAGTACTTCTGTAAAACGTGAAACATTTACAGCATGAAAGTTTTGCGACTTGGAGCTGACGGCCTTTTTCGTGGCATAAAACTTTTTCAAGAATTGCCACTGGCATTCAATGCATTGTGTACACAAGAACTTTTGCGTGCATTTAAAATTCGCGAATCTTGTCTCCTAATGAAATTTGCAAATGTTTCATGCACATGAAAATTTCTGGTTTTACAGTATCCCATTTAAAGATCTTGCAGTGTCAATGAGATAGCAGAAGGTGGCACTTTGCACACAGTTCCTTGATTTTGAAGTTTTCATGTGAATTTGCTGCACCCATGACACCAAACTGCCAAAGCCTTTTCAGACGAATAGCGACTTTCAGTACAACTTTGCTTGTATCGTAGTATTCTCTTTCTACTGAGGTGTCTTATGCTGTTACTGTATTCACTTAAATGAAATTAGACATACACAATCGTGCAGCTTTTATTCATATTTTGTAAATATTGCTTCAAGGAAAATATGCGATAATCTTACCATGATTTCTAGAAGATAAAATTCACATTCTAGAATCTGGAGAGAGGAAAAATATACCAAGAAGAAAGAAATGGCAGGGGTAAAACAAAGTAGTCACAAAAAGGAGAAAAAAAACCCACCCCATACAAACCAAAGCATTACTTGTTGGAAAAAGTATGCTGAAGTGTACGAATGCTCAAGGTTGATAAAGAAATGCTACAGCCTGTTATGGCGATATGCACAAGTTCTTCTTTTTGCCACCCTCACTTTCAAAGGTAAGGATACAAATGTGTATTTCTGTCTCAGTTTATTCTTCTATACACTGTATAAAAGAAAAGCCATGATATGAAAAAAAAATCAAATTACAACAGTAATAATGAAAATAATGACAATAACAATCAACATTGTCACCTTTCTCATCATTGCGATCATCAATCATTATTTATGAAGTGCTTTATACAAAATGTTTCACAGAGCTAACAAAAGCTTCAATCATTACCTGCAAACTCTGCCAAATGCATTCTAATAACCTTAAATTTAAGACAACAACAAAGCATTCACTTCATACGCAGAGAGGGAAAATTGTTCATCACAAACAGAACAGTACTATCATTATCATTATAAAAGATTGATAATAACATCTCATTCTTTTGACATATCAATGATGAGAAAATAATCATTTTTACAAAAGGGAGATGACTGTTCATACTCACATGAGGCATCTTGTACGGAAATTCTTGACTTCCACTGCCAAAGGCATAAGCAAACTTTTTCACTGCAGATGTTAAGAACAAGAACAATTATAATCTTACAATTACTGCATTCCAGCATTGAAGCAAAAAGCAACAGTACGGGATGATTTTAACATGAGCAAACTCGCCTATAATGATAGACAAGACAAGAATCTAACAATTATTTATGTTGACCCTAGGATGCAATATGAAATAAGATATTTGTCTGACTACATTCATTATTGAAGCTCAAATACTATTAAACCTTCTCAGAAAACTACTGAAAAAGCCATGGAAATTGTATGCCAACAATCATTAGCAGATTTTATAAAGCTCACAACATAGGTGTGTTAACAGAATGTGACTGTACTTTCTCAAAACATTTTATCCTCTATAAACATGCCACTGTCTTTTTATGTCAAAGCTGCCCAAAGTTGCGTACCTTATTCTTCCTTGGGCACTATCTGGATCACTTCGGCCAACTAGGTCAGAATTGCTTGACCAAAGTCCTCTTTACGTCACAGCAAAGGTGTTTCAACTCTTCCTCAATTCATAACTAAATTATGCATAGATTATTCATTACTTTTTTTCTCCCTTCTAGATGCTGCCTAAACTATACAACTCTACTTTGCAAAAGAAAAACAACAACAACACAGGGAATAATTTTCCTGGTATCGCAGCGCAATTTGCTATGCACTTTTACACCACTGCTACACAAACTATCTTTTGTGTAGCAGTTTTCTTCCATAGAATTGTACAGGATACCATGTGAAATATTGTTCATCAGCTGAAATTGCTAATCAAATTTGAGTTGGAAAATTATTCCCTGCAACAATTGATTTAATGTGTCCAATGTGTTTCTGGAGTAGACAGACTGTTTCAATGTGAAGTAAATGAATCAACGTATGCACATGACATGGAAATATGTTTGTGCACGTTCTAACTCTGTGTATTTGAGTCTGCAACATTGTCCACCGCAATGAAATAGTTTTCAATGGTAGCATATTTGCAGGGAGAATCCTGCCAGCTTTTGGCAGTACATGGCCCACTTGTTACCAAATAAACTATGTCTTACCGACTGCTTGACAACCACTTAGTAGCCTGCTGTTCATGAGTACGCCAAACTCCTGTCAAAAGGAAAAGGTACACAGGATTTTGAGTAGATAAACACAAGCACTTGTGACACTTCTTCAAGGAAATATACTTACATACATGTGAAATCTAAACACACAGCGTTATATTTCATACAAGTCATACAGAGGTGATAGAAAAATACAGTGGACTCCTGTTATAACGAAGTCCTCAGGACTGGCAGTTTCCTTTCATTATATAGAAATTTTGTAACCGAACAAATAAACAATAACAATACATAGAGCAGATAATGTTGCAGCCTGAATTTTTACTTTCTTGTAACCGGAATTTCGTTATTACCGTGTTCGTTATACCAGGAGTGCACTGTAGAACAGACAGAAGTTTTTGTGAACAGAAAGAAACTTCGAGAAGATGGACTAATAAGAAAAACAAAGAATTCACAGATTTCCTGATTAGAACATAGGGCGAGGGAAGTGTGAAGAATAAGAGATATAAGAGAGATAAAACTGTTACCACACACCTCCACTTTGGAAGCTAGGAAGAGACAGGTTGGAGCCATCAGTAGAGGGTCAATGCTCTTCAGTGTGTTCCTGAAAATGTAAGGTTGAGAAAAAAATACAGTCAAACCTGCCATAGCTGCCACCTGTCTACAGCAGCCACCTGCTGTATGTGGCCAATGAAAAATCTCCCCCGAGCGGAAAGCCATGTTTAGGACCCTGTGTATAGCGACCACCTGTGTACAGCGGCCAATGAAAAATCCCCCCGAGAGAAAAGCCATGTTTAGGACCCTGTGTATAGCGGCCACCCGTTTAATGCGGCCAGCGATTTAGTATTCTGTGGTAAATTTTATCCCGAGTACAGTTGCCACAGACCCACACGGAGCCACAGCCAAGTTGATATTTCAGCATGGTGTATTGCTTTGTAGCTGTAAAGGTCATGCATGGTGAACAGTTCAATGATCATTCAGGCATAGTACGCACTCTTGAAAAAACTCACTCGCTGTACTCACACAAGGATGCAAAAATGCGATCAATAACAGCATTATTCAATGCATTAAAAATGTGCATGTATGTTAGAAAACCTCTCTATAGTGGCCACCTGTCTGCAATGACCACTCTCCCTTGGGTGGCCACTATAGACAGGTTTGACTGTATTCCAAATTTTACATCCCACTGGCGAACCATTCCTTGCTCCAAGAACAGACTACTGGAACTTTAATGGGATCTATCACAATGTACACTGTTCCCATAACCAGGTATGAAACTTCACATCGCATGATCCCAATTCCAATCAACAAACCTGACAAAGTAAGAAGTCAAATTCAAACATCTTTATAATTCAAACATAAAATGCATAATTCATATTTCATGTACCCACTGATTAAAGTAGATAAGTATCAAACACAAAATCAGGAGCTGCTTGCTACATACAGTACCCTGCATGTTTTAATCATGATATGGCTACCCCTATCCTAAACAAATACACTCAGCAAATAACACATTCTATAATGTCTTCAAATGTCTTACTTTGCATAGAACCTCTTGAAGTAGATGGTTGCTGTACTGATGACTTGTTGTCTGACTTTCATTTGTTCTCCAATCGCCTGGATGACTACAAGAAGAGACAAACACACATTTACATATATACAAATTCCTTTTCAATGCTGGCTTCAATGTAAAATTTGCATAAGGGGGGGGGGGTGGAGGTGATAATGAAATATGGTTCCAAGTTGAATCAATGGCTGAAAACAAAATCAATCATTGTAGCCAGGATACTTTGTGTATAAATCACTTACCTCCTGTAAAATAGAGCAGAACTCATCATTAACGGTGAGCCCAAGAGATCAGAACATAACACAGTTCAGCTATTATGAAATTATCAAGGCAAAGTGTCAAATCTGAAGTATGACTGGAAAATATTGGAATAGCATCACTCTCATATTTTTGGTAAAATTCCCAAGATCATGTTGGTGCTGCCATGAAAAATACTTTTAACTTCAGTGGCTGTACATTGCAATGAGAAACAGCTTTCAATAACTGTGATGCATTTTCACATTGAAGTTGATCTGATGGGTTTTGCTCTGAAAAAAAAAAATCTATCAACTTATGACAAGGATGTGCTTTCTTATCAATGATATTTAGAATGTAAAAGTTGACATTTTTACATTATATACTATATACTGGTAAACACAGATAAATGGGCACAGTAATAATCTAAATTGCTATCCACAATCAGTTGACTATTAAAGGTCCTGTTTACCTTTGGGAGCAGTGATTTAAGAAATTTTGAAGACATCGCATTTAATGCATTGATATATATGTGTAGGTCTGTTGTACCACAAAACATCCTATCACATAAAATTTGTGATAAAGCCTTGAATATTTGGAAATATCGGCATTTTTCTCAGTAAACAGTAACTGTAGACAGTTTAGTCTGGAAACATTTTTATTATAACTATTGTTCACATTTTGCATACTTAACAACACTGAATATTGATTTTACCAATTCAAATATTTACGGTGGTTGTTTCTATCCTCAACTCACATTTTAGAACTATTTTAAAGCAATAATGTTTTTGTTTCATCTGCAAATGGTAAATTCTGACTTTAACTATGATGAGACAAACACTTGGCATTATGAGCTTATTAGTGAATTCATGTCTGTGAAGTCTTACTTCCAGCATAGAAGATCATGACCTTCTGGTATTCTTCCTCTGAGAGCACCTGGAGATCTTTTTGTCGATCCTTCATCAAGACTTGCTTATCCAGGATCCACTGTTGGCTGTTGGAATCAGAAAAGAATGCATGCTTTGCTCTCAAGTTACCACTGATCATGAAACTCTGTGAAAATCATAGATTAGTCAAAGGAAAAGCAAATAAATAAAATATAAAACCTACAAGCACAAAACAAAGCCTAACAGTAGTATGCCCAAGACTACAACTACATGCCTAATGTGAATATGTTACCACTTCATAATACATGTAATTATGTTGAGGGTTGAGCATTTGACCTACATGTTGACAGGCAAAGTCCACAACTCACCCCATAATGCTTTCAATAGACCAATTTACTCATCTGATATATCCACTGGATATATATCAGACGAGTATGACCATGAACATAAAGAATCAGTGTGTAACAAATAACAGAACGAATTGAGTTGTCCATCCACTGTGATGCATTGGGCTAATCCCTGTACAAATACTGTGAAATCCACAGCACAATCATTAGTGCAAAAAGGCATCATGTTATCTTTAGCTATCTATGTGCACATGCATCAAACTTAGGTCTGTAGTAGGCCCTACACTCTCTCCGATTGATGTTTCTATCTTTGGTATGACAAAGTTGATCGTGAAGAAGATATTACTAATTTACCACATATTGTGTAACCATGACCTTAGTCCTTAGGTTTATTTCCTAATCTACCCTCCCTGCCCTCTGTAAGTTTAAGCTAAAGTTTGTAGTGCAGAATTGAATTGAATTGAAAAATTGAATTGATGCTTAAAGGACTAACTGTTATAAGGAATATGATATTGGTATGCAGGGCTGCCAACTCTCACTCACTGAGAGTGAGACTCACTCATTTTGGTCCTTTCTCACTCTAAAACTTTATTTCATTTGCATGCATTTCCATTGATCTCACTCATTTTGACTCCTAAATTATAGCATTGGCCTATGGGAGTCTCACTCTCCACTAGTTTCCAATGTTGGCAGCCCTGGGTATGACAAACTAATTCAGGGCTAGGCTAGTGGAATAGGTTTTTTAACATTTTGATTTTTTCTTTAACTGTGAATGTTCTATAAATATAATCATGTATGCACTTCTATTCTGTACGCATGGCCCTATTAGTCTGCGGACTTACTGTTATGCTTCTTTTGATTTGCAATAAAACCAAATTGATTGAAAAAAGATGTGTTATGCCTGTTGTGTTACAGATTTACAGTACAGAGGGAAATTACATCACAGATATATAGGAGTGGGACTACGATACAGCCTGCACCATTGATCACTTCTGAACTCGATGAAAATGTTGGTAAACGTAGAGACATTTTCGAGAAATACACATGCATCACAATAATGCTGAAGGTATACGTACCAATGGGAACTTTGCCAGAAGTTTCCGGCCATGATTGCCCCGTAACGAATAGAAAAGCGGTATAGATTTCTTCAGCAGTAGGACCCAGGCTACTCAGCTCAAACAACAAGGGCAAGGATGCTGATGGGTACGGGTTCGATCGGTCGGCTGACTGAATTAGGTTAGATCGCGCGCTCTTCGTGTATCTTACCAAGGAGCTGATCTTACGTAGACCAGCTGTTCCAGTATCGTATGCCAGTTAGAGGCGGAGTAAGAGATACACAACGGTGACATTAGCTGTACATGTTTTACCATATCTATCTACACTTCTATCTATCTATCTATCTATCTATCTATCTATCTATCTATCTATCTATCTATCTATCTATCTATCTATCTATTTATCTATCTGTCTGTCTGTCTGTCTATCTATCTATCTATCTGTCTGTCTGTCTCTCTAGATCTATCTGTTTATCTATAGATCTGTATTTATTTTTTATTCATTCATTTATCTATCCATCCATCAATCTATCTATCTATCTATCAGAGAAGTATCTATCTATCTATCTATTCATCTTATTTTGATTCTAAACGTTTTAAAATCACTTTCGCACATTAGTTATCACTACAATTATTAAAAGCATTTTACATGCAGCCCAGGCTTTCAGTAAAGTGACTCCACAACCGTACCTTGTTTTTGACAGTGACACCAGCGGAAAAAGACAACAACAAACAAACATGAAATTTTGAAAAAAAAGTGAAGCTTTGGAAGAACAAATCAGACTTTTTCAGAGAAAGAAGACGAGCGGAAAGACAAGCAAAGATCCGAAAACATGCAAAATTCTTTTAGGCTGTGTTGGTAAAACCGAAAGAATTTTAAGCCTATAGCATACAGCAACTACGATAACGAAGACAAGCATGGCCGAACTCATCGTCACTAAATTATCATTTGAAATCCTTTAATAAAACAATTATATGAGATAAACATATTATTGTTAATAATAATGTCCATTTGACACACTCGTTTGCACTATTTGTGCTTTATTTAGCGAAAATATTCAATTCAATTCAATTTAATTCAATTCAAGTCAATTATTTCAATTCTTCTTTTTTCCAACAAAACATAACACAGAATGAATCAGGGTTTATGTCATAAACACATACATTCGATTTTTGCAAAGGATAAATGATACAGATAAAGATAGCATACAAGCAAAAATACAACGTTATGCTTTAGTTGAGAAAAAAAAATGAGAGGTCCACTAAAACAACCTTGTATATTACGAACCACTCAAAGAAAAAATACTTATTTACAAATACTTACAACAAATATGATTTAAGACGAGACGGAACAAAACAGGAGAAACACAAAACAACAACATGACACGACTTGACGGAATAGATGGAAAGAAAAAAAGAAAAAAGAGTGCGGTAAATAATATAAATTGTATATTGCGGGAAATTTCGATATACAATAAAAAACTGAAGTAAACACAGTCAGATCTCATCAAGACGACCCTATAAAAATGATACAATCAAATCATTCTGTTAGAGATCCAAAGAATCAAAATATCATAACCAGTTGCAGAAATAGATATACAGGAACCTGCGTGGTAGAGGTCATTGAGTTTTGGCAATTATAGAATCTTGCAGAGATTGGGTTAAGAAAATTCCAGTTGATAGGGTCATGTCTCTTGATGTTATACAAAAATCACTGTGCAAAACATCACGTTGTTATCTGTCTCAGGGGGTCAAAGTCGCTTTGATGACCCTCTCCAAACAAAAGATCACCAGCTGATCCCAATTGTTTTATCTCAGTGCAAACATTCAAGAACCATCGAAACTCAGACTGTCCTCGGAGCTGTCTTTGTCATCGACGTACGTTTCTACATATTGTCCAAATTAACAGACCGGAGGAAAATTTACTGGATATTGCATGTACTCAATGTGCTTTTATTCGGAACCATTCTCAGTAAACTCAGGTGAGATCCCTAAATGTACGGAGAAAAACACCTTCTTGCTTTATCATCGTGCGAAAGTCATTCAATGCACCATATATGTTACAGCAGCACGCACTGCATTTTTGAAATAAGGTCCGCGCTATAAATGAATGCGAATTCTGTTATTCCACGACTTTCGTATCTTATTTTACACAGCTACACAGAAGTTCACATGATATCCGTGGGTATATTCTTATCCTAGTTCAACTAGCTCTTTGGCTGATGAAGTTAATAAGTCGTAACAGATGTCTCGCTCGCAAAAATATAGGAATGATTCTTATTTCAACGTTGGCGACAAAAATGACACATACTCCTGACACTACACAGGTATGCACCTAGTCCTTGATGATGCGCCATAACTCATCAGTTACAATCAGCACAGTGAAGATTTTGTTTTTGTAATGTTATCGATGAGAGAAATCACGATCTTGACTTTGTTAGCAATTGGATATCGTTAACTTTACGAGAAATCGTTACCGTCAATAACATTTCGTTGAATGTAGGTCCTGCAGTGATTCTCGCGTCATGTGCAAAAGTACCTTCGAAATTTGATATGAAAATGAATGTTACTTGTAACTTTTGTATTTTCTTTGCTGGTAGTACCCTGGTTGAAGATTAAGTTATGTGTCACATTAGGTGTCTTATTAGTGGACTTGTATAGAGCTGCGCTGATACAGATTAGAAATTATAATGAGCTTTGGCGTTGTTTAGAACTCTTATGACATGTCTAGTAAGATTCGTGGCACTAGAGACATAACTTTGCAAATCCTATGAGCATTTATTTTCCATTTTCTATTTTACATCCAGCGCCGTCCCCTATGCGCTTTCGTCATGTGCGAATATTTGGAATAGTCTTGCTTCAAGAACACTGATCAAGAGGCTGGTATAATGGCAACCACAGTAAATTTAGCGTCTGTCGCCATCATCGTTCACGTAACTTGTAAGTGATTTTCACGCAACCTGTAAGTGACTTCCACGCGTCATGATAATCATTATTGAAAGTATCGTTGCAATCAAGACAAACGACCGGAGCTAAATATGACTAGATAAACATTTTGGGAAACCATGAGATCAGAATCATGTGTATCTTCTTGGTATATCTCACAATGTATCATTTTAACAAACTCCATGGTCGAACAACCTCTGCGCTTTCGAAAAAAAAACATACACACAAAAACAAACAGAAAATCATATCAACAACAAAGGGGCATGAATATCAATGGGATCCAACTCGTCACCTCCGGTCATCATTATGAGTATTGGCTCTGATAAATAACATTAAAAACTGATTGGAAACCTACGCGTCGCCTATTACTTATTGATTTCAATATTATTTTAAACATTAATAACAATGATAATCACAATAACAATAACAATAGTATCTAGAACAGTGATTAGGTTATACAAGAACATAATCATCATAAAAAACAATAATAATAACAACTAGTGCAAAACTCTGCCAAAGAAGATGCCCGTGGCGCACAACAGTAGAAACTCACACTAAAACGAACTAAGAGTAAGCTGATATGACAATGTATTGTTAATGTCAATTGCAGTCCTAGGTGTGTATTTGGCAATCAATAACTTTTATGGAATGACATTATAGCTGTTTTAGATTTGTAATAAAGCGAAAAATTCATCCGCATAAATTAGTGACGTGTAATAATCAAATTCTGGGGCTATTGTGTTGACGAGAATCGATTTTGAGAGATACTTATCACAAAACTCCCTACAGAAAAATGATTTAATTACATAATTTCAGATATTGAACATAAACAAATAAAGTTGATATTGCACTCGCTGTATATCAATAATAGGCATGTGGTTAAACCGATGTAACGATTGAGACTATGTCGAAAAGAATTGGTCACAAATGCTTTTCTGACTAGACTTTATCTAAAAAAGAAAAAAAAAATCATCGCGTCTCAATCTTGCAATTTTCTTCTTTCCAATAGCACTAATGCAAAGACAATGACAATTACCACTAAAATGGAAAAGAATGCTCCCAAAATTCTTAGGTTTGTCTTCTCATTTTTTTTTTCATCGTTGATATTGATCAATATTAATCATATTGTTATCTTTAAGTTATGTATTATTTCAAAGTATATGGAATACTCCTGCTATCGAACATCATTCTGCAGAAGTATAGATGTCATGTAAGTCATGATTACGCAAGTGCTGCATAACAGAAGTCTCTGATTAGCACCATGGTACAAAGATCTCGAAGTACACGTGGCATCAATCATGAACGTCAATGGCCTTTCACAATGAGTGTTATCTTGTTGATTTGTTTCGAAGCAGGGATAATCACTTGTACGAATCAAAGTACAAAGTTATACGCTCTAAAATATTCAACGGCTCGGATCTTGACTATTGTTACCAATACTTAGCGTCGTCTACTATAGGTGCAAATTGGGGAAACGTAGACTAAATTCAATATCTCCATAATGGTCAAGCATATTTCCATTTCACGTTAGATGCAGAGATATTCTCAAGATCAAAGTGAGTTACTAAGTATGAGAGTTTCCTTACTTGCTGTGATTTCGTTAGGCGATAACCAGCGGCAAACCGTTTGAGACTAGATTACAAGTCTCTACAGCGCCTACTATCTTTATTGTCGATTTTAACTACATACGGGAACAACCGAAAAGTCATTTCTGGGTGACTGATAACAGCTGAGTAGAAAAAGAAACGTTTATTTTTTGGGGTATTTCAATGTTATGGATCTCTTCACAAAAAAGCTACAACTGTAACACGAATGAGGAAAGTAGTAATCATTCGAACATAACTGCGCAGAGTACCATATATATGTTTGTTTGGTTTTTGTTCTTTGCTTGCTTTCGAGGGATTTTATACCCACTTTATCGCAATTTCTGTCAGATATAGCAGTACTCATCTTCAATCCTGTATCTGCAACGTCGGCGCCATCCACAAACCTCAGTGAAGATGAACTTTCGCTGCACATGTGTGCTCGTGATTGCACTCAACAACGATCGTCGCGCTTGTGCGCGTTCGAGTTCACGGCAGAATGGTACTACTCCATGTCTAAAGCATGCTATCGATGTCCTTTCAACTCGACTGACTGTGAGCGGCCGCACTGCATAGCACTGAATGGGGTTCAGCGTCCAGTCTTGTCCATCAACCGCCAAATTCCAGGTCCGAGTATACAGGTATATATACAACAAATGGAAGCAAATTTCAATGATAACCTACTAGTCAAAATAACCAACCATTACGAATTCAAGGTGGTCTTACAGATGAACTATTAGCATACCCATAAGCTTTGATTTTTTTTGTGTGTGGTGGTACACTTAAAAAAACCAACACTTATCGAAGTTAAGAATCGATTTTACTTTTTTTCCTCGGAGTAGTATCATGACAGCAAATGTTAAGCACATGGATTAGTCAAATACCTGTCGGCCCTTGGCTTAACACGATCACGTGACAGTGAAACATGTATATGATGTATCACCATGAGTGCTCTTGACTCTGAGACCATATAGTGTTACATGTAGTTTATTATTTTGGCAACAATATCTTTGTATAAACCTAATTCAATGGCAGTTCATCTCACGGTTATATAGTTGGAATAAGTTTCGCAAATTTCAGTTCAGTTTCACTATATACTTTCTGTCCATCCAACAAACTGTAATAAATGTACGATATTCAAAGTATACAATTTTAAAATCACATTTCTAAGAAGTACAAGACATAAAGTATGATACAAAATACATGAACGAATGAGTGTTAAAGGAAAGATAATCTGCATACCTTTTAAGGCTTACAAAACTAGATATATCGCTACGGCTACTGATATGCCTCCGCCATAATGCATGGTTCTCCCAATAGGTCTATAGTACAATGTCTTGACAATGTGTGATGACAGTTTCACACAAGTGGCAAAATATTAAAATGACAGGTTTGACACAAATGTGCTGAATGTTCACTTTCCTAGAACTAGGTTCAATTGGATGAATGATTAAAATGTCAGAGTGCAGGTATTTGGGGAACTGATGATTTTTACTTGACTTTTGACCCTTTTATAAGTTTATGCATTGAGTAATTTTCAAGGTATTGAGAAAAAGTATAATTTCAGTATCAAATGGGAAAATAGCATTATCTAGACCTGGCCTTTGACCTTTGACCTCACAGTTCCAAAGAGAATCACTGTTAGGTTGAACATGCATAAATATGTAAGTTTCATGATGATACCTTGAGTTACTTTCGAGATATGGAGGAAAAAGTGCAATTTAGCACTTTCACTTGACCTTTTGACCTTTGACCTTTTGGCTTCCCCAAAAATATATATTGGGTAATACATGCCATACATCAAGTTAAAAAAAAAACAACCTTCAGGCATATTGCATTTTAAGGAAAGTATTGATATTTTGAGGAGTTGACCTTGACCTTTGACCCCTGACCTTTGACCCATGACTCCCAACTTCCCTAGATAATCACTGCCCATCGGTACAAGCATATATACTAAGTTCCATGAAGATACCTTGAACCATTTGCGAGATATGGAGAAAAACATGAAATTTCAATTTTTTTTCACAAAATAACCTGTGACCTTTGACCTTTGACCCAGTGACCCTAAAATCCACACAAAGTATTATCCCCCAAGGATATACCCTCATACCAAGTTTGATGTAAAACCACCACACGGTTCTTGAGATATCGACAAAAACAAAACGGGACGGACGGACGTACGGACGGACGTACGGACGTACGGACGTACAGACGTACGGACGGACGGACGGACGGAAGGACGGACGACCCGAAAACATAATGCCTCCGGCCACTTCGTTGCGGAGGCATAAAAATCCTTGCCATGGACAGGAGTGATCTACTGAATTACTAAGTTTCCTTTCCTCAGGGCGTATGGATGAATACTGTCCAAGTAAAACATATCAACAACGGAAATTTGCCCATTGTTTCTTTTCCCTGTTAAGGTATGTCAGGGTGACCGAATTCAGGTGAAAGTTCACAATCTCCTGGACAACTCCGAAGGTCTGGCGATCCACTGGCACGGCCAGCATCAACGCCATTCTCCTCACATGGACGGGACGTCGATGATCACGCAGTGTCCGATACCCCACCCACAGACCTTCACTTACGACTTCGTGGCCGAGACACCGGGCACCCACTGGTGGCACTCCCACTCGGGGTTGCAACGGGCCGACGGCATCTTCGGATCCCTCGTCGTGCGGCAGGCCAAGGACGTCGACGAGCACGGCGACCTCTACGACGTCGATCGCGTCGACCACGTGCTCGTGCTGTCCGACTGGACGGACGTGATGGCGATGCAGCACATGATGATGGATCTCCATGCCGATGGGCCTGGGGAACCAGATGGGCTCCTTATTAATGGGCGTGGCGCGGGACAGGTTTGTTTCTTCACTATTGGGACGTTTGCTTCATCCCTTTGTTAGTGATTTTATAAGATGTTACGTAATAACACTATATTGTCACTGGCCCACTGCCTTCTATATTCACTTGATTCCAACATTTTCTGTCATTAAAACATCGTTCCATTCAAGCTATGACGATGCATAGTTCGGATAATATAATATTTAGTTTGCGGTGTACCATAGCGTGATTCTGCCTATCACCTTGCGAAGTGACGTGGGATACAAAGAACAATTAAGTGTCTCCCAAAACAAGAAGATTTCCTTGTCTATCTATCTGTATTATTCCTGTTGGGAATAACTATTTTTTGAAAACAATTGGCTTACATCAACAGGTATTTGAGCAGGACGGTTTGAAAACTGAACTTCAGCGCAGAGTATTTAGTGTTACACCCGGATTGAGACATCGATTTCGGACGATCAACACCGCGGTGACGAATTGCCCGCTAATACTATCGGTAGCCGGTCACACGATAACAGTAATCGCTTCCGATGGTTCGCCATTCGATCCAATTTCAGTGAGTGGTTTCGTGATATCGGGAGGTGAGCGATACGATTTTGTTTTCGCCGCCGACAAACCGATAGATAACTATTGGTTGCGGGTGCGTGGCGTGGAGGGGTCTGAGTGCGAAGGTATCGAACAGCTTGCGATATTACGTTACAACGGAGCGCCGATTGAGGAGCCGACTGGAGAGTTGGATGATGAGGTGCAGAATGGTGTAATTCTCAATTTGCCGAACCACGAACGGATGTCATCCTCAGGGCCAGGTCTAGTCGATTTGAGAGGTGCGCATATGTTGTTGTTTTTTTTTTTAAACCCCGTTTACATTATGTAAGAGACTCAGATACAACAACACACTGAGCTATGAAGAGTAAAAAAAAAAAAAAAGCCTATACAGGTCATTGCCAATCATCAGAAACGTCCATCATTACAGCCATCATGTACGCCTCAAGAAAGTCAGAGCTACGTATAATACGTCATTCATTAATTGTCGTAAGAGGTATGGACATCCGTCTTAAATGCCATTTTCTCAAGTTTACCACTATTTGACCTTGTTCTTTACATTTCACGCTGAAACGTTTAAGAGGGTCATTGTCATTATTGTTCCAATTATTCATGCTGTTGCTACTTCGTTTATCTTGTGTCATGTATAGGTCTGAACATATCACCTGAAGTTGTCCGAAAAGACCCAGATGTTAGGCATTACATCGAGGTCGATTCTGTCTACCGCAACTCTCCCAAGCTACATCACCCGCTTTACTACCCCGTGGAGAAAGGCGGCCAAAACGGTGCCACCTACACGGCCAAACGAACGCACATGCTGAACAACATCAGCTTCGCACTCCCACCCGTTCCTGTGCTCAGCCACCACGACCTCGTGCCCGACGACGAGCTTTGCACGATGGAGTTGCTATTGGCAACGACGGGGAGAGACTGCGGAAAGGAATACTGCAGCTGTATTCACGTGATTGAGGTCAAGCTAGGTCAGGTAAACTATGATAATATTACTGTACCTCTCGCATGGATCAAGTGCTAACGCAAAATTCACTCACCTTCTTCGCGTTTTGTTATTGTTAAAAAAATCTGCTATCAGGAAGTCACCTCCCTGCTGCTATGTATCTAGATCATATTCGTTGCGGACATTTTGATACTCTTTTGAAGGCACTCGAAATGTCATTACTGACCATTGCAATGATATAAACTCCCACACAGTTTTATCAAAAACTTACTAGTATCGAAGTTTATTGTGTTTTGTCAAAGTGTCTTTTTTAAGATTCGGCTTCGCTATTTGAAACAAATTCTAATGCAATTACATCAAAATTGCAACATGGAGTGATATTCGAATGAAACTTTGTCAGATGCCCTGATATGGCGACATCGAAATTAGAATACAACAGTTGAAATAAAGTGGAATGAAAAACAGAACAGCTTGTTTCCACATTTCACTGCCACATTAAAAATGTGTAGCTATATAGGTGTAGTACACGTCAAACACAAGTAGGGCCTACATGTACAATCAAAATTTTCTCGAAAGGTTTGCTGATGAGGAAAATATAGAGTATGCTTCCCGTATCTTTGTTTCATGATTATCATGTTCTCTTTTCAAGACGAATATTTAGTACTTTTTATTCCATGACATCGTCTGACAGGTTGTGGAATTGATACTCGTTACCAAGTCACAAAGGGAATTTGAACCCCACCCTCTCCATCTCCATGGAAACCACTTCTACGTCATCGCTTATGATAATGGCGACCAAGTTCCTCTAGAGCAAGTGAAGGAGATGAATGAAAGAGGTATATGAAACTTTAATCGTTGGTATCGTGTATTCATGGTAACCTCACGAGAGGTACAAATCTCTTAGTAAAAATAAGAGTCTATCTTATTGATTCTGACAATATATCAACGAAATAGAACGGGATGCGTTATAGGGAGACATATTTCCACCATGAATTTGATTCTTCCAACATTTTTCTTCGTACTTTGTCCTTTTTAACTACATTAATTTTTCCTCGTTAATGGGGTTAGCACTCAGTGACCCAAGAAAATGACTGATGATTCACGTCAGGGGTGCACATCACGAGCTTGACAACCACGAGTCACACAGCCCACGAGTTATACAGCCCACGAACCAAACACTAGATAAATAAGGCCCCTACGCTCGACATCAACTAAAATAGGCCCACGAGCTATACGGTCCACGAATTAGACACTACATGCAAAGTGCCCATGAGATTAACATTTAGCTAAAATACCCACGAGCGCGCCATTACATCACTGGGATTAATGTGCACTTTAATATCGAGCTCGTGGGCCTTATTTGCCTAGTGTCCAACTCATGGGTCTGTTTTACTTCAATTAGTATCGAGGTCACCGCCATAGCGTCAAATCACTTATGATGCACACAATGGATTCTCTGCAGGAGAACTGGAGAAAAATTTAGAGCGCCCTCTCCGGAAAGATACCATCATGATGGCCCAGCGGTTCGTGATTCTGAGACTCAGGGCAGATAATCCTGGATGGTGGCTGTGTCACTGTCATATGGATCTACATCAAGAGGTAAATAGGAGCTCAAAATAAACTAACTAAAAAAAAAGAACAACGACGGAAACAAAAACAGTAACAACAACAACAAAACAACAACAACCGCGCACTGTCAGACAAGTCAGTAGATGTCATCGCCATCTTTTTGTTATTCAACATTTATCTCTTGAAATTAATTGATGGTTAATGTCCGGCTATCTCCCAAAAACAACATCTACATCATCATCATCAACAGCAGCAGCAGCAGTATCATCAACAACAGCAACAACGAATGAAACAATCGAAGAGTATTCAAAACATGAAGTTCTCTGTCAAGACACGTTTTTTTTTTGGGTCAAAACCTAGAAGATAGAGGCACTCGTATCTATACTTACTTCGTTTGGTTCATAATGACCGTCATATTTCGATCAAAGCAGGACATTTTATCACGGTAGAGGAAAATGTTCTTGGCAGGTAAACATATTGAAGCTTTAGATATATCTTTTTTTTTCCTTTTTAAGTTGTATTGTTTTCTTCTTGCATCGAACTACAGTAAAGTCACCTTTGAGACCTCAGACGAATGGGTCAGGGAAATTTTCAGAAGATCTTTTTCTTCGTGCCAGATTTAGAGAAGGTAGCTAAAAGAATGCCAGCTTCAGGATTCGACTTCGAGTGAAATCATTTTAAAGCGAAGAGCTCAGTTTGAACTGCTCTTTTCGTCGCCAATTATTTATTATGTATCTATTCCAAAACACCTATGAAAGTTTCAATCTATTTATATTAGGAAATTATGCATATATGCATGCATATGACATATTTCTTTTATGTTTTATCATGTACAATTTTAATGATACGTTCAACATTTTCTTTCTAAACATTTTTAAATCTATACATTTATAACTTCAATATCATCTATATACCTTTCTATCCCACCATCTACATGTACTCTGTTTATCGATATATATATATATATATATATATATATATATATATATATATATACATATGTATATATATATATATATATATATATATATATATCGCTCTACATTTTTGTCTATTTGTCTTTCAGTTCAAACAAGTTCAAATGAAATTTTATTTCCAATTGCACACTTTTGTTGTCCATGCAAATTCAAGGAAAACAAAACGTACATTGTATTACAACATTTATATGCATATATGCGTACGAAGAGCTTTTAATCAGAAAGCGCTAAATCCATTGAAAACGATGGATTTAGTGCCTTTTCGAAGCGAGCTCTTCATAGATATTACATATGAGACTAATTCTTCAAAGTAATTGAGTTATTGGAAAAGAGGGGCCCACGTCTTTCTGTATGTATCCATCCATTTTCTCATTATCTATAACTCTATCTTTGTGTATGTATACTTTCCGTCCTCCTATATTTTAACAGCTCGGCATGGCGGTTATTCTCAGGGTTGGTGATGATGCAGACTTACCCCTTCCTCCAGACAACTTGCCCGTTTGTGCTCGAGACGGCTATTCGTACAAGACCAAACCCAAGGAAGGTAGGAATACTTAGTACATCATTTTATCCCTAACAAGACTCTAGACAAGTATCAGGCGATAATGGGAATACTTTCCGATTCCACAGAAACTGTACTACCATAAATTTGTTAAAACATGTTGGAATTGAGTAAAGGGCAAAAAAAAAAAAAAAAAAACCCATGTGAGATTGCCATTTAGCAAAGATTGTTGATATAGGAATACAACGCCTCATTCATATTAAAGTTGATTAACTTTTTCTATCCTTTGGGGGGAGCGGGTTTACAGACTACACCTTACCTAGGTACACTGCAAAAAGTCCGGTGTTAAATGGTGAACACCGAGCTGGTGTTAAATTTTCGGTGCTCATTTATGGTGTTAAATTAACACCTACGGGTGTCATTTCCAAATTTTAAACTGTTTTTTGAAGAGTTTCTTAGTAACTGCACTTCTTGTTGATTTTTAATTTAAACAAGACGATCAAGAATTTTACATTAAAATACTAGATTTTTGAAAAAATGTGAAAATAAATTTACACCAAAGTAACACCAGCTGGTGTGGTCCCTTATTGAAGCTGAACGGGTGTTAAACCATTGATATTAACACCAGCAAATATCAAATCAACACCATGTGGTGTCATTTTTTAATTAACACTAGTACAGTGTCAAAATAACACCAGGTACAGTGTCAAATTAACACCACGAAGTGTCAGGTGAACACTTTTCAACACCATCACAGTGTATTTTTAACACCTGTGGGTGTGGTCCTTTATTGAAGTTTGATCGGTGTTAGATTTAACACCCGTGGTGTTAAATCTAACACCGATGTTTTTACAGTGTAGGATTAAACAACGCATAGCAAGAATGAAATTACTCACTGCAGATCTGTGGAGAGTATAACATGTGATATTAGATTCATCCAGATAACGGATGTTGGATACATCATTTCTTATCGAATCGTGCAATGAAATGACACCGACAATGCAAGTATTATGTTCTCTAACGGATTCTGGTTTGAAGCATCGGTTATAGTGATACAGGTACAACGCTGACAGTGTCCTCTGAGATGATATGGTAAAAATGTGTTTAGTGAAGAGCATCCATCCAAGAATTCTCGTAGCACACCTTGTAATTACGTTCGGAATTTGTGTTAGGCTTACTTCTGTTGTTTTCGCTTGGTAGCATTTACAACATAGCTATGTACAGTGTGCTATGCTTCATCAGTGTTTCTATTCCGTTGCATGGGGTGTAAGATATTAGTTATACATGTAGTTTATTTAAACTTTTTTGTGCCTGCAGAATCTCCGGGAAACCAAAATGACGCCCCCATGGGACCATCGGACTGCGATGTGTTTTGCGCCACTCCAGTAGCATCGTCAGTCACTAGAACCGCCCTGTATTTATCGGCCATGGCCACTGGTGTGCTAATGACTTTAGCGACCATTTTCATTGTTGCCTCATGCAGAAAATATCGGTCGAGAAATAGCAGAGTCAAATACAAGAGATTATCCAATGGCAACTTTGAGATGGCACTGATTGATGGTTAAATGACAGTCGTTGTTATCAGCAGTGCTCATTTTATTCATTTCCATTCAACGCTTTTCCACACAATGATATCATTGAAAATTTTAACATTTAATGTTGTCATCTTAAATTGTGCAATTATCAACTTCAAGAAAAGGCGGTTTCCGGGAGCAAAATTCTCACAGTATTCTTTTTCATGCCATGTTCGGTCATGAAATAATGTCTGGAAATGAAAAGCTTGCTTTCGAAAGGTGCTGAATCGATTTTTTATAAACGGATTTAGCGCTTTTGTTGTTGTTGAAAGCTCTTCAATTATATTGAAAATAAATCCCCCCAAAACAACCAACAACCCCAATAAAAAGAAAAACAATAATCGCCAAAAAAAAAGAAACACCAAAGTGTGTTCGCAAACAAAACCATTGTCAAGATATATGCGTATTCATTTATTTATTTGATGGTTTGCTTGCTAATGATGCTTGTTTTTCAACGAGTTCTTCTTTGAGTGATGATTAAAATCAGTTGTTGACTCTCTAGTCTACGCATCGATTTTTGAAGAACTTCTTTGATTGTAACGTTTCCTATGATGAAAGAATTACAACGGTTCGGGGACAAAGAAACGTAGACAACACAGACGAATCGATGGTAAAAGAAGAGGACGACTTGATTTGCTTTGCTTTGCTTTGGTTTGATTTCATTTGATTTTGATTTATTCTCTGTATGACATTTCTTTACAAGTACATCAATTCTCAGCAATTTCATTAACAATGTACAAATAAGGCATTACACAGTGATATGACTATTTTCAGCAATTTTCGTTGTAAAACCTGTATATTACATCTGTAATGATAATCACATACATTACATCTTCATTTTCATACAACTTAGCGATTGCCAAGAATACGCACAAAGCTTGATTGTTTGGAAATCGGTAATGAATAACATTAATACGATAAAAGAAAACAAGGGGGTCCAACATGATGCTCGTGGAATACGGGGTTAAGGAAAAAGAGAGAGGGAGGGAGAGGGAGAGGGAGAGGGAGAGAGAGAGAGAGAGAGAGAGAGAGTTAGAGAAAGGAGAGACTCAGGGAGAGAAAGAGAATGAGAGGGGATGATAGAAACCTCCCGACGACGACAGCAAGAAAGTTGTAATCCTGGTAGTATATAGAAGGAGAAGAAAGAGAAAAATAGAGGGAATAAAGAGTAATCAAACCGATAATATAGACGTAGTTATGATTATGATGATAATTTTCATATTGAAAGAGAAAGAGGGAGGGGGAGGAGGGGGATTTTTACATTTTGATGTTTCACATGTTTTCCACAAAGAAAAGGGGGATTGTCACAGCAACTCAAGCGAATTCGAATCGGGGGGAGTGATGCCATCGCTTAAAAGATATCCATTGACCTTTATAGATCTTCATTAAACCATAATTGACGTGACACTGGTATGTGTATCACCTGTCAGTAATAACCTTTTGGGCGAAGGGGTTGTAGTTGCTAAGTTATTGACCAAAATAGAATAAAAAGAACTCATATTCATACAGGAACGTTAGTATTTCCTCTCTGGGCGCCCACTAAGAACAGAAAGGCGAGCCATTTGCATCCCTAAGGCCACCTCCCCCCCCCCCCCCACACACACACAAACAGACATACGTCCCGGCACATAAGTTATTCCAACCTTTGGAATGTAATTGAAATAGAACGTAATAAAACGACTAAAATAAACTGCAGGCACATGAAAGTAGAAATTGAAATAGAGATTCATGGCACTTTCAATCATTTTTGCAGTTTTACCATTGAATGGCAATAATTTTACACAGCTAATACATTCAACATATGCATTCTATTTTGTTGATTCAAAGTTAATGAGTAAATTAGTATGAAAAAAAAAACAAGATGTAACGTGACATATTTCTTTTAGAATATCACATAATGTTAGTACATACAATGTCATATTACTTTTGAAATATTCGCCAATAGGTAAGACTAAAGAAATGATATTTATATTTGCACAATAGATTATTTCAAGTTGCAAGGGCTCAGTGGCGGATATACGGGGTGGCCGGTTAGGCGGTTATCCCCCCCCCCCTTCGGCTCGTGTTTGTTTGTTGTTTTTTTTACGCATGCAGTTTTTGTCATAACATATCGACCATAGGGCTAAAAACTATTGCCATGTAGAATGTTGAAGTGACGGTAACTGACACTGTACTTTATCTTCCCATCATCTTTCGTCATTGCGCCTAAACGATGTCGATGCCAAATGTTTTCAGATAGTTCAATGCGTTCGTAAGTCAGTAGTCTTTGACAGTTCCTTGCGATATGTTTATAACTTGCCATTGCAAAGCTTGATACGCTTCTGTTTACGCATCCTCAGCTGATGAGGCTAAAGTCCGCTATATGCCCACTTAATTTTGAGTCTCAACATGATTCGAGGGATATCACACTTCTTCCCGCGTAGATTCATCACAAACGTGATGTAAGAGGGTGACACATACAAGCCTGTAATCCATAGTTAAAGGACTATGTATGAGCGGAGGTTTTCCCATTCATTTTCAAACTTTTATCATTCAATTTCAAAAATTTTTACTTCAATTTCGTCGCAGGATGTCGGGAATATAGGGCCAATCTTACTTTCAAATTCGTCTTTCGTCGTTCATTTTCAAATAAAGTCCATTCAATTTAGTCATTTGGCATACATTTTCGTCATTTACAGTTCAAATTCGTCAGTCTCACTCGCAGCACTCAAAACAGCAGGATCGATTTCGTCTCTTGTCAATCATTTTCGTTAAATTTTCATTCATATTCGTCTCATATCTCTATCCAGTGTGATTTTCCAGTCATTCATGTATTTTGTTTTCTGTAACCGTTCACATTTTACATTCAGGAGTAAATATACACACAAGTGCCCCCCCCCCACACACACACACACAGAACCACAGATACAGACACACACACAAGCAATCCGACTACACAGTGATACACACAGACGTACCGTCTCGCAAACAAAAACACTGACAAACGATTTCTAGGCAAACATGATTAAAGACAAAATTTAAGTGTAGAATTGTAGCCTGTTTAATGCCAAAGAATGGATAACATAATTATGTTTGCTGCTTTCCAGGGTACAAAATTTAAAGTTTGCTTCATGCATTTATGATGCGAAAACCTGAACATTACGAGTTAGAGTTCAAAATGTGACACTGACACATCTTTCCTCTGTTTTGACTTTTGACTGTCGTTTATCCTTCAATCAATTTTGGTTGGCAGTCATGTTTTTCGTGTGTATTGTCTAAGCAAATGGTTAGGGAATAATGTGTAACGATACAATTTACGAGAGAAAGTGAAAGTATGTCGGCTTAATGTTGGTTCACCATCAAAATAAAGAATCGACAACATCTGACTAATTTGAAAAAAAAAAATCATGAAATTGTGTGAACAAAGACGAATTTGATCTTCACATTCTGCGATCCAGTAGCGGGAGGGATGAATTTGAATGACAACTGACGATTCTGAATGCTATGTCTTCGAAAATGTTTGACGAAAAACGAATTGCAATGACAATTGACGAGATTGAAGTTAGGATTTGCGTTCCACGGGCTTCTAGGGACGAAATTGAATGATAAATCTTTAAAACTGAATGACAAAAGTGCGAAAATGGATGGGAAAACCTATACTAAATTGCCGCATTATTCCCTGTGTAATTATAATTTGGAACACTTGGATATTATTCGCGACACACAGGCCCTGTGTAACATAACTGGAGCACTTTGATACTATTCGCGACACACAATGGATGTTTCCCAAATAGATGTAACTTAACAAAGTTCTTTTTCCCCCAAGTGTCAAATGCACGTGGTGTCGAATTTGCGTGCTGTTCACTACGGATGCTCACGCCGAGTTCTTTTGTTACGGGGATTCCCCGCTTGAGAATACGGGGATTCCCCCAGCCCACTCACGCGTCTTCTGTTGGTTGCAACTCGTTGGTTGTTGCGCAATCACAGTGAAGCGCCAGAAGTCATTGCTATGCCTGGGTTTTCGCCCCAATTACAAGTGACACGTATTGCTCTATCAGACCAGCAGCATTATAACATCACTACATGACAAAGTGGACGTCATGTAAATGCGTCGATACGGTAAAATTGACAATAGAAAGTCCAGTGAGTGGTGAGTTTACCTGGAAGTGTCGACCAAGCTTAGAAGCACGGTAACAGATTGTTTCTGTCGGACAAAAACATTGTGGTGATTTGCTGCCGATCTCCGGGGATACAGTGAAAGGGAGTGGTAAGTATGAACAGCTGTTGACATGTAAATATCTTTGTCTAGTCGGTGCGATATCCACACTATATGCAGCCGAGTCACGGATAGTGAACTCTCCGTATTAATGTATGGCCGCGTACTAACCAATGTCAGTCGTATGCAGCTAAAGCACTCCATGTAACACGTCAGTAGGGTTTAAAGCTACGATTACAGAAAGCGGACGAAAGATGTTGAAGTATATCAGTGTATGAGAGACAGTTGTAAGAGAACTTGTGTGAAAATTTATTGCATACACTGAAAAGAAGAGTAATTGTCATAGTTTGAATAGTTTGACATTATTTGTATACACGAACACGTAATTTTATCCTTTATTTTGTTTAAATGAAAATAAATTAACTTGAACTTGAGCTTGATATATCTGCATAGTCATGCACTGGCTCACTTTGCTGTTTCTTGTATTCGCTGAAGAGTGCTAAACAAGGAAATCAGCAACCATGCGAGTTGACCGTGATAGCTATCTTCATGCATGAGATCCTTAGGGGACATGATTTTAAATATCGAGCTTACGTTCATCCGCAGTATACTCCGCAGCAGTATCCATATATAATATACTTCATTTATCTGACATGCCGATTCTGTTATTCGTGTTACCCATCTCAAAACCACCATCGGTTCGATCGTAATGTCATCAAAATTGTTTACAGGGACAGACTGCCAGTGCTAGTTAACAGGGCTAAAGTTAACCACCCTCTGTCCTGCTCAATTGAAACAGTATACAGTAGTAGCAGTCATGGCAAGTGACTCCAGGCTGGGGAAGGTGTTACAAGAGATAAGCCAGCGAAGCAGGGATGACACCGAGCTGACAGCAGACCTTCACTCAAAGCTGATGCAGGCACTCTCTCCGTCTTCATTGTCCTCTGATTTCCGAGTCAACAGTGACTTTTGGTGAGAACAGTACTCTCCGCGTAATCGGGTATCGCTTTAATTGGGTACTCCGCTTGATCGGGTAAGAAAATCTCTGCCAGAGACTACCCGTTTATGCGGAGAGTACTGCATTCCATTGGCTCTGATTAAACTGTGAGCAATGGGATGTATTGTTATGCATCACCGGGCAATCAGAATGAATTCATAATCCAAAGACCTTTTGAATAATTTTGGTGGCGCGGGTGAGGGGGGGGGGGGGGGGGGGAGGGGCAGAGATCCAAAGTGATTATATAAAGTGAGCATTATTTTGTCACATGACTTCCAAATGAATTAATGTGATTATGTTTTAAGCTCTGTTTATTTCTATCATGTCTATCAGATGAGTTTTAGAGATGGCTGCATATTACAAGCCCTGCTCTTTAGTTTTCCCTCCATTTTCAACATCATTTAGTAAATAATATCATGCATCTTGACTGCACAATTTATTATGTGATTATGTTTTGACATATTTAAGATATGTATATTGCTTTGATTAGTAGTATGTGTTTTGTATAGTTATATTCTTTGTTGAAAATGTATAAGTGAAATGAAATGAAGAAAAAATAGTGTACATTTTTGAGTAGAACAATCTGGCACATTAGAGGCTCACGAAAATACAAAATAATAGATAAGGTGTGTACAATATGAAGCAGTATCGCAGCTTCACGGCACCCTGTGATGTAACCACTCACCTAACTAAATATGAGTGCACATGTTGCACCTAATGTAGCCAACCAAGATAGCGTTATATAGTAAAGCGATGCAAGTTTCTTTTAATTTTCATATGAATCCCTAGAGCAGGAAATATGCTTTAAGAGAGCTGAACGTAATAGGGCCTACAGCACGTAGCAGGGATCAAGGGGATGATATAGTATTGGTTAAGATGACGATTCAGCTTTTAATTTCTGTCTGAGAAACTCAGAAACCACTTTATAAAATGTTAAAAAGCATACCATTCGAATAGGAATTCATTTGAGAAAATTGGTTTTGGAACGGCTGAGCTATCCAAAAACAAGGCAACACAAAGCGACCCTATGATAAAAGGTGGGTCCTACCTTTTATCAGTATCCATTTGTTTGGATATCTCGGGTATTTCAAAACCGTTTTTAGTGAAATAAACTTTGAAGCCCTCGTTATATGCCTTTTCATATTTCATAAAAGGTCCCTTATTACCTCACAAATAAAAGTTGGAAACCTGAAGTTCCGTCTCAACCAAAACTATACCATCCTCTTAATTGCAGCTTCAATAAGTGCAGTATAGCCTAACAGGTATAAACTTGCTCTCAAGAAGCAAAATCATATGTCACGTATGTGGAGGATGAGATGATAGTTTAGGTCATTTTATAAACACTGTGCACTCAGGGTCAGCTTTAAAATGAGGAGGTGCACACTCAATCTCCAATCCCAAAGCAGCCACATGTTCTTATTGCTCCTATTTCCCAGCAAGTCATCACATTAATTTACATACCAGTGTATTTTGATAATAGTTCACGCGTTCATCTAAATTTTACACATCATTTATCATTTGGAAAAGATTATTATGTATGTTTCAACTGTATCCACGTCACTTTTGATTACTGTTTTTTTTTGTTATGTCTCTAAAATGACCGCATGAGAACATAACATATTCTGCCCTTCACCTTTAATAGCTATGTGGACACTGAGGGTGATGACCAGCACTTTGATGTCGATCAGGATGCTTTGTGTGAAGCATACCATCACGTCGCTGACAAGGATCATGTCCTGAAACAGGTTTGTTTCTTCATTCCCTAAAAACATGCATACACCTATGATGATATAATGATATGTTTCTATACCATATATATATATATATATATATATATATATATAAAACGAAGAATCAAGAAATAAACTAGTAATGCACTATTTCGCCAATAAGAATGAGTTTATTGTACTTTGATTTATTGTTTATTGTATATATATATATATATATATATATATATTACATATATATGATATGTATTAAACTTTAACCTTTTTTCTATGTCATCAATGATACTACTATTGTGAGGCACCACTGAGGTCTATTACCTCTCAGAGTGTTGAAACATGTTTTTTCACTGCTAGTTGGTGAAATTATCGAGAACTGGAGCAATTTAACAGCAACGCACATTTTTATCAAAATTTCTCCTCTTTTTCATGCAGTCACTGTTTTTTCAGCCAACAGTATTTAAGTTATCCTAACCACGTTTCAGTGCACCACTGGACAGGATTAGCTGTATAGTTACGACTGGAAAATGACAGTAGCCAACTCATAATGACCTTTGTTTTCAACCTCTGATCCTGAATCCCATCGTTCCATGCAAGAATTGGCTGTTACATAATAAAACCAGTGGGCATAAGTACTAGGTGTTACAAAAAACATCCCCCACTTTTGATGTTTAATAGTACAAAAACTATATATCAGATAAAACTGCCATTGATATGAGTAATAGCTGAATAGTGTAAAATTTAGTTGGAGGTGATTTGAATATGAAAAACTATATCAGTTTCATGAAATTCATGATTAATTTCAAAGTTAGGTTCCAGATTTTCGTCAGATTTTAACCCCGCTCTGTAAAAAACCTGAACTTTACACTGGAACTTATGATGTCTATGTGAGTGTGTACTTACAATAACCCTGAACAATGGACATGAATACTAACCTGTTCAGAGCTCTGCTCCAAGGCAAATGAATGCTCTATTAGTTATTCAAGATGGATTGCCCTGCACATGGGCACTGCTAGTCTTAACTGATGGCAAAGGGTGAAATGCATGCACATGAAAAAAGTAAGCACATATTTCTACGTGCTTGCATACGCCACATTTCAGAATGAATAAAGACTAGCTGTGATAGTGGAATTCCTCATGAATAAATAATGAACATTCCAATCCTGGCCATTGTTCAGGACCATTGTGTGGGTGTCAACTACACACTCTCATACACACCAATTGACTTCTGTGCAAAGTTAAAGTTTTGTACAGAGCTTTGAAATAGAGCAAAATCTGAAACCTAACTGAAAAATAAATGTTTAATTTGATGAAACTGAATTATGCTGTCATTGTGAAATTGCCTCCAACAAAATTGTACACTATTCAGCTATTGCTCATATCAATGTCAGTGTTATCTGATATATAGTTTTTGAACTATTAAAGGACAAGTCCACCTTCATATACATAAGGATTGAGAGAATGCAGAGAAGAACACATCAGTGAAAGTTTGAGGAAAATTGGACAATCCATTCAAAAGTTATGAATATCTTAAGTATCTGCGCAGTCACTGCTGGAAGAGAAGACTATAAGTGTTTGATGTCGCATGCGTACAACTGTATAAGGAAAATAAAAAGAGAATTTCACAAAACTTTACTTTTTGAATAAAGTGCACATTTCTTCGACTTGCTACTGACGTATGTTATCAGAAGGGTAGTATTATTCCCCCTGCCTTCTGAAAGAGATAAGTCGAGTGCTCTTTTGTTATGCAAGAAAAATGGAAATATGTTGAATTTTCTTTTTTCTTTCTTTATAATTATCGTTGTACTCATGTGACATCACAAGCTATAGTAGTCATTTCATCCAGCCGTGACTGAGCAGAAACTTAAAAGATTCATAACTTTTGAACGGATCGTCCGATTTTGCTCAAACTCTCACTGATGTGTTCTACTAATATTGCTGCATTCACTCAACCCACATGTCTATGAAGGTGAACTTGTCCTTTAAGGATCGAAAGTGGGAAATGTTTTTTGTAACACCTAGTATCTGAAATGGTCTCGATGTTTCAACCTATAGTTTACAGCCCAAATAGCTTGAACCTGACTACAAGTTAGCAGCCATTTTTGAGACTGGAACAGTATTTCTAACACCTTTTTATCACATTATTCATACTAATGTACCCCCTTTCTGTTCTTTGACGCACAATTGCAGTAGTAGAATGCAAACCCACGATAATGACGAATTTTCAATCTTCCGCAGATGGCCAAGGTGATCCACAGAGTGTACCAGGATCTGGGAGCGTTTCTATGCGAATCTACCAACAGGAAGGACGTACGTCTGATCCCTATTCTCTTGGAGTGTCCCACTTTTGATAGGGTGGAAGAGGAATGGAGCAGAGAGATTGTCTTGGACCTGGCCAAGACGCTTCTCAAATTGAACAAGAAAGACAAGAGGAAATTCAAGATTCTGAGTGAGTGTTTTCCTCCAAGACAAACTTAGATTGTGTTTGAGTTATCAAATCCCACTACTGCTTTGCCCAAGATTCTTTATTTTTGTAGAATAAATGGTCATGGTGTTTATCTTGTTTCAAATCTAAGTCGTATGATTGTGTGTGTGTGTGTGTGTGTGTGTGTGTGTGTGTGAAAGAACCATACCTAAATATAGGGCCTAGCTTGGAGTATTGAATTCTATTACGTCGTGTAATATACTCCAAGACGAAACAATCATACAATTTCCGTAATGTTTTGAAATAAAAAAATAAAATAAAAATGTCAAAACTGTGTGTCACGTCTTCAAGATTTAAACACTTAGTATCATAGCAGTTGTCTTCTCCATACATATGCTGCATGTTCCACGCCCTGTATTATATTGTGTGCTGTTTGTCCATCTGTAATTGTTCACTTGACACGACAGGACGTCTGATATTGAGAGTGTTTGTTAGAGGGTGTTGATGTCAATATAATGTCAAGATGCTGGTAACGCTGGATTTGGGTTTTGTTTTGTTTTGTTTTGTTTTTAATTTTCCGTTCTCGTTATGTGAGTGTCGTTGCTTGGTTTCAAGGCAGGGAAGCGCACTAAAGATGATCCATATTTTGTGCTTCATGTGTTTTTCTTTTGTTGATACTCTGCGTAAACTGTTCTTGAACTAATCATTAATTTCTAAACTTTACGCCTATTTTGCTACATTTCCGTCCTCGCATACAGGTGCGTGGTGGTACCAAAAGCCAGAACTCTTGGCAAGGACCGTCAGCGTGTTTCTCAAGGCTCTCCAGTGCTTACATGGACCAGAGGCATACATAAACCTCAACCGCGAAGATGTATATCTGAAGACACTGAATCTCCTTCATGCGGTAGGGTTACTTCTGTTAGGAAAGTTCGCAATTGCACAATAAAAATGACTTATGAAGTTTTAAGAAAATAAAGTTGTGGAAACCCATGCAGTGTCAGGTATATGAGTAGGGCAAAGCAGTTTAGCATGATCAAATACAATCAACCATGCATTTGCCAACGGGCCCCTTCTGAACTGATCTGTTCTAAAAGGGGACTTGTATCGTATGTATCAAAAGGTGGCGTCACACTGTTCCGAAATTGACACATGATGACCATACATATATGAAATTTTCAATTTGGCACAAAGTCGGCCCTGAACTTGGTCGAAAAGCCAATTAAAAGCATAAGCAATTAGTACCATTCCTAGAGAAGACCGCACAATTAATAACACTTGAACCACACACAAAAGCTATACATGAAGATGTGAATCTTTGTCAAGAATAAGTTCATCCAAGGGACACAGGAAGGTTGGCTACACGATGGCTACACGAAGATTTTGCCACCATTCACGAAGTTGCTGCTCTCGAATTTGGACATTTCCGTTATCGTGCGTCCATCTTTACTCGATTTCAGGACAGCGTGAAAACAAAGTATTCACATTGTCCACACACGTCGCGCACCGACTCTAAAGCTGACTTGCCCTCTATTGAAGCGAGACAGCCTTCAATGTGAGCACTCCCACATCAATACCGTGTAAAGCGTTCCTGCTTCACTCCCAATTTGAATGCAATTTTCATTGTTTTGCTCAGTTGACTTATTTACCGGTATGAGAGTCAACTTGACCGTGGATTCCATTTTCACTCCAAGGTAGTCGTCACCAACTCTAGAACTTATGTTTCCTTCCTAGCTGGAGAAATGTTTTTCTTATAATTCCCTCGTACATCAGCCTTGTTTAAAGTAGCTTTATCTTTTCTTTTCTTTTTCTCCAGGTAAATGGAGCACACTCGGGCGGCAAAATCATTCCCGACGAAAGTTTCTACCTTCAGGGTTTGGAGTCTGTTGTGGTGGAGAAGCATCTTGATATCTACTTCCAGAATAAACGAGTCAGGCTGGCACAGCTAACATCATTCCATGACGCACTGGTACTACAGCAACGTTAAGAGTGTTTTTAACCTTGCATTGGCATAGTCATTCTCTTGCAGTGTATAGATATCAAAATGTAGAAGTAATATAAAGACCCATAATGTGAAACTTCAATTTACGCATGGCAAATATACTTTCTTTGTTCCAAGGCACGTAGAAAGTGTAACAGTATGGTTTTAACACGTACGATTGTAAAACATTGATGTCTTGTGATGTCTCGTCATCAAGGAATCAATATGTTCTTTGTGACAATTGTAATTCGAGCGCTTTCAAAAGTGAAACACTTTGAAGAATGATCCTTAAATGCTGCCCGTGATTGGCATGACAGTTAATATTTCTTTTAATACTTCTATCCTTTCGTCGATAACTCTTTTAGGTCACGAGGCCATTTTCTGTAGTGGAAATTCCTTTCTTGCTTCCTGTGTCAGTAAAGTGGAAGATAGCTTGTGTGGAATTCGCCGATGAACAGACGGTAGGTACCTACCAGTATAGGTGGTTGCGTAACTTGCATGATTTAGAGAAGTAGTGGTTAACGCGATGATTGCTATCGCATAGAAGAAAAGAGACAAAATCTCATAAAAAGAGGAATTAAGGTTCAAATTTGAATTTTCCTATTTCCGTGAGTGAACACTCAATAAGAAAGCCTCGGTTCTTTCTGTCAATCTTTTTGGTTGAAAGACAAATCGAAGGGGAGTGTGACTTGTGACCAACACCATGTGTACACAGGCGACCAACATGGAGGCTAATGAACTACTTTCCAAGGCTTGTTTGTACTCTTCAAGTGTAGACTGATCGTTCAAGTGTGAAGTGTGATAAGTGTTTACCCTGTAGGCCATGGGGGAGAGGAGGGGGTCCATTTTTAAACAAGCAGCCGTAACCAGTAACTAGGTATACAATCCGTCACACTGTTTCCATGTTTTGTCGTAAGTGGCTAATGAAGTCCTGTCAAACCAGGAACAATTTGTAATAAACCCTACCTTAATGGTCACCTCCTTACAGTGGTCACATGTCAACAGAGGCCTTTGAATGTGAGATTTTCATGGCGACCCTGCATTGCAACGCCGATCTTAGCAGTCAGATGTCTTTAAAGACCACGATTCGCGTTTTTCTTAACGAACCAAGGAAAGTAGATAAACTTGGCATTCGGTGCTTGAATTTCAGCTCCATATTGACAAAGACAATCTTTGTAAACGAAATCTTATGACTTAAACTACTTGATATCCTTAACAGAACTCATGTCGAAGACTGTTCAATTTATTCTTTAAACATACTTTTTTCACATTTCAGGCTGAGGCATATAAATGCTGGATCCATAATTTTCAGGAACTATGTATGACAGGAGGCAACCCCTTTGCCCCGTTCTTTCCATGTGTTCCGAATCTTGTCCCTGAGCAAATTGGCTTTGAGATCGACAGGGAGAAGGTTGTGGAATCGGCGATTGAAAATGTTCGATTGAGGGCTGTGGGAGAAATCAGAAAGCCACTGGAGATTCACTTCATCAATGACGTTGCCTTGGGCGTCAATGGCGGAGGACCAATGAAGGTAACGGCTGTGCGCTTCGTCCTTTGTTGCCAGAGTGTTTGTTTCTATGCAGAAAATCAAGAATTCTGTAGGGACAAGACTATGTGATCAATGACCTACCCCACGTATTTATCAAAGGTAGTATTTCAGGCTCTGAACCTTGAATAAGAGATCATGCGCTGGACACTTGTCTTGTGTAATGCGTACATGAATAAACGACATGTTTCACCCATTTTGTCCCTGTTGACCTAGGTTTTAAAGTCAGTGCTACGCAAGTGTTGGGAAAAAATATCTTTTGGGAGAACAGCAATAACTTTACAGACATTACCATGTGTAAAGTAGATTATTGTCATCATTGTTCTTCATAAATGGTACTCGGATCACAGTAGTAAAATGCTCCCGCTGAAAGCCCAGCCAAACCCTTGTTCAACTCTATCATTTGGATATCTTTAGATTCACAGACATTCTTCTTCTTCAAAGAGATGAAGTAGGACCTATAGTTTCTTCCAGAAGTAGTTACTGCCGGGCGGGATGTACCGGAGGTGGATGATTATGTCCCGAGCCCACTGCCTTTCAGACAATATCGCTTTCGTGCATCCTCATTTTATTTGGAGGGAGTGCGGAGATGTTGCCAATAGCGAAAAATAGAGGAATCTAGTGCATGGTATTGCAGCAGCCCTATTTTTCTTCTCCTTTTTTTTTTGTTGGTATGTTGGAATGAATTGGTGAAAATTAAATTATCAATGTGTTAACTTATTATTTCCTACCAGGAACTCTTTCAGATGTTCTTTGACGAGCTTCTCGAGCCAGGAAAATATCCTGTCTTCAAAAGAATAAATGATTCAGCCATATCTTCAACATGCTGGTTCAACAAGGTGTGTAAATGATATTCAATTTTAATAAAGGAGAGATGATGTGACGATGAGAAGATTACCCGATATTTGCAATTTAGCGTTTCGACAAGGTGTGTGCAATGCTTTAACGAAAATGAAATTGGATTTCTTGATCTTCTGTCCATCAGCCCTCTTAAAACAAGAAATCCATGTTCCAGAAAAAAGAAAACATAACAGTTTTACTCGCATACAGTGAGGTGATATATTTTCCAGGTCTGGAACTAAACTAATCGCGTTACCTGGCAGGGGAAAAAAGAGAGGAAAGAATCAAAACGTAATCGCAAGACCATGACAGTATCGTTATATAAAGCATCTTGCGTAATTTCTTATCCACCGACACAGGATTTCCATGACTTCGACATGTTGAAGGCCATTGGGAAACTCTTTGGTCTGATGATCTACAACAAAGTCATCATCACTCTTCCTTTCCCGGATCTCTTCTACAAGAAGATCATGGTGAACATGTCAGTACAACTGTACCAATTTTTGCATATTGGCATTTGTGTGTTGGCTGTGCCTCATCAACCATTGATAATAACTGAACCTTATCATCATAGCAAGTTGGTTCCCTCCCACTGTCACTTGCGTCCACTATAATATGGCTCCAGCAGTAGGGAGACAGTGTATGGAAAATGTGTGCTAGGCATTGTCAGCAGGAAAGTATGGATCGATGCGCTATAGTTGAAAACATTAAGGAGACACAAATTTGTCTCCTTAAGGTCTAGTGTCTCTATAATGACATGTAATAGTTATAACAAAATATTAATTGAAATATATAAATATCATATGCAAATCGTTAGTGTCTTTTGATGTCAAGAAGCAAAATGTTTGTTTTTTTTTTTTCAATTCAGCAGTGAATGATATCACTTATATAATTTTCTTTTAAAGTTTGTATGATTGAATCATCGAAACTTTTAGTGAGTTTAGTGATAGGTGCTATGTTAAAATGTTACAGCTGTGATAACAAAAGCAAAATAATTTATGTCTAACAGAGTGTCCAGTACCGAAGATCTTCAGCTTCTACAACCAAATATGGCCAAGAGCATTCAGTCCATATCAGAGCTGTCTGAAAAAGACCTCCAAGACATGAAGCTGACGTTTGTAGACGACTCCAGTGGAGAGCTCAAGGAGCTAAAAGAAGGTGGTGATGCAGTGATGGTGACAAAAGACAATGTGTAGGTTTTCAATGTAACGTTTTGTTTCAGTAACTTTGCGCTGAAGTTTTCATATCTCATGTCAACGTAATCTTTGACAAGGCAACTGCGATCATACAAATTACAATAGACATTTTAAACTGTTCATAAAATTGTTATGAAATATTTACAAGTTGATATTGACCTACCAAACTACTGTTTCATGTAGAGGTACATACCGACTCGAAAATTAGTGTAGTATTGTGAAATCTCAAATTCTATAGTTCTACAATATATAAACCTAGAGAAAACTTCAAAAGTCGAAAAAAAATTAACGGATCAACAGATTTTCCTGAGATTTTCACCAGGTGTGTTACCAATATTTCACTGAATCTGCAGATATGTTTTGGCACATGTTGATATTTCTATATCAGATCTACACCCCCTCCCCCGTCTTTACTCCACCTACAGCAAAGAATACATCGAGCTGTGCTCCAGATACCACACGGCTGAAGAGCAGGTGCAAGCATTCAAAAGTGGATTCATGGAAGTAACGCCTGTAAAATTCATCCAGAGGCTTTTTAAGTGGCAAGAGTTGAGGGGACTCTTCCACGGTGGAGAGTACGACTGGATGGCGTTTGAGGAGGTGCGTTTACTGCTCCTTTTCCCATCAGTTTGCATCTTTAACCCGTTCTAGCCTTCTCCTCTTCGCGTTTACCCCCTACACGCCCGAAGAACGTGTTTTCAGCTACAGTATCCCCCTTTTTCGGATCTGTTACTAGTATTTCTTTAAGTGATGAAAACCGGTATGAAAAACACATGCAAAAGTAAATGTGAACCAAGGATCATTTTTCCCACAGATCTATGCCGAGATTTATACTATCTAGCTATAAATTATAGTGCAATGAGACACTAGGAATCTAAGAAAGTAGTAAACGTAGTCCTCAAATATATGAAGTTTGTACGAAGCCATAATTATGGACAGTTCCTCTTTGTCAATTGGCTTTTGAAAATGTGATTCTGTTGCAGTAGGTTGATCGTTGATTTTACGCCCAGTCTTTCTTTTTTTTTTGATTGTCGTCGTCAGAGTACGTTTACTGTATTGCTGCAAGTGACCTTCAATCGAAATGTACAAAATGCATCGATTTTAAATAAAAGAAATATACAAACATGTACACCTTTGTTTCAGAGCTTTCAGTACGAACAAGGATACACAAGAGAACATCGTGTTATCAAGATGTTCTGGGACGTCTTTCACTGTCTTCAAGAGGATGAGAAAAAAAAGTTCTTTAGTAAGTTGCTTTTACCAAGGAGCTTCAAACAATCCTTAGTTTTCGTTGCATATCACAACAGTCAACAGCTTTGCTACTGTTCAGACTTCCACGTATGAATTCTGAAAAAAACCCGAAAAAAACAAACAAACAAACGCCGCTTTACTAGTCTTTCAATATTCTGTTGTGAAATACCATGTCATACTACTTTGGAACTGACAGTGTCAACTTGGGAGTCTAATAAAAATGCTCCGCAGAGTTTAATTCCTCAATCTTTAAGCAGGTACTGCAATGAATAGGGTAAGATTCAGTCTGTCGTTTGCAGTCGTACACAGATTAAGAAAGTAAAATCATGATTAGCAACACACTGCTGTTTTAAATCAAAAGCCAGCATCTGCTTGGTGGAAGCAATTTTTCCCTGTGGTCCTCATTTAGACCCGCCAGGGTTAATAATTTAATATCAGATGACTGTTTCTGGTTTGTCTTTCTTTTTTTTTTCTGGCTATTTCTGTGGGTATTCACCTGTGTGTTTGTAAAACTGTAGGAATAAGTTAACATTTTCATCGTCGTTATACTAGTACATTCGGCACTGGGCAACGCCTTAAGCACCCGATACATGTATATAATTGCCATGACAAAACTTTAAAATCGAAGCGTCGAAATTGATTAGTTTGTTTAATGATGACATGAATGAAAGAGAATCTTTGTGGCCACTATAGGTCCTTTCCTTCATTCCCTTTCCCGAAATGCATATAGAATAATGAGGTTAATGAATACAAATTTAATTAAAAGCAGCAATTTGTGTTGTTACATGTGGGAAAAAAGTTTCAGCTAGATGGAATAAAGCTGTAGCTTTACACCTTGGGAGATTTTTCTTTTTAATAAGACAGATTGAAATTGGAAAAAGAGATAGATAAGGTGTCAGTTGAATTTAATATGTTGTCATAATAGAGAATGTTGATACTTTAATAATATGCTTATATGTCTATGTGTATCTGAACATATGCTGCTTATGGGTACCATTGTATCCCCGTAGGATTCTTCACTGGAGCCACACATGTACCTGTTGGTGGATTCGGAGTGATCGGCCCTCGGATGTGGCCCATGGGCGGAGTAAAGAACTGTCACGGGCAACTACCGGAGAAAATGTTCCCGGAAGTAAACACCTGCCAGGGGTACGCTGTGCTGCATCTACCTATGTACAGACGCAAGGAACACCTGGAATTTCGGCTGAAGGAAGCCCTCAATATCACCAAAGGTTTTCACAAGTTGCCCCAACCTTGAAGGGAAGAATGGAGGGGGGGGGGGGGAAGCAGCCATGTGCTTCAGAGCCGAGAATACAGTGGCATATGTACCTGTTCATCCGTGGCGAAATGATGAAAGAAAAAAAAACGTATCTAAAGACAGAGAGCGTATCTTAGAGAGATAGCAAGTTTTATGGATGCAATTCTAATACACTCCTCACTCTTGTATTATGTGAGGAAAAGCAGGAACTTAACAAACTACAAAGCAGTAATCATGACTACAAGGATGTTGGCAAAAACTCAACTGGTTATTGGTGTCTGAGGGCAGACACATGCCTATATAACTAAGGTTTCAAGCATGATTTATTCAAAATCTTTGTAGAAATTGATGTATTGAATTTGTAATATTGATACACATTTTCAAATAAGTCTCGTGTTACAGGGATGTAATGTGTCATGACACACATGCCTGCATACAACATTTGACACTTTACCTGTGTCTTCAAGGCCCATTTAATGTCAAATACTTTCGGCGTTTCATTTATTCTTCTTTAATTTGTGCAAATTGCAAAAAGATAGTTATAATTATTTAGCTTAAAAGTGCAGACATCACGTTATTGCTTCGTTATGTGCTATAATGTTTAGACTTACCAAATCTTACAGGGTAACAGAATAATTATACATGTACATTGTATTTATCTTTTGGTGTCAGTACAGGCTTTATGATTTGGCATGTTGCCAGCTTCAGAAGCACTTGCTGTGGTGATCACAATGTTTCTGCTATAATGATCTGCCGCCATCAACGAAAATACTGGCAAATCAAAAGCAGACAGCTCTCAAATTTTAGAATGGCAATACTGTTTAAAATATACAGAGGAATATTTGAAATTTGCAGAAAGGAAGAAAGATCTTTCATCGAAATTTGTGAAAGATTCTTTTGTTATAAAAGTTTAAAATATTTCAGCTCCGTTGCCTTCAATATTCTACTTCCCATAATTATAACATGATGGCACCCAGTTCCTATCAGGAATCTTCTCAAGTCTGTGTTCCATTAAAGGGCTAGTATAGTATTGTTTGAGGTGAGGATTCAGCTTTTAACTTTTTTTAAAATGTTAAGGAGCATGCGATACTAAGGGGAATTCAAAGTTCATTTGATGAAAAACGGTTTTGAAATGGTCGAGATATCCAAAAGCAAAGTAAAACAAAACGATTTTACTAAAAGGTGATGATGATAATCCACAGCATTTGTATAGCGCCATATTATATCTGTTATAGAAACATTCAAAGGCGCAGACTCCTCCAAGAGAGTTAGCATTTCAATACGTGATGAGTTTTGAGTGAGGCTTTGCAGTGATCCAGTTTGTAAATTTCACGAAGAAATGATGGAGTCAAAGGAGGCCTAAGCTTTCAATCCTAGCAGAATCTTCGTCAGAGGCAAAATGACAAACATGCAGGGAAAGCAGGCAAAATGACAAACAGGCAGGGAAAACAGGCAAAATGACAAACACGCAGGGAAAGCGAAAAGATGGGAGAGAGTTCCATAGGCGAGGAGCGATAGAGGAAAATGCCCGGTCTCCGTATCCCTTGAGATGTGTAATGGGCATCTGGAGAGTAAGACCAGATGAACGAAGGCCAGGGCGAGGCTGCCTTCGCTCGATTAGGGAAGACAGGTATCCTGGGGCCAGACCATGAATGGCCTTAAAAGTGAGCAGTAGGGTCTTGAAATCAATTCTGTTCTTGATGGGAAGCCAATGCAACTCAGCCAGGTGGGTCCCACCTTTTATCGGGATCCCTTTGTTTTGGATATTTCCGTCATTCCAAACCAATTTTCATCAAATAAACTTTGAATCCCTCTGAGGATTAAATGCTCTTTCATATTTCATAAGAGAAGTCTCATTATCTTACACAAAAACAGTTGGAAACCTAGCAAAGCCCCATCTCAACCAAGACTATCATTACCATCTCTCATTGTCCCTCTAAAGCACAATAAGACCAACATACCTATACTGCAACTAGCGAGCGTAAAGTATTCATATCAATTTTTACACAAATTTCCTTCATTTTATTGGTTGACAGTGAGATTCACAAAGACGTTTAACAGTACTCTATGTAGGACATAAAATATTTAGAATGTGTTAGAGTATCATGGCAATTATCAAAACCGGCAAAATGTTCACATAAGCATCATTGACGATAATGATGTCGTTTAACAATTTAATTCCAAATTGAGCGAAAAAAAAATCGTCACAAATTGTGCGTGTTCCCCAAGAAATACTTTGATACAAGCTGTTCTCTGATCTAAGAAATTTTTTTGAAATGATGAACTAGTATACTTGTTTTTACTACATCTCAAGACAGAGACATGTGTGTTTTTTAATCAGATTTCATGTGTTGTTGTTTTTTTCGTGGACAAAAAACTCTTTAATAGATTTAGATTCTACTGTCCGTCAGCATATTTAAAATTGTAGAGATCCTCCATGTTTTATTGTTTTATTCTCGTGCTTAACAATTTTTACTAGAACATACTCCACTGTGCATTCCAATGTATTTTCTGTCAAAGAATTTAGGATTTACATCATATTTAAATTGTAAAGATCCTCCGTGTTTTATTGTTTTATTCTCGTACTTAGCAATTTTTACTAGAATACACTCAACTGCGCATTGCAATGTATTTTCTGTCAAAGAATTTATGATATACATCATTCAATTTAAAATGCCTATTAAAAACATTCAGATTAGTCGGAATTCAAGGAATCGTCTTTTCGGTCATTCAAATTTGTATGTGAGCATTCCGAGTTCAGAGTAAGTTTCTTCAATTTGCTTTCACTCAAATTCTAAAAAGTAAATGCTAAAAGTGAAGATTTTGCATTACATGTCTTGTCATTAAAACTCTATGGTGTTGTTATAGCTATGTAGGAAATGAATTGTGTATGTGTGTATGCGTGTGTGTGTGCGTACGTGAATGTTGATAACTATGGTTATCATTTGAAAGTAATATATTTTGTATAATAATTGGTATAAACTGTTTATCGCTTTGATATGTTGCTGTGTATTTGTTATGTTAATGTAATCGGTATTTGTCAACGTTGAAATGTTTATACAATGTATGTTGTTTGATGTAATTGATATGTTTTTTTTCTTCAATATGATGCATTATGATTTAGCCTTCGGGCTACTACTTTGCATGTTTCTTTCGATAAATCATTATCAAATCAAATTAATCATGTGATTCTCCTGTTCGCAATTATCAATGAAAAAAAAACCCCTCTATATTTATTTTACTTCAGTTCACAGTATTTTCCCTTATTACAATGCTGTGATGAATTTGTGTAATCATGTCATTTATGTGCATCTAACTGTGCTTGTATTTTTTTGGTGTTTTTTTTTTTAAATGAAGTAAATATGAAATTAAACAAAACGAAATAAAATGAAAGTATTTTCACAGAAACATTCTTAACCGGTCGGTATTAGTTGCATTTTATTTCCCTTTCTCTTACACCAACTTGTAATCATGCAGTCTCGTGTAAAGTATATGCATCGAACGAATCGGACGAAGGGTAAAGCCCCCGTTCCACTATGCCGTTCTCGCTACGATTTGACAATTTTCTCAGGTCGGGAAGGATCGGGTAAAACCTGAGCCGATCTGGACACAGTACGATGTTAGAACGCTCTAAGTACGCTGCAGTTACGACCACCAAGTGCTTGCTACGCTCTTACTACGATGATCGGGAATTAGACATTGCGATCTCTGCCGCTGCCGGTACGCTTTAGAACGATGTAGCTATGCTGTTAGTGCGATGTTGCCGATGTTATCCGATCAATGCACGCTGTATCTACGCTCTGAACGATCTATACGATCTTATCACGCTGTTACCCCGTTCAGAGAGCTGAAAAGTGCCAGATGTGCCCCGATGTACCCCGATTCGACTGTGGGTCAGCAGTCAGTCAACTTATTAGCATGCAGAACCGAAGAAATATACTGTGGACCTCGACGATTCATTCTTCTTTTTTTACTTTTGATTTTCAAAGTTGTTGTTGCTTCGTTACTCTCACTACTCTTTCTTCATCAGCGAGCCCGTGCTTCTGTGCCTCCAGTGCCCTGGTTATGACCCACCATTTCCCTCTCCTCTCCCCTCCTCCCCCCCCCCCCCCTTGTCCACCTCGGACTTACTACCTTCTTCACTACTATATCTTTCTATCCTCTCATCAATTTTTTCCTTACAAGAGAGCCGCCATGTGTTTGTTAATGTGCGTCCGTATGTGTGCATGTATGTGTGTATTACTCTGTCTTTTTTTTTTTTGCTACCGCTTAGGGAAATTCGTTGTTGTTGTTTTTTGCAATTATATATTTTTCTCTATGAGGGGACTGCATTCTAATACTACAAGCTCTGCTTTTTAGCAGTCCCCTCCATTTCCAGCAATATTTTGTATGCGTTTACCACAGTGACGTAACTGTTATTTGTATCTCTGTTGATAATTTGCCTGCATCTCTTTTACAATGTTATTCTGTTCATCGCATTGTGGTACTGATTTCATGACGTGTGTGTATATGAGCGTTTCTTTGTATTTTTTATTATTTGTTTGTTGGAAGTGAAATAAATCAACTTGAACTTGAAGAGCCTCCTCAACTCACGGTTCTTTTGCAGCAATGCATTGTATAAACAAAGACGTGCTGATTTTTCAAAGGATTTTTCTTGATGTCCTTGCTTTTACTGTTCCGTATTCAAAAACTTGATATACTGTTCCGTATTCAAAAACGTGCCATCAGAAATATCAACCATGTCGGATATTTGTCCAACACGAATGATTTATTTTTGAAAAATAAAATACTGAAAATATCAGATCTGTTCAGTTACAACGTCGGCATATTTATGTACAAATTTTCTGCCAACGAGTTACCGGATGTTTTTACTAGCATGTTCAGAAAAAGCTATTTGATTCATAATTATCCTACCCGCCAAAGTGACGCATTTCACCTTCCACGTACTCGAACAATTTTCGCTAAAAAAACGATAATGTATACGGGCCCTAGATACTGGAATGACCTCTCCCCCGAAATAACAAGCTGCTCGTCTTTATATTCCTTTAAACGTAAATTAAAAGAGTTTTTATTGAGTGCATATTTTGCAGACACTGAACAGTCGTAATGTCTTATGTAATACTGTGGTATGTTATTGTCCAATCAAACATTTTGTCAACACGTTACAGATTCCATTTAGGGTCTTGCCATGGGGCTCTCTGAATTCATCATTAGCAATTCCACACTCTACTTCGTTTCCCTCTCTTCCTCTTTCCCTCTGCCCCTCTCTAACCTTCTATGCAGAGCTTGACGGCAGGCACCAAATGGCTTAATAGTTGTACATGTTACTTTTTGTGTCTTACTGATCATATCCTGGTGAAAGTTTTAATGCAACAATAGTTTATAGTATATACACCAAAGTAGGCTGTATAATAATGATGGCTCGGTCACAGTAAGTTCATATTAATGTATAGTTTGTTTGTTTTTCTTCTACTTCTTTTTCTTCTTCTTTTTTATTACATAAAATTTGGCAACCTTACATCATCATTCTGGTCTTCTATCCGTTCTCCGTTTCTTTTTCACAAACACTGATTACTCGGGGCTTACAGCCAAACAAGCTAGCTTTCATGTAGGTCCCGTCATACTTCTCTTTGATCAACCCCATTTCGATTTCGATTTTGACCAGTTATCATTACATGTAATTACTGTGTTATCACCATGTATATTGTTTGTTTTCTGCACATTGTTCACAAGGTAAAAGAACTTGTCTGGTTTCTGTTGTAATGTTCATAAATGAGAAGTATGAAAATAAAATGAATTGAAAATGAATTGAATTGAATTTTATAGTCCGTCTTCCTCCAGTTGTAGATGATTTCATATTCTTCAAAATTCTGCTATGTCCTCTTCCTCCTCTTTCAGCACCACGTGCAGTCTCTCTTTCTTCGGTTTTTTCTTGATGTCCTTGCTTTTATAGTCCGTCTTCCTCCAGTTGTAGATGATTTCATATTCTTCAAAATTCTGCTATGTCCTCTTCCTCCTCTTTCAGCACCACGTGCAGTCTCTCTTTCTTCGCCTTTTGGGTAGCTGCTTTGCTGCTTTCTTCTCTTCTTTTTCTTCATCTCTTCTTCTTCTTCGAAAATTACAGCTAAAATTACTACCCGTTCTTGTGCCGATGTTACTACGCTCAGAAAGACCTTGTTACGCTCATCCCGCTGCGTTTACGCCGTCATTACGCTCTCCCCGCTGCGTTTACGCTGTCACTACGCTCTCCCCGCTTGCCGTACGATTAAAAATATGCCAATTTTGATCGGGGAGATCGGGAAGAAATTTTGAACCGGTTCAAAATTTCTTCCCGATCTGAAAAACTGCCCGCTCCAACCCCGACCTCCACACGCTGCTGCTACGATGCTTCCGATCCCCGTACGCTTTTGCCGCTCTCTCCCGATCTGCTAGATCGGGACAGATCGGGGTCCAAATCGTGATAGTGGAACGGGGGCTTAAGGTTGATCGACGGCTACAAGGGGCATCAAACCGATTACCTACTACTGGCAGACAATAGGGAACTTTAGATTTTAGACGCGCGGACGTTCAAAGGGAGAAAACATGGTCTGAGCGTGCGCAGAAGCGCACGTCAAGTTGACGCGCGCTTCTGCTCACGCTCAGACCATGTTTTTTCCCCTTTAAACGTCCGCGCGTCTAAAATCTAAAGCTCCCTATTAACCCTTTCTGTGCCAATGCGTCAAATGTGGGCAAATTACACACATTTAACCTATGAGCAGATAGTACTGTAATGTAGCAAGCAGAGGGTGAAAGGAAGTCAGAGCTACCAAGTCTCACGCATTCTGCGTGAGACCCAAGCATTTAAGGGCCATCTCACGCATGGCACCCATTTTTCTCACGCATCGGGCGAAGTCTGCAACTTGGCCTATAATAATGAGCATGACTCAAAGGATTATTAAAGTGATAGTTGCAATTGAAGGTATATTTCCCTTTTGTCTTTCAAAATAAGTAAAAAATAGTCACTTAAGTATACATGCACCTGATCGCATCATTAAGAGCGAAAAATTGAAAAAGCTCTCTACAGTGGGAGGGGGAAAAATCCCCTCCCACACCCTCGCTCGCGCACACATTCGCGCGCCGAGATGCCGAGTCATGAAAATCTCACTTATAAAAATTTTTTGAACTTGGCATCCCTGGGAAGCCGTTGCCCAGATTAAATGTGGATTGAGCGAAAGCATCAATATTAGTAGAACACATCAATTTCAGGTTGAGGAAAATCAGAAAATCGATTCAAAAGTTATAGATTTTTAAAGCTTTAATGTTGTTATCACTAGACAAGGAATCTATCCTACACTTCATGACGTCATCCTCTTATGGACAACAATATCATAAGAAAATTTTAAAGAAAGTCAACATATATTCACTTTCTCGCTTCATGAAAGAGCTTTCTTTTTACTTAGGTAATATGAACAATTTATGCATAAATCCCATTACATTTGCCTAAACGGTCCGACTCGGTCATTGAAAAATTATCATTATTATATCTTCCTGTGTTTATTCCACGTGATTCCTGTTTTCGTTGTTATGCTTTTTAAAAGTCCTTGTTGTTTGTATTTCATTCAGTACACAACGAAGAAAATCAAACTAATATGCACCCAAAATAAGAACATGTAATCTAATCCAACCACACACATGACATGTTTGCTGCATGCTCCCTTGGTAGCTGCTTCCAATACGTTGTACGTTCACGGGGATTCCCCCGTTTGCTTGTCACTCGGTGTGTTATTGCGCAATCACATTGACCTGAATGGCGCAAGAGATGAGGCTTGGCGTCGCCATGCATGGTATACTAGTACCTGGGTTTTCCCCCGCAATTGTTGAGTTGCAGTTCGCAGACTGTTGCTAGAACGCCTTGAGGGCATTGGTTGTGGGCGGTGAATGCATCCAATGTCTTAGTCCCCAGTGAGCACGTTATTCTGTGACACCATACCAGGCTTGCTGGTTCAAAAAGCTCAAACTCGGTTGCTTTTAAACAGAAGATCTGCGCTAACACACCGACGAATATTGGTAAGTATATTATAGTCAAGAAGTATTTTAAGTGACTGCAATTCTGTCAATTTGATTAACGCGTACTTCATCAGAATGGAAGTGGGCAGGAAGTCTTCATAGCAGACATGCTGCAACAAAAGCTTATGTAGCTGCAGAGCTAGTCTTAGACAAAGAAGTGATGGATAATGTGTAATGAAATGACAAACCAAAAATGACTGATGGGAATTTTGTTGAAAGTGTATGTACAATGTACCTGGTTTTATAGCAATTTGAAAGACAGTGGTATTTACTATATCGTATCATTCAGGGAGGAACTAGCTACGAAAACATTCATAAATACATTATTTACATATGCCCTTTTTATGTTTATTTGATGCATCATCTTCTCATTGATATTCATTCGACCTTGTATACTCTGGATGGTTCGTTCCATTTCGAGTGCATACCAGCACTATCTATATACACATTTGGTTTTCTGCATTTCATTGACGTACATTGTTGAACAGGCACACACTGTATGTTTATCAATGTATTATCCCTCAAGTGGGAAGCATGTACTATAGCAGCGCACGCCGTTTGACAGTGACACGTTGTGAATGAAAACATACTAGAAGACTGCATAAGAGAAAACGCGTGTGGTGACCCGGAGCTGATTGCACTAGCTGGCTGGATGTAATGACAATGATAATAATAATAATGATAATAATGATAATAATAATGATAATAATAATAATAATAGCGGCTACTTGTATAGCGCACAGGTCCACCTCTCAGTGCTCATGGCGCTTCAAGAATGAAAAGATAAGAGATATCTATATGCATATACATGTTCAAACATGACAACAAAGAAGAAAATGGTATACAACAAACAGACATATACAAAATAAAGAGTGCTGTTCCGAACATTAATGACAGCAATCACAGTCATCAATGTAAGAGGAACAGATACGTTTTAAGTTTGGATTTGAATGTCTCTGTAGATGACAGTTGCCTTAACTGAATAGGTAAGATCGAAACTATAATTGCTCCTTACGCTAGAGCAGTAATAATAATAATAATAGTAATAATAATAATGATGAAAACATATAGCACATCAAGCATTGGCACAGTATCACCTGTATAAAGTTAATAACATACCTGGAAAGAAATTTTGCATTACAAATTAATCAATCTTTGAAGAGAATTTAAATGAAAACAATGTGGCACACTGGCGAATGCACATGTGCTGTGGTACAAATTCCATAATCTAAGAGCAGCAACCGAAAATGACCTAACACCATAAAATTGAACATGAACTTTAACAATTTCTTAACAAAAAGAAGTGATCGATTTGTGATCTACGACTCCGTGTGGGAGCAGATGGGGCTCATAGACTGTTTACTGCTATCATTTTCTGCTTTATTAACAAAAAGAAGAATCTCAAAAACATGAGACATTTCATTTCTCAGTGATGACAAAGCTTGTATTTCACTATATAATGCCTATAAGGGAGGTTTTCAATGCTGCGGACAGCAGTGCTTTTAAATCCTTTGAAGATGAAAAAAATCTGACTGAGGAAGATTAAATAAGAGGCTATTGCAATTAAATCTGACAGCTGTTCTACTGGGTTTTTTTTCTTTTAACAAGAAAATGTTATTTCGTAATTTTTAACCTGTAGTGTTGGAATTTATTCAAAACGCCATTAAGGGTATGGTACAAAATGTACTTGGTATCATAACGAAATACGCCACAATTCAGGATTGTGACGTTCCTGGTGACGCCAATTAAGGCCTTTTGTTTCACAAGAGTGACGCCATTTAGGTATACAAATTTATTGTGCTATATAATACGCCATTCAGGATCTATTTCTTAGGTGTTTGGACGCGGGAGGGTAGCACATTTTGTCTGAGAATACCTCCTCCTCGATTAAAGACAAAAATAATGGAAAATAAGCAATAGAATTTCTGAGGTGACAAGAATTACACTGATTATAAAGTGCACTGTCATACGATAAGCGAATTGATATGTACAAAAACCATTTTTAAAAAGACAAACCAACAAAATCACCTAATTGGTTAAAAATACATCAGAAGCATGATCGTACCAATTACGTTCATGGCCACTCAATTGTTATTCAATGGAGGATTCAATATAGTGTATCTTAATGTTTCCACTCTTAATGAACATTCTGACTTACCCCTAGGTCAGAGGGTAAGGGAGAATAATATTACCTTTAACATAATGTCAGTGCGAAGTCAAACGTGCACTTTTCGTAAAAAAAAACACTGAAATTTTGTGACATCATTTTATAATTTTTCCCCTATATTGTGATATTACAAAAACTTTTTAACTTGATCTAACCAAATTCTGGAAATTCTTAATTTTTGGAAGATTATTTCATCTTCCTCAAACTTTTACCAATGTGTACTACTGATACTTCTACACTCACTGAACCCGCATTTATATTCGGAGTGAATTCTCCTTTAATATGACCCACTTATTTCAAAAAGAACAGCGATGATTAATTCATGGATTATTTGTACTCATAGTCAATTTAGATACTTGTTTCTCTTGTTTATTGTAAAACGCTTAGAAACATTTTGGTCATAGGCGCTATATACATTAGTCACATTACGCTATCATAATTATTATCAACATACGACATACAGGATTATAGGATGGGGTATTTCGCATTTGCAGTCAATTTCGGGGGAGGATGGACATTGCTGAGGCATTAATTCCATTCATTGTAACAGTTGCAGTGACATTAATCTCATCCAATGTTGCACTGGTTCCAGTCAAAATACCTTTCCCATTGACATAAAATCTACGCCAGTTCAGTGTTAATCTCCGAAAGTACGCTTCAGCCGGTCAACTGATGAAGACCCATCGGGATGTTTGGTTTGGTTAGGATAATTTCTGCATTCAATCAAACACAAATTTAACACAAATTTCAAAGACGCAAAGAATACGAAATACAATCATTGAAATGATAACAAAAGATGACACAAAGGGATAAGCATTAGCAATAATGAATACATTGTGGGACTTTAAGTTTTCCAGTAAATGGTAAATATGAGAGATAATTGAGGAGACCGCCGTCGTCAGTCATTGAATGACACAACGAAACACAGCCGAATCACTCTGTGATGAAACACAATTGCCAATATACGGGTAGGCTATGTATAGTTTAGAAGACCTTGGACTCTATTGTGTTATGACACCGAGCATACAAATGCTGGCTGCGTGAAGTGATACAGCTATGATCTGTACCTGAGGTTAAATCACATGCTGCCAGCGCCTTTGTAAAGAGGTCGATTATTCACCTGTTTTTTTTTTTATTCCTGCAATGTCTTTCCATCTCAGATAAGACACACACACACACATACACACACACACACACACACACACACACACGCATATATATATATATATATATATATACACACGACAATAGCACATCCACTCATGAGTGCTTAAGTCGCTCACAATTAATGTTCATAAGAAATACACAGTCTGATAGTGTATTACGCACAGCTGCAAAATATTCATTTTCAAGAAAAGGTATTAGTCCAAATGTGCATTTTTAAGTTTTCTTTTATACATGATATATATACATATAAATATAAATATCATAATATCTATACGTATATACATGATATATATAATATGTATGCATATTATATCTAATAGGCCTGTATATATAAGTTACGTGTGTGTGGTCTGCAGTGACTATAGCAACTTGTCTTTAGACAGACAATGGTCATGATAATATTAATGTAATCATTTGTAATAATAGCTGCAAGCACACTCTTGAGCTGCACCCATTCTATTCAAGTTGTATGACTATCACTTCATGTGCATGTGTGTGTGTGCACTCACCCATGGTGTAAAACGAGGATACACATTATACGAACTTTACATTGAAACCGAGGACACACAGAGAACCGAGGACATCCTCGGTACGCAGACCATTCCAAACGGTTTGCTTTTGCATGCTTTTGCATGTATGGGTACATGTTTGTAGGTCCTCAATTAGCATTATTGTAATAAGTCCTCGGTTGGATGGTAATATACGAATGAGTCCTCGGTTGACAAGAGTCCTACTGACACACAGGTCCTCGGTTATGTGGTAATATTCTTATAGGTATAACAGGTCCTCGGTTTCCACCATAGACGTGTGTGTGTGTGTATTTTGCATTGTCATTGTACATTATCATTGTACACCAAAGAGTTATAATAGCTGCGATTTCATGATGTATTCTGATATTTGTATGCACGATTGTGAAACAGAATTAATTGACAAAAACAACAACAACACTACAAGTCGGTAATTTCTACCCCGCTCTATTGACGCAGTATATAGCAGTCATGGCAAGTGACTCCAGGCTGGGGAAGGTACTGCAAGTGCAGAGAAGCAGGGATGGCACCGAGCTGACAGCAGACCTCCACTCAAAGCTGGTACAGGCACTCTCTCCGTCTTCGTTGTCCTCTGATTTCCGTGTCAGTAACTCCAGACGTAACTTCCAGTGAGTAGTTCATCTTCTCATTCTATTCACTACTAATCTCTTTCTCTTTTTTTCTCTATTTTCCTACCTCCATTCATTTCAATTCATTTATTTCATTCTTCTTTTTTTCCAACAGAACATAATACAGTATAAATTAGGAATTATATCACAATCGTATACATACAACTTGCAAATGATATCAAATGATACAATAATAAAGTTACATATATATGCATGTATACTTGTAAAAATAATACAAGGTTATGTTTCAGTTGAGAAAAAAAAAAGAATTGAGAGGTCCACTAAATAGCAAGCTTGAAGATTGTGACCCACTCAAGAAAAATCTAATGAAATACTTATTTGCATCTGCTTAGCACAAGTATAATTTAAGACAAGACGAAACAAAATAGGTGACACACAGCAACATGACACGACTAGACAGAATAGATGGAAAATGGAAGGAAGGAAGGAAGGAAGAGAATGCCTACACGCTGATCAAGGAAACGAAAGAGGGAATTGAAGAGGTGCTTCAAACAGCTGGTGGCTGCACACAGCCGTGCAGAGATTATGATGGCTATTTCATTACAATGAATTCAGAGATTAATTGATTGATGGTTGGATGATAAACCCCGTGGTTGGTGGGACTTGGTTAATGAAAACGAAACATCAGAGAGGGTTTAAAAGAAAGGATTTCAACTTCCACTTAAAAGAATACAAGGATGGAGAATTTTTTATTTCGCAACTTAATGAATTCCAGAATCTAGGGCGTGTGTATATAAATGTATTCTGAGCCAATAATGTTCTCTGGATCTCCCAGACTGGTTAAAATAGAGCGTGTAGAGTGAGGTTGCGTTTACTTTATTATATTGCACACAATTTTCAAGTTAACACAACAAATTTAGTACCATCAGACAAGCAGAATGCTTCAGGTTCCTCCTAGATTATATTTACCATATTAAGCAGGTTAATGAATTGGAAGTTTTCCGTTTTCATGAATCAATGATGGTAGTCCCAATCACATTTCAAATCGGCAGGAATATGCCATTGATATATTATCATTATCATAATTGTTATCATTATTATCATAATTCTTGGCAAGTCTGTGTTTAACTGTACACAAATCTTCACTTATTTCCTTTTTGACACGAAATCAATGAAAGTAAGATGTACCCTTCGCATAAAATTATCATACTCTTGATTTAAGCAGGCAACGGTGCCCACATTTGCATTTGCCACTATGAAATGTATTGATGCTAGCTAAATGCAGCAAAATACAGGAAACACTTCACTTTACTCACGTAATTTGTCGTTATATGAAGTATTTGATAACAAAATTACTGCTCCAAGGTAATTTCATCGCGAGAGTGTATAGGATTGTTGGGGTGATTGTTCGTAGGTCCAGTAAATGTACTTATTTGTTTACTGGGGCCAGATTTGCAGGCGGAAGCAGATTGTATACACCTAGATCTTTAGAATCTGTAGGTTCTTTGCAGCATGGGGGTGGGGGCATTTCATGAAAGGTTTTGTCGGATATTTTTTTTTTCTGACAAACTGTTATAAACTACTGAAATACTTTTAACTGACTGACTGAGAGCAAATTTGGCCGACCAAATCGTCTCACAAAAACCCTTCATGAAATGCCCCCCCTTTTACCCCTCAAAAAAAAAAATGTTCTTAGGATTATCTTCTCCGCATTGCATTTGCAAAAAAAAAAAAAAAAAAAAAAAACACCAACAATGCAAACAAACAAGCACGCACAAAGCATTCGCCCCCATTATACCAACCAGTTCATTGATTTAATGCATCAACCTCAAATTAATGTACCATGTAGGTCAGTCCACATCATTTTTTTCATCAACTGCTTCCTCTTTGTTGCTCTGAAAATGACCATCATGAGGAGACTATAGACAATAACTATCATTTTCATATTTCTTGGTTGGATATTCTGAATTCTGACTTTGACCACAGCTATGTGGACACTGAGAATAATGACCAGCACGTGGACGCTGAGGATAATGACCAGTACGTGGACACTGAGGATGATGACCAGTACTTTGATGTAGATCTGGATGCTTTGCGTGAAGCATACCATCACATCGCTGACAAGGACCATGCCCTGAAGCAGGTTTGTTTGTTTGTATCTTTTTGTATATAGATAAACATTATGTATTAATAACTGTATATACATACACACACACACACACACACACACACATATATATATATATATATATATATATACACTGCAAAAAGTCCGGTGTTAAATAGTGAACACCGAGCTGGTGTTAAATTTTCGGTGCTCATTTATGGTGTTAAATTAACACCTCCGGGTGTCATTTCCAAATATAAAACTGTTTTTTGAAGAGTTTCATAGTAAGTGCACTTCTTGTTGATTTTTAATTTAAACAAGACGATCAAGAATTTTACATTAAAATACTAGATTTTTAAAAAAATGTGAAAATAAATTTACACCACAGTAACACCAGCTGTTGTGGTCTCTTATTGAAGCTGGACGGGTGTTAAACCATTGATATTAACACCAACAAATATCAAATCAACACCATGTGGTGTCATTTTTGAATTAACACCAGTACAGTGTCAAATTAACACCACGAAGTATCAGGTGAACACTTTTCAACACCATCACAGTGCATTTTCTACACCTGTGGGTGTGGTCCTCTATTGAAGTTTGATCGGTGTTAGATTTAACACCCATGGTGTTAAATCTAACACCGATGTTTTTACAGTGTATATATATATATATATATATATATATATATATATATATATATATTCATATGTATCTATGTAGGCCTATATTGCAGATACAATGCAAAAGTAATATATCACTATATCTACTAACGATAAAGATATATCATGACAATTAACCTTGAGGGCTTACCTCTAACTGTTTCCACAATGTGATGACCTTTCATCCCTGTCATCTCTTCCAATAAGTGACTGTATTTTATCCTTCCTACAAAAAGCGTGTTACCAAATGATATTAATAGCTTACGGTTTGGCTGGAAAACTACGAACCTATAGTGACCACTGACCCAATTAGCTATACAAATAATTTCTTTGTTTCATATCTACCTATCTTATAATATTCCATTGCCACTGGTGATTCCTAGTTGTAGTTAGCTGTAGTCTAAATGTATAACCTTTTTTTTCATACACACACCACAGTGACTTTGATCTATTGCTTTGACCTTTAACACCTATCATTCCATGTAAATACTTTTTTTTCTATCTTTACACTCGTTACTACCGAATAGTATTACCAATGGACATAGCTATAATAATGTGAAATGTATCGATGCCCCCAAACTTATTAAAGGGGAAATCCAGTCCAAATATAAGTTAGTCTGATAAGAATAAGTAAAATATCACGAGTTCAAAGGTAAAATATTGATCGAAATTGGATGAGATATAAGGAAATTATGACATTTTAAAGTTTCGCTAGTTTTTGAGGAAACACTTCTTGAGCGGTCAATATGAATATGCATGCACAAATAGCAAAGTCAGCATATCATCCCCTCATAACTTGCCATGTAGTTTGTACATAAAATTGTGAAATTTCCAGTTTTTCATTCAAACGCAATTATGCCCGAGGCTCAAATCCTGATATATCTAACTGATCACTATTCTGAAGTTATTTAATCAGGAATAACATTATGTTTCAGACTTCAATGACAGAAACATTGAGATTTTTTATGTGTCATACTTTGTACACAATCAATGGATAATTGTGACGTTATGGCATGGTCAGCTCACTCATTTGCATATTCATATCAACTGTACGAGAACTGTTTTACAGAAATTAGTAAAATTTCATAGCTTTCTTATTTTTCATCCGATTTCGGTCAAATTTTTACCCTTGGACTTATGTAAGATTTTACAGTGATTTCATCTTGATATTCGCTATGTCCCGTATTACCCTCTTTTTATCAAGTTATTTATGCTCAGCTACCACCTCCACAAGCCTGTTCATATTAGACGAAGTAAAACACAAACCCACGATCATGACGATATTTCAATCTTGCTCAGATGGCCAAGGAAATCCACAGAGTGTACCAGGATCTGGGAAAGTTTCTGTGCCAATCTACCAACAGGAATGACGTACGTCTGTTCCCTATTCTCTTGGAGTGTCCCACTTTTGATAGGGTGGAAGAGGAATGGAGCAGAGAGATCGTCTTGGACCTGGCGAGGGCGCTTCTCAAATTGAACGAGGAAGACAAGCCTAAGTTTGATATTCTTAGTAAGTTTTTTTTTTCTACAACTTAAATCTATAGTTTTATTAAGGTTTAACTCAAATTTGAAATTGTACGTATCTGTTCAAGATGATTCGGCCATAGCTCCTTTTCTTTGAGTAGAATCAGTGATATTCAATCCTGTCTGTATATATATTTTTTGCTTCTTATCATATTTTATCTTATTTATCTGTTTGTTTTGTTTCAGTATCGTAGCTCTGTCAGTGGCTGCAAACACACACTGTTATTCTCAGAGGCCCTACACATACATACTTCGCATCACAAAATACACACATTGTAAAATATAATTATTAAAGTAAAATAACATAATATACAAATACGGTTCACTTGTGGCCAGGTAGTTGAGTATTGCGGAGGTAGAAAATACATAAACAACTTCACCTTTAACACTGCAGTTCACTGAGAAGTGATATAATGGGATCTCAAATATATATATATATATATATATATATATATATATATATAAATCGAGACAATAACGAGGACAGAAGGTACATGCGTCTTCCTCAGGGTCGACAATGACAATTATGAAAATAAACAAGATGACTCTATTCTCTGTATAGTAATACATAAGTGACTACCACTTGTATACTATGTATTATAATTTTAGAGAATAGAGTCATGTTTATTTTCATAATTGTCATTGTCGACCCTGAGGAAGACGTATGTATTCGTCGAAAATTTGGTCTGAATAAATAGCACTGTTGGACTGAAATGCATTACTACCCTACTTCGTCATCTTTTCTGCACTGGTTCAAAAACGCGGACTACAAACAACATCATATAATATATATGTATATATATATATATATATATATATATATATACACAACAGTAGTTCAAGAGGAAAACTTCCTGAGAGACGTAGTTTTGACGAATTTTCGCCCATAGCGCTTTGTCAAGTCAATGACCTGACAGTTTTCATCTTGAACTACTGTTGTGAATCTATACTTTCCTGGACTCCAAGCAGAAACCTATTACTGTTATATATATATATATATATATATATATATATAATGTCTAGATAACAGGACATGTATACATTGCATATCTCCTTTTTTTTTAATTTCACATCTTGTAATATATGAACTATTGTACATTTATCAGAATGATGTAAAATACATCTTTCTCGGAAACAACTCATACACTTAACATTTATTTATTTTTGCAATTTTACTATGGTAGTGCCCTTAAACACATAATCTGCTCACAATTTATTAATCTATAATAGGTGAGATAACATAACATATGAGGGAAAATATTATGTATTAACATTAATCAGTATCATATCTATTGATATAGAATTTATAATGATAATCACCTACATATAACTTGTTAAAAAAAGGGTTGCACAAGTGTATAGAAATGCTGTCAAAAAAGTGAATTATATATATATATATATATATATATATATATATATATCTTCACATAAAAATGCTGACAATGGTTCTTCCAAGTTTGTTTGCAGAGACAGAAAAAAATAATAGACAGATAGAGGACAGTCTGAGGTGGTATGATCATGGTCAGCAATACCCGGAAAGAGGCACCTACCGTACCTGGTCCCCCTTAATTCCGGGATATCACAGACTTTGGAGAAAGGCCATACTGAAAGAAAATTATCAACCCAACCCCACAAAGTGGGAAAAAGAACAGAAAGTTATAGATGGAAAGGATAGTGATTGTACATTTGTGGTTCAGTGTAATATATGCAAAGGAAAAGTATCTTCAGTTTTCCATGGCTACCTAGACCTCTGACCATTTTTCAACTCCGGCAGTTTTACCAAGCCACATTTTGTGGGTGTGATATATTATGCGCATCAATTACAATGTTCTGTTGACATAGTTGTGACAGACGTTCTTTAAAACTTGCTCTTTCAAACTTGTATTATTTCATCATTTTGCTTACATATTCTTGGATATTTCCCTTTCCTCACAGGGGCGTGGTGGTACCAGAAGCCAGAGCTGTTTGAAAGAATTGTCAGGGTGTTTCTCAAAGCTCTCCAATGCTGGCATGGGCCAGACGAGTACTTGAACATTTCCCCTGAAGATTTATATTTGAAGACACTGCATCTTCTTTATGAGGTATGTCTCTCTGCAGACCCCCCCAACAAACAAACAAACAAACAAACAAACAAACAAACAAACAACACACAAGCAAACAAAACAAAACAGAGTGCAGATGCGTGCAGAGTGAAATGATAAGACGATTATGTACACAAGTTGTAGAACCTTGGTATTAACAAGCGGGAGCAACTTCTCAGAATGATTGATAATAACACATAACCAATAACACGTTTACCATTCCCAAACAGGCATATATTCCAAATTTATGGATTCTATGTGGGGACGGCCATTGCACATCCCGTAGTAGATATAACTGTGAAGTCCCAACATAGATTTTAAGATCTTACTGGTGCTTATCACTGAATATCATACATATTTGGCTTTTATAAAAACATTTCTTATGAAGACATGTGTACAATATTATACAGATATTGACTTATCAGAGGTGGAATATAACATTTGAGATCCTCGCGGGAAGTTATATTTTTGTCGAGGATTATTATATTTTTCCGAAGCGCGTAGCGCTGAGGAAAAATATAGTATTTCGAGACAAAAATATAACTTCCCAATGGAAATGAAATGTTATATTCCTACCGAAGGAAAAAAGTCAATATCTGTTATATCATATGACCTACAGTACAGGAAATAAACTGCTGTATAAAGCAACACGACTTCTCCTTTTTCAAACCCACAGTCAAATTCATGAACGCGCGTGACAACGCTCGGCACTGTTAGTGGTATGCAATCGAGCCAAACCGAGCCATAACTATGATGGCTTTCGCGTAGGCCCTACTATCGGTAATTCGTTCTTCCGTGGCATAGCCGTGCAGGAGCATTCCTAGAACAGTCGCTATTCAATCATACGTAGGCCTGTAGCGAGGACCTATTTACGTAGCGGTAACGTTAGAGCTAGATTTTGTAATGACAGTTGTAAAATCATAAAAAAAAAAATTGTACAAGACTACCGTAACTGCCGCTTTTGGTCTAAAGCAAGCTTGTTGAGGTAGGTGTTTGTGGTGATGTATGAGAATGTGAACTTTCTAACAATGTAGGGCCTAATCTCTTCTGTCTGCAGTCACTGGTACATGAACTGTAGACTACGGACCTGGCCCTGGTCCAGGTCCAGCGCTAGTAGCATAGAACTACCAGATTCAAAGAAACTTACTCAGTTCAGGCGGTGGTAATACTAATGGGAAATCCTTTGCCTTCCGGCCCTGTCACGACTGTCTTACATTAACGGGAGTAGTAGGCTCTATAGCTTCCAACACATTCACCAGTTTGTTTCTCTCTCAAGCTGCCATACCAGTTACAACACTGCTAACAGTTTGACAAAAACAAATCTGTTGCAATTTCGCAATTCTCGCTTGTAGCGCGTGTATGCTGTGCATGAAGTGTTGTCTACCGCTAACGCTTGGAAATACAGTAGTGTGCTGTATACTGTGGTCACGGCGATTGCATTCGTGTGTGTGCAAAGCGTCTCTACAGCTCTGTGTATGTTGCGCGCATCATAACAATTGGTTTTTGATGACGTCACCCCTCGTGACATAACGCATTTGTTTAACGTAGTCGCTGTTATATTCCATGGTTGTACGTAATTTACGTCATGTTATGAAAATATAACGCTTCTCATCCTTGTGACAATGGTCACGTGACTGCATTTTGACCAATCACACATTGATATCTATATAGGTCATATAATATAAAAAGATATTGCCCGTGCTTTGCTGAAGGCGCAAAAAATAAGTAAAGAGGTTAGTGCAAAATGAAAACGCATCTCGCCCTCACTCTCATATAATGTAGGCCTACTAGTAGGCCTACTCATTTTTGCTGACTTTTGATGTAACACTGTAAAAACATCGGTGTTAGATTTAACACCACGGGTGTTAAATCTAACACCAATCAAACTTCAATAGAGGACCACACCCACAGGTGTTAAAAATGCACTGTGATGGTGTTGAAAAGTGTTCACCTGACACTTCGTGGTGTTAATTTGACACTGTACCTGGTGTTATTTTGACACTGTACTGGTGTTAATCCAAAAATGACACCACATGGTGTTGATTCGATATTTGTTGGTGTTAATATCAATGGTTTAACACCCGTCCAGCTTCAATAAGAGACCACATCAGCTGGTGTTACTTTGGTGTAAATTCATTTTCACATTTTCTTCAAAAATCTAGTATTTTAATGTAAAATTCTTGACTGTCTTGTTTAAATTAAAAATCAACAAGAAGTGCAGTTACTAAGAATCTCTTCAAAAAACAGTTTAAAATTTCGAAATGACACCCGGAGGTGTTAATTTAACACCATAAATGAGCACCGAAAATTTGACACCAGCTCGGTGTTCACTATTTAACACCGGACTTTTACAGTGAACCTTCATGGTCTATTTCTTAAAGTTGACGAATCTCAAGGGGCAAATTGTAATGCTACAGTCACACGTGGCCGCATTTCGTACCGGGCCCGTAAGGAATTCTCGCTATCGCCAATGACGTAAAAAGTACCCGGATGTGGCTTTTTTGTCAAGATGTAGTGCACTTGGTAGCAAGGGCACTTCCGGCGCGGGTCATAATTTGCACAACGCTAGCGTGCGCGTACGTGTACCTTACCTATAGCGCAGCGCCGACCACGGATACTAGTACAGTAGGCCGCTGTACCGCCCGAGCCAGCGAGTGGCCAGGCCTGTCATACTCGTACACTGTAGTCCCCGCCATGCCGGCGGCCGGCCTTGCATTATGCACCACTGCACGCAGCGCATGAACACATACCGGTACGGCGTACATCACAGATCAGTCATCTCTGCATACGCTGAAAATATGCTGGAAAATATTCACCCACCTGGATATACAGTATATCGTCATGGAATGCCCATCTTTTTTTTTATTTGTTCTCTGTCGAAATGTCGCAAACACAATCGGGAACAAACAGTGATCTCGAACTTATCCTGTCTCCGAAGCAATTTCTTCCAAGTACAGTATCAAGTACGTACAATGTACGTAGGCACTAGGCCTACTACCTAGTGCTACTACATGTATAACACTCATACCACACTACTAGTAAGTCGCGCGTGCACGTACTGCGCTGTGGAGTCATCCGCAAACTTCAACCATGCGGCCACGTCACGTCTCGCATGCCAGTAAGGGTCCTATTTCTGCGGATTTTTTTCATTTATTGTCGTGCGAACAACACATGGCAGCTTCGCAGCAACAACCAATAGTCGTACTAACAGCAATTTCTTAAGAATGGAGAAATTTCAAATCATATTAAAGCTGTAATTCAAGTCGAGAAAACCGGAAGTACACGTAGAATACAGTCGGTTGTGTGTGTAAATAGCATTAGTCACGTATCACGCGCGTACGAACGGAAGTGACTTTGCTACCGGACTATCCCATAATGCACCGTAAATGACGCTTAAATCAACATCCGGGTACTTTTTACGTCATTGGCGATAGCGAGAATTAAACCCGTATCGACCCTGTTCGAGCCGTAGAGACCCGCATTGACCCGCATCGTAACTCGTGTTAATTCCTGATGGATTCCGGGGGCTACGATACGGCGGTGAAAAAAATTTGGTCATGTTCAAAATTTTCTCACGGATTTCAATTCCGTATTGATATCCAAATTGACCCGCTGCAACCCGCAGCGTAAAACCGTATGGACACTTGCCGTATACATTGCCTTAGGCCTACATACATTGCCTTCATGCAACGGATGATGACAAGGTTTACATCCGGGTCGGTACGGGTCGAAGCGGGTTGACACGGGTCGATATAGGGGTCGAAAAGGATTCAGTTTGGGATTTAAAGAGGATTTTAAACGATACGATACGGGTCAATACGGGTCTCTACGGCTCGAACAGAGTCGATACGGTTTTAGTTCGTTATGGACCCGTTTCGAAATCCGGCCGTGTGTGACTGTAGCATAAATTACCCTCCATTCCGGGACTAATCCGGCTCATTTTCATCCGGATCAAATCCGTTTGTGACACGGCTGTGTGTTACTGTAGCATAAACATTTCACAACTGGTATGGTATCAAAAGTCATTGGTTGCGATAAAGATCTGAATCACCGCTAATGTCATCCTCCTTGAACTGATGAGATCTAGAAATGATGTATTAAGTGCTTTGCATATCATGATTATCTTCTGTGTAGATCAATTTCACTCCTTCGAGTGAAGGAATCATCACTGCCAAGAACTTCTATCTTCAGGATCTTCAGGATAGTGTAGCGGATAAGCATATTGACATCTACGTCAGGAACGTGTCAAGTAGGCAATCACTGGCGGCAGAACATTCAGCACTGGTATCACTCTTTTTCCTTCTTTTGTGTAGTAAGAAGTAAGGGGCATTTTTGTCGAGCCCACCGTAGGTGAGGGGAGACTAAGGGATCGCCTGCGGCGTCCGTCCGTCCCTCGTCTGTCTGTAACGCTACAAAAACTTCAATAACTCTTTACTCTGGGCTTCAATTGCAATCAAACTTCGAGGGAAGAGGGATCATACAAAGTTTCACATTTTACCATATATGAAGGTCACCTCAAGGTCAAGGCTCACAGGCAGGGGTCAATGAACTTTTAGAGCCCAATGTTAAGTTTTTATGGTGCATTTCTATTATGGGTTATAACTTTTGATCCATAACTCCATTTGTGACCAAACTTGGATGGTAGATGTCCCTTGGGGAGTGGATAGTCAGCACAAGGTCAAAGGTCACAAACAGGGGTCAACGAACTTTTAGAGCCCAATGTAAAGTTTTTATGGCGCCTTTCTATTATGGGTCATAACTTTTGATCCATGACTCCATTTGTGACCAAGCTTGGATGGTAGATGTCCCTTGGGAAGTGGATGATTACCACAAGGTCAAATGTCACAAGCAGGGGTCAACGAACTTTTAGAGCCCAATGTTAAGTTTTTATGGCGCCTTTCTATTATGGGTCATAACTTTTCATCCATAACTCCATTTGTGACCAAACTTGGATGGTAGATGTCCCTTGGGGAGTGGATGGTCACCACAAGGTCAGAGGTCACAAGCAGGGGTCAACGAGCTTTTAGAGCCCAATGTTAAGCTTTTATGACGCATTTCTATTATGGGTCATAACTTTTGATCCATAACTCCATTTGTGACTAAACTTGGATGGTAGATGTCCCTTGGGGAGTGGATGGTCACCACAAGGTCAATTGTCACAAGCATGAGTCAACGAACTTTTAGAGCCCAATGTTAAGTTTTTATGGCGCGTTTCTATTATGGGTCATAACTTTTGATCCATAGGTCCGTTTGTGACCAGACTTGGATGGTAGATGTCCCTTGGGGAGTGGATGGTCACCACAAGGTCAAAGGTCACAGGCAGGGGTCAACGAACTTTAAGGGCCCAATATTAAGTTTTTATGGCAGGTTTCTTTTTTGCCATAAATTTTTACCCTATCATATCTTTTTATCTGTTATATCCCATTCGCGTACAATTTCTTGTACGCGAATGGGCGAGACACATTATGGCACTTGCCTTGTTATTATAGGATCATTTGCAACGAAAAATACCAGAATTAGTAAAAAGAAAATGAATATATATATATATATATATGTTTATACATATTATATATGTATATGTATGATTACTTATGTGTGTCGCATTTGCATACTGTCTAATACCAAAGACAATCCCAGAAAGAGTTACATGTCGGTCATTGTTTTTATGATTGTGCATGTGCGTGTTGTTGTCACTTTGTATATACGTTTCTCTTGTTAACATAACTCTGTACCTTTGTTAATTATGACTTTGAGGGGAATACATATTACAAGCATTTCATTTTATCTTTCTCTCCAGTTTCAACATTTTCAACATTATTCAGTGAATTTCATTCATCTAGACTTCACAATCTATTGCGTGTTTATTTCGATATTGTTGAATCCATATACTACAGCTTTCTGTTTTGGCATGATATGATTTGTACACCTGCATTTATTTTCAAAATGAAATTGGATAAATGTAATAAAGAATGAAATAACGATTCATGTGACTATACACTGATTACCCTTGGACGAATTCTTGCAGAAATTATGTTTACTTTGATTTAGTTTGAAATAAGTGCAACTCAAGTCAAGAGGTGCCCTCACTTCGTATTAGTGAGTTAATAATGCCAGGGATTTTTCTTTCTTCGTGTTACTGTATCCTTGAATAACTCTGCAGGTGAAGCCGTTTTCCCTGGCGGATTATCCTTTCTTGCTACCTGTATCCATAAAGTGGAAGATAGCTTGTGAAGATTTTACCACTGCACAGAATGTAAGTGATGTCATGTGTAACTTTAAAAGTCCTGTTTGCCTTTGGGAGCAGTGATTTCGAAAATGTTCACGATATCACATGTGATGCATATGTGTAGGTCTGTTGTGTCACAAAGCATCCTACCATATAAAATTTTCACAATAAAGCCTAAAATACAAGGAGATATCAGTGTTTTTCTCAATAAACCGTAACTGTATAATAGACGGTTTAATCTGGAAACATTTTTCTAATAACTATTGTTCACATTTTGTGTATTCAACAACACTTAACATCGATTATACGGATTCAAATTTTTACAGTGGTTGGGTTAGGGTAAGGATTAGGTTTTATGTGGGGGGGGGGGGGTTGTTTCATCTGCAAATGACAAATTATGTATTTAAGATTTGGTGCATTGTGTGGTAAAAGTGCGAGATGGCAGTATTACCAGGGGTCGGTCTCTGTCCCATTTCCCTGTTCTAACACTACAGTATTTACAGAACTCAGTTGCATAGAGTTGCCTTTGTCAAAGCCTCTTCCACTATATACATGTATATAACAGTGGCGGATCCAGAGGTGGCCAACCGGGCGTGCGCTCCCTCTTTATTTTTATTAATCTATTATTAATAAAAAGAGAAAATGCCGGGGGGGGGGGGGTAGGCGATTGCACCCCCTTTAATTTTGCGAAGGCGCCTCCCCTTCACGGAATTCCTGGATCCGCCCCTATATAATCATAATAGTTAGAGCCAAGAAACAACGAAGGCCGTACTCGACTTCGGCTCCCTAGATCCTTAATCGCGATGGTCAAGGATGACGATAGCGTGAGGGCCTTTCAAAAGGCTAGAGTCCAGGCAAAGTCAGCTAAAAAGCTTGCCAAACCTTTGGTTATCAACAACAACCAATGCACGCAAAGTGCATTGCAAGTATTGGTATGCATTAGATGTACAGGTGGATGAAATAGCCGTTAGACCTTATAGGGAGTTTTTTTTGGTGGAAAATATTCATGAATTTAAATACATTAGTAAATTAGAGAACTCGGTCGGGGGACCGCTCGAGGACATGCATCCCCCAACCCGTCCCCTCACCCTTGCCCAATTTGGCTTACTTTTTAGGCCAAAATGACGACTCCAAATCCAAGGTATCCTGCGAACTTTGTTCGGGGATACAAGGTCATACATATTATTTTCAATATGATTGTGGGACTCGGCTTGCATGTTTTATGTTGTTTGCTGTTGCTAAATCGGGAAAGTGTAGGGTAAATTTCCTATTTATCAGGAAAATGTGTGTTATGAAGGTGTGCATGAGATTTATATGACGGGATTGTGTTTTCAACACGTAGAAAGCCAATTATAAAATTTTACATTGTTTTGTGTGTAATATATAGGCCTAATATATGACATGTGTTCTGTATTTTACTCTCCTCACTTTTGGGTTGTTAATGTGGGATTTTATTGTTTTTCAATTAAGTTTTTGTATAGTTATATAAAAAAGAAAAAAAAGAAAAGAAAAGCAACCTACTGTATCATGGGCACTGAGAAATACAGCATGCAATTCTGAAACTTTGTTTGGTCATACACTATGGTACTGTCATACTATTTCGTAAACATATTGACTTTCGAAAAACTGGTCTAGTTTATAATTATGTTCCAAACGAAAATGCAGTTTTCTAAATGGCTTTGATAATTGAAGACTATTATCATTTTCGGTCAAGTTTAGTCGATTGTGTCAGCCAATTACATGATATATGATAGTTCTTGTAAATAAAATGAGCGCTCATGTTTATTGTTTTAAAAGACTGCATAGAAATATGCTCCACTGCGCAACGGTATTCTAACATGTAGATCAGCAATCCTTTTCTGTATGAATCTCCTTAATGGTAAAAGGTCTTTCCCAATAGATATTTTATGTATTGAAATATTACAAAACTGTTTCATTTTAACTCATTACATAACATGATATTCAAACTATTTTGCACATTTCCGTGTTAGATTAGTTTAAAACATAATTATAAGAGACAACGAAATGAGAATATGTCTACTGAATGCAAACACTGATTTTATTTCCTTCTAATGTTTTCTATTCCTTTTGTAACCTGATTCTGTCCCCTTTCATTGCATTGCAATAAGCCAATAGGACTTAATAGCCTCCCCATATTCGTTGTATTAAAAGGTAATTAAAACTTTAAAAAAATTGAATTTGGCCGGTTGGTCACAGAAATCTGAATTTCCTTCAGATGTGACTCCACACGGTGTTCAAGTGATATTACTAGGAACCATATCCAAATTAGATGAGTTGATGATGTCATGACTTCGCAAGTTCCCCTTCGATTCACATATTGCCTTTTTGACAAAGAAAGAGAAAGTATTCTTCGCATCAAATTCTTTACCTGGTTACACATTGATGATTTCTAGGGGATAAAAGGTTGTCATTGTCAAAATTACCGACCAAAGGCATTAAATTTTCTTTGACTTTTCTGTGCGCAAGCCAATGTGGAAGTTATGAGTTGAGTTGATGGCATTGTCAGCGCGGCTAATTTGCATATTTTGTCAGCAACCAATATCAGTATTCAATGAAAGGGAAATGCCAAGCTTCTAAGTTGATTTTCTCGGCCTTTTATTGGGTACGGCAAAGATAGGCTATTTTGCCCAAGCACATGCAGCCAATGTAGAGCATTTCATTTGGATCCGTGGAAACCCGATCTACTACATCAGACAGACTGACTGATCATACTTTGATTTTGTCAAGTGAACTCTTCCCATGTTTATAGAAAAATTTTCGGTAAACATTGTATGGTCACCTCTCAATAGCAGTCATCTATCAATTTTAGTGGTCTCTAACTTTATCTCTCGTTGAGACCCTAAATGCCATTTTAAAGCGCCTCATATGAGTGACTGTCAGTAAGATGCAGTGTTTGCATTTCATTTGAGTATCAATTAAAGACCAATTTGACTGTATCATGGTTTACCCTCAGCTCGATAAAAACTGTGCCTATACATGATATTCTATCTTTGCAGTGTTGGATGAATATTTGTATCAAACATGCTTCAAAGAATTTTTAAATATATTTCTGACATTTTCTTTGCTTTTAATCAAGTCTAAAGGGTGGTTCGAGATGCATTTTATGCAGGGTCCTGCACGCCTGCAACCTGTCCTCCTACCTCCTCCTCCCCCCAGTGACAATCGTTCTGAGATCGACCGGGAGAACGTCGTGGAATCGGCAGTTGAAAATGTTCAGTTTGTCCCATGTCATGCATACCTCCCAACTCTCCTCGTAATTGTCCCTGATGAAATTGGCTTTGAGATCGACAGGGAGAATGTCGTAGAATCGGCTATTGAAAATGTCCGGACAAAGGCCACGGGAGAAATCACAGAGATACTTGTGACTCATTTCATCAATGATAGTGCCTATGGCGTCAATGGTGGGGGGCCCATGAAGGTAAGGACTCAGGCTTTGTGTGTTTTATTTGTTCATTGCGGTGTCATTTTGGATAGAAGAAGGAATGTTGAAAAAAAAACAACATTTTGTCTGTGCACAATGATCATATTTACGCAAGATATCTTTCGTTTAAATGCTGTCTAGAATTTGCTCCCAAAGAAAGAGTTCAGGAGTTTTGAAGCAGTTTTGAATGTTGTGTGTTTGTGGGAATGGAATTCGTCATGGAAGTGACGAAAATGATACCCAAATTTACCACATACCACTATATATATATGTGTGTGTGTGTGTGTGTGTGTGCGCGTGTGTGCTATGTGCAAAGTGGAGGGACTGATGAAGTCATCGCAGGTCTCCCATTGACATACAAATAAATATTCACTCATTCAATATTCTTTTGTGGACCTCTCAGGTTTTTTTTTTAACTTTGTATTTTGCCGGTATGCATGTACCGTATGTCCCACCCCACCCCCCCAAAAAAAAAATGCAATCGGACTTTCAGCAATAACTTAAAAAAAGTGACTCAATCCAAGTGCAGTTTCAAGGTATGAAACTATGACTTATTACATACATCTTACAGAAAACCCCATCCGATTTGCTTCTGTGGTCAAAGAGAAATGAGGATCTTTGTAGAGCATGTCAGGAATCCCTTCCCTCAAAGTTTTGTCCGTCATTGCCCATTGTGTTCAAAGTTCCAAGAGCATCCAAGAGCTGAACTTGGAAGAAACGGACCCTTGAAATGATTTCCAGCGATTCACATTTCTCTGTGACCACTCAACCATATTGAATGGGGTTTTCTGCAATATGAGGTAAGAAGTAATAGTCTGACTCCCTGAAATAGCAATTAGATCGTCTAATTATTTTGAAAGTTATCAATGCGGAAATCCGATTGTATTTTTTTTTTTATTGGGGGGGGGGACATACTGTATATCCTTATTTCTTAACTATCACTTATCTTTCGCTCAGTCGGATCTATGCCTATGATATATTTCCTGACTTATTTTGTGTTATGTTTTGTTGGGAAAAAAATGAAAATAAATTGAATTGAATTGTATTGAATTGAATTGAATAGTGACATAATATGAATGAGGTTAGATAGTATATCCCTCACAAAAATGATTTTAGTCTTATAATAGCTGGTAAGACTTAACTTAAAGTTAACTTAAAGTGAAACGGTGTTATTCTTGTCGTGTCATTGATGGAAAACGTGATTTTTATGATTACATTTTTGCACTAACCTATGAGAGAAATTTGTGAGTTTATGACATCCTTACCTCAGTTTATGCATATGTGGTAAATCTATGATGTTTAAAGAAATTAAAATTTTTACATTATTATTAAAGTTTATTGCATATATGGTATTTACATGTGAAAATTTAAGTTTTCGTCATTTTCTTGGTTTCGGGAGTATGACTGACTCTCATGTTACTTCTTACACTTTGTTCATCCGATTTACTCTACTTATTCATAATGGTCAACCTTCACATGATATGAAATTGCCAATTAAGATTAAACAATTGTGGGAAAGTATTTTAGCACTGTACGGTTGCTAAGCCTAAGCCCCCCCCCCCCCCGAAAAAAAAAAAACTACAACGAGACTTTCTGCCACGATAATCTTAAAAATCGTGAATCAATCAAAATGCAATTTCAAGGTATGAAACTATAACTTATATCCGACAACTCACAGAAAATGCTATTCGATTTGCTTCAGTGGTCACAACGAAATGGGGATCCTTTTTGAGCATGTCAACAATCCCTTCCCTCCAAGTTTAGTCCACAGTGTTATGGAGGCCAAGAGCATCCAAGTAATAAACTTGGAAGAAACGGACCCATGACATGCTTTACAATGATCCAAATATATCTCTTATAACTTAACTGAATTGAATGGGGTTTCTGCAAGATATAGGGAAGAAGTTATAGTTTCATACCCGGAAATACATAGTAGCATTAAGATTATTTAATCATTTTAAAAATTATCGATGCGAAATCCGATTGTGATTGTTGGGGACATGTGCAGTGCCATTGATATATATCTGCTGATATCATTGCATACCAGGAGCTGTTTCAGCTGTTCTTCGACGAGCTTCTCGAGCCAGGAAAACATCATGTTTTCAATAGAATAGGCGATCCCACCTCATCTACAACAAGCTGGTTCAATAAGGTGTGAGGATTCTAGCATTTGATTTAATTTAAGAGCAGATTACGTGACGATTTCGTTACAAGATTATTTTCAAAAAAATTCAAATAAATTCACCTGTTGTGTGGACAATAGTTTGTCGACTATAATGTTGCAATATTCTATAATAACTAAACTGAAGACGTAATCTGCTGTGGATTTGTTTTTGTTTTATTTTTCTTGTTGTGAGGTTTGTTTGTTGTTGTTCTTTGGTGTGGTGTTTTCAAGAATCTACAAAAGATATACTCGTTCAACAAGGAGTGTAGACCTAGTAACTTAATTGTATAGTCATCAATCGATTTAATCATTCTGTAATTTTCGCAGTGAATGACTATGAGTCGTCCAACATTGTGTAGTTGTACTTGTATGACTGACGTAATGATTCACATTAGATTTAATCCGATACATCTGTTATTTTGTTTTCTGTTTTCTGATACAAAAAAGAAGAAGTGATGTTTATATGTTTTTGTCGAAAAATGAAATAAAACATTGAATTGAATTGAATTCAATTTTTTTCATGCGTTTCTTCCATATACACAGCATACCATTCAAAATTAAACGGAGAATATCGTTTGATATCAAAGTAGCTAAAGAATATCTTGATAAAAAGACTCTCTGATCCCATGTCACTGATGTAATTTATAATAAATTCCCGTAAGCGCTTATCTATATCTTCTTTTTCGTAAGTGTTCGATAAAAGTGCCCTGTAATTTCGGTGCCCGTCAAGAACTCGACACCTGCGAGTCATGCAGCCCTCAAGTCATACAACCCACGAGCCCGTATTCTGCTAAAAACTTAGACCCGAGTTTAAACCCACGCCTGGGTCTAAAGTGGGTTTTGGGGGTTTAAACCTGAGTTTAAACCACCAGTTTAGACCCAGGTTTAAACCCAGGTTTAATTTGTATTCTACTAAGTCCAGCTGTGGTCTAAATTGGGTTTAAATTAAACCTACCCTGGAGGAGGTTTATTTCGAGTTTAAATCGAGTCTAACGATGACTGGTAAGGGTACCAGCACACAGATCAATGCCAATGGCACAAAACGAGTGGCTGGCTGGATACAGCAGCTAGCTTGCCGGCCACACGCGAGTACACACGAGATACGCCTACTACTACGTACTAGATCTATAGTAGGCCCTACTTGTAGCAAATTGTACACTTAGAGGAGACTCGAGATCTAAATGGTAGCAATACTACTACCTAGTACTACCTGTACTAATACGTTAGTCTAGATAAGCTTTACGATGAAAATAACCTGAAGACTAGACCAAGAACTCAATGTAGGACTAATAGAGGGTAGAGCCCGAGGTCGATTTGGCATAGATAGACTAACTGTTAGTTAGATCGAGAACCTAGATCGATCGTAGGACTAACGTTAGGACTAGTTAGTAGGAGTAGGGTCCTACTAACGTTAGTAGAACCTATTCGAATATCGAGTAGCTAGAGTACATTATTGTAACGTTAGGACTAACGTTAGATCTATTAAAAGTTAGGTTAGTGTGGTACGGTAGGTAAAATCTAACGTTACTTCTAATATCGAGACAGGGTTGATAGTAGATCTAGATCTATTTCTAAATTTTAGAATGGTTTCCATTTTTATTAACTGACAATAAAAGAAAGTGGTTTAAGTGTACAGTCCCTTAAGAGAAAAGCTTTTATGCAATTTCCTACCTCAAAGTCCTGGTTTGATCAATTGCCAGTCCATTCCGAATTCACGATTCAATCGACATAAAAAGCCATGTCCCATCCAGCGCACACAGCAACCGTGCCGCCGGCCGGCGCGGCGCGATGGATCTGCTCGTACTGAGCATTCAAAGCTAGCTAGCCAAGAATATAATAGCGCTACGCTATACGCTTACCATGTATCCTGTGATGTGCGTCGCACACGTACACAAACTGTACAGTATATGCACAGTGCTTCACGAGTCGTCGCAAGCAAAAATACAGCATGCCCTTATTCGACATAAATACCCGTAAAAACTATTCAAAATCCAAGAAAGTCACGCTCATGTGGCAGATACACTGCCAATAATAAATTTAAGTGGATTTGTGGAGAGAAAAGTACTCAGAGAGGGAGAATTTCTTCTTCCATAGAGGGCACCATGGTGGCTTGACCCAAGACTATTTCGGGTTTAATTTAAACCCGAAATAGACTTGGGTTTAACTAAACCTCGCTAGCAGAATACAAAATTAAACCTCGGGTCTAGCTAAACCATAGGTGAGTCTAAAATGGGTTTAAACCTTGGTCTACAGTAGAATACGGGCCTAAGTGAACAAGGCCCATGAGCTCGACATTAGGTAAAAAAGGCCCACAAGTAATACGGTCCATTAGGTCGACACACATGCCTTGTTATAACCGACCTTACCCCGACAACGTCGGGAATAAATTTCCTCGCCTCGGGCAGTAAAACGATAATAAAAGGAGAGGGGTACCGTCTTAACCCTAACTAGGCCGGGCTATTTAGGTAGATGATAGAGCCGCGCGATCGCGACGAAAATTGGCACACACATTGCCTATGACGTAATCTAAAGTACCATGAAGTGAATTTAAAAAAAATCTGTAATTTATGCTAAATTATGCTAATTTGTACATAATAATGCATGAAATCAGACAAGTTGGTATAAATCATGAAATAAAGCTCAAAAGAAGCACATTTTTGTGTAGATATTCTTTTTAGTGTCCTTAGGAAATTTAAGAAATTAATTTCTTATGTATTTCTTTGTTTTTTCGACTTTATGTTTTCATTGTTTTTTTTATGAAATCTGTCCGTGACATTGTTCCAAACAATAAAATATTTTATAAGTTGATTTTAATCAATAAAACTCCCAAATGATCATGCTTTTATGAAATTTGCCTGTAAGCGCAGTTAGCATTGAAATTGTACACGAATTCACGTTTTTGAACAATTTTTGGTCTGACATGCACGTACATATTTATGCGCAAATTATGCATAAATTTAGTGTCAAAAGATGCGGGAGACTCGAAAGAAAAAAAGTCATTAAACATCGCGGCGATAGCTTTTCGCGATAGCGATACATCGCGCGGAATGTCGGGGGGGGGGGGGGGGGGGGGGCTGGGAGCCCCCATCCCCCCCCCCCCCCCCGGCCTAGTTAGGGTTAACAGACACACGCCAAATCCTTTCCGGGTAGGTTTCCATATCAACCACTGGTCTCAATTTTCAGCTCAGCGCCACATGTCAAACGCTTGTCACTGATCTGTGATAGGAACTAGATCAATGTTATCAACTCGCCAAAGCAACCTCGCGCAGCTCTTGTCATTTTTTTGTATTATATTTATTCTGCATTTCACGAAATGCTAGTCAAATTGATTAAAACAAGAATACATACAGTATGTAAAGTATATTCATATCATATATATGTAAATACATGTGTAGGGAATCCCATTTGCATGCCTCAAATGAAGAGTTGTACAAATACAATGGTATGTTGAAGAGAGTATCATTTTAGAAACTCCCATAAAGTATTGAAAGTGGAGGGTAACATTTAGTACACTTTTATTGACCGTTAGATTTTGAATTGAATTTTTTTCGGGGCTCACCGTAAATTCCAGTACATTACTAGGCTACCTTTGCAGACCCATGCAATGCATGTGTGTCCATCATGTATATTTTGCGAAGAAAGTTCATAAAAACTTACAAAAATTTCTATATACATTCTTGCCACACACTCTGTTATTACATCAGCTCTTATACTTTTAGATTTGTGTTTATAGATAAAAAATACAGAAGACTGCAACAAAAAGGCTTAAGTGTGGCTGACACAAAGAACTACTGAGTAGTTGAGTTTTGTGCATTATTCAAATTGTAGATAACTGCTGACTTCCAAATTTCTCAGCAGTGGCCTAAACAAGTCCCCTGAGGTTCATATTTAATGTTTTGCTGCATTTTGGGAGGTCTGTAAAAGGTATCCCCTACCTTTAAGGGAAACCAAGCGGGGAGAGGGCACCGGCGTAGCTAGGATTTCATCTTGGGGGGGGGGGGGGGGGGGGGGGGTGGGGGGGGGGGTTAGTATGCGAGGGAGCGAGCAAGGGTGGGGGGAGGGTGTGGAAGTGCCGGAGGGGGTTGTACCCCCTATAAATGGATTATGGAATGACGGTGTGAAACGACAAATTACTGGCACTTAGTGGCAGCGATATCAGGAGAATGGCATAACGACTACATGCGAGCGAGGGGAGCGAGCGAGCTTGAAAATTTTGACATTTTACAGTCCCGAAACTGCCGTTTGTAGCCATATCTTTTTGCTTTGTAAATTAAGGGGGGGCACCGGGCGCAACTGCTGGCAATTACTGGCAGCAACATCAGGTGAATGGCATAGCAATTAAATGCGAGCAAGCGAAGAAAGCGATCTTGAAATTTTTGACATTTTACAGTCCAAAAACTGCCATTTGGAGCCATTATATTTTTTCGCTTTGGAAATAAAGGAGGGGTGGGGGCGCAACGGGCGCAACTGCCGGTAATTACTGGCAGCAACATCAGGAGAATTGCATAACAATTAAATGCGAGCGAACTAGCGAGCGAGCTTGAAAATTTTGACATTTTACAGTCCCAAAACTGCCATTTGTAGCCATATTTTTTTGCTTTGGAAATTAAAGGGGGGGGGGGCGCACCGGGCGCAACTGCTGGCAATTACTGGCAGCAACATCAGGTGAATGGCATAACAATTAAATGCGAGCGAGCGAAGAGAGCGAGCTTGAAAATACTGACATTTTACAGTCCCAAAACTGCCATTTGGAGCCATATTTTTTTCGCTTTGGAAATAAAGGAGGGTGGGGGGGGGGGGGGGGGGCGCACCGGGCTCAACTGCCGGCAATTAGTGGCAGCAACATCAGGAGAACTGCGTAATAATTAAATGCGAGCGAGCGAGCGAGCGAGCGAGCTTGAAAATTTTGACATTTTACAGTAAAAAACAAACAAACTGCCGTTTGTATAGCTATATTTCTTCGCTTTAGAATTGAAGGGGGCGCATCGGGCGCAACTGCTGGCAAATACTGGCAGCAATATCAGGAGAGCATAATGATTACATTCGAGCGAGCGGAACGAGCGAGTTTGAAAATTTTACATTTTTACAGTCCAAAAACTGCCATTCTTAGCCATATTTTTTCGATTTGGAAATTAAGGGGGATGGGCACCGGGCGGAATTGCTGGCAATTACTGGCAGCAACATTAGGTGAATTGCATAACAATAAAATGCGAGCGAGCGAGCTTGAAAATTTTACATTTTACAGTCCAAAAACTGCCGTTCTTAGCCATATTTTTTTCGCTTTCGATATTAAGGGGGGGGGGGCGCACCGGGCGCAACTGCAGGCAATTACTGGCAGCAACATCAGAAGAATGGCATAAAGATTAAATGCGAGCGAACGGAGCGAGCGAGCTTGAAAATTTTGACATTTTACAGTCCCCAAACTGCCGTTTTTAGCTATATTTTTTCGCTTTGGAAATTAAGGGGGGGGGGGCGCACCAGGCGCAACTGCCGGCAATTACTGGCAGCAACTTCAGGAGAATGGCATTAGGACTAATTCTTCGCTTTGGAAATTAAGGGGGGCGCACCGGGCGCAACTGCAGGCAATTACTGGCAGCAACATCAGAAGAATGGCATAAAGATTACATGCGAGCGAACGGAGCGAGCGAGCTTGAAAATTTTGACATTTTATAGTCCCCAGACTGCCGTTTGTAGCTATATTTTTTCGCTTTGGAAATTAAGGGGGGGGGGGGGCGCACCAGGCGCGACTGCCGGCAATTACTGGCAGCAACTTCAGGAGAATGGCATTAGGACTAAATGCGAGCGAGAGGAGCGAGCGAGCTTGAAAATTTTGACATTTTACTGTCCCAAAACTGCCGTTTGCAGCTATTTTATTTATTTTTTTCGCTTTGGAAATGAAAGGGGGGGGGGACGCCCGATGCGCCCCTCCCCCTAGATCCAGTGGTAGTCAAGGGTGTGGGTTTATGTTCATGACTGGGGGAGGTATGACCAGCGAGGTGGCGTCAAAGTGACCAAGCGGGGAAAGGATGTCCAAAATCTGCACTTTACAGAGCATCCCCTAATCTAATTGTGCGTGTTTGTTTGTGTGTGTGTATTATATACATGGAAAAGTTAGGAATTACCCCAGGTCAAGTCTTTTTATTGGCAATGCAAGACATTTTGATATAGACTAGTATGTAAAGCAACACTGCAAAGTCAATGATCTAGCTTTGATAATTACGAAGCGTAAGGTACAAAGGTGTACATTCTACATCACATTGCGCAACATTGTAGCGACTCTTCGTTCGGATGTACTGAGTACACTGCGCACATCCTGCTTATATGCAGAATGCCGACCAGGAATCACAATCTTTTGTCGGGTCCGGGCTTTTTGAACAATGTTTCACGCTATATGCCTATTTAATTATGGTTAAAGGAAATCATAGAAAAATATCTTATTTCTGGATCACCCTTTCATTCAAAAGCATGCAGTTTACTAACACTTGAACTACTATTTCGGTAAATCTTTTTTTTTAACCAGCGGATTGGAAGGGGGCGCACCCCCCCCCCCCTCCTCCGTAGTTACCATTGTTACGCCACTGCTTTTGAGTGAAATAATTGGACAGATTTCTTGAATTCTAACAATAAAGCAAGAAAATCTTTTCATCGCGGGAATTATGATTATGTGGGGTTGGCAAATGGTGCGCTTGCCGTCCAATATCTTTATGGGGCCAACATTTTTTTCTTTCAAAAGCAAGAAAATCTTCTCATTTCGGGAATCATTAATTATGGGGGGGGGGGGGGTGGCAAAACTAAAATATGCTTGCCCCTCCATTTTTTTTTTTTTTTAATGAGGCTAAGGCTCGCTCTTGGGCTGGCAATGTGGTCAGTTTTAGTAATACATAGACCCTACATACTTGTAAGTAGCACAGGTACATGCAAACGTGTATACTGAGTAAGTGCTCCGATCCGTACAGTCGATAGATAGTAAACACTGTAGAATACTGATAGATATGTATAAAATCAGCGCTGCCAGAACCAGGGGTGCGTATTGTTTTTGCCGACGAGCTTTTGTGTGTGTGTGTGTGTGTGTGTGTGTGTTTGTGTGTGTGTCCCTGGTGCAAACTATAAAAAAGAAAATAGAAAAGAATAATTATTAAGCGTCCGGCGTTGAGGTCACTCGCAGACTGATTTTTTTTTTTTTTTTTAAGGATCTGAAGGGGGGTGCGTTCGCACCCAACGCACCCCCCCTGGTGACGCCCATGATGTATTATATAAATAAATATTATTAGTTATCCCCTGCTTGTTCACGAAATACGGGCAAATATCTACGGTCTGGTGCCATATTCCATGAGGCCGAAGGCCGAATGGAATATGGCACCAGACCGTAGATATTTCCCGTATTTCATAAGAACAAGCAGGGGGTAACGATTTTATCTTTTAGTGTAAGTGGTAACCTTCTTCTCACCGATTTCCCCTTCAAGTGAATGATGTTGAAATCGCCGGCTGTCAGCCATGACCATGTTGACTTAGGCCTACGTCTCGCGAGCTGATTACTGCATGCGATGCGCACATACAAATACGTACACGTACACGCACGCCATTATACAAATGATGCACAGGATAGAGTGCGTCAGTGAAGGCGTATAGTGCACTCGAGGGTATTTACAATTGTGAAACATGCACGAGGCGAAGCCGAGTGCATGTTGCACTACATTGCAAATACCCGAGAGTGAGCTATACGCCTCCACTAACGCCACGAAATAATCCTGTGCATCATTTGTTTTATAAAATGGGTCGAAAATTCGAAAACTAACAGCATTTTTCAGCGTTTTTCACGTACCTTTGTGGGTCAAGACGTCCGAAGATGTTCGTCCCAAACATTTACGCACGTCGCACTCGGAAATCCCGCACATATAAGTATGACGGGGGGTTGGGTATCCGGACACTTAAGTTCCCGCATGAAAACTTACTTATTTTACATAGAATATGCACCCTTTACCTTAAAGACTTGATATAGACTCCTCATAAAGGCCTACTAGACAACATACTTTGAAAACGGCGTGAGAATTAACCTGCTAAATCGTTGGATTTGCCCTTCAAAGTGATTCCATGTACGCGTCCGGTCCCACAACGCTTGGTCTACTGTACTGTGCGTATAAGAGTATACGTACGCCACACATGTTATGCACAAGGGAAGAAAGGCCGGCGGCCGGCAGCCCGAACTAGAAGTTGTTTACAGGATTGACAGCGCGTATGCATGCAATTCAAAGGAGCCGCCGCGCGCACAGACGATCGGCAATAGGATTTAACACGCAGTGCAATGGGACTGAGTAACCAAAGCACATGTGACTCATTTCAGCGCTTCCTATTGGCTACATTCTTGAACCCATTTTATAAAAGATACTACAGTGCAGTAGCCAGATAGATACATAAGTTGCTGTTGTTTATCAAGCGTCTAGTGGTCTCAGGTTTTGTGCGCAATACGCTTGAGGACCGCGCGCTGTCCATTTGTTTTGTACAGGATTAGCGCGCACTTTCCTATAAGCGTCTTTGGTACACGCGCAGCTGGTCTGTGTAATACATAATCATGACGTCATATCCACGTAATACGGGATATATTAAGTGGTTGACTGACCAATGAGATTACAGAATTCACGATCACTACAAGATAAATATTATATATATATGTATATATATATATATATATATATATATATATATAATATTGTTCAGTATCGAGCTCATGGTCCTTATTTGCCCAGTGTCGAGTTTGTGGGCCTTTTTTATCTAGTGTCGAGCTCTAGGGCTGTATAACTCGTGGATGTTTGACTCATGGTTTTTTGTTTGTTTGTTTTTTTTTTGGGGGGGGGGCATGTCGGGCTCGTGCGCTGTATGACCTGTAATTTCTTGGGAAGGATTTTTTTTCATGCCTGCAACATTCTGCCTCGACAGAATGATTAATGAAAAACCTAAAAGTTCTCAATCATTTTGTGTCTGCATGAGACATTTCCCCCTGATTTTGAATAGCTTCACTGCAAGTACTTTATCGAATTGCACCTGATCGGATCGGAACATTGAAACAAGGGTCTCTTTCCTGAAAGTTAAACATCCCCAAGTCTTAACATGAACTGATTTCTGAAATCTGAAAAAAAAAGAAAAAGAAGAAACGTGACCGCAATGCCATAATGCTTTTGTGAAATCGTGTCATTATCTATCCATTGATACAGGATTTCCATGACCTAGACATGCTGAAGGCCATTGGGAAACTTTTTGGTCTGATGATCTACAACAAAGTTGTCATCACTCTTCCTTTCCCGGATCTCTTCTACAAGAAGCTCGTGGTTGATTTGTCAGTATACCAATTTTCACATCTAAGTGTATTTTTATGTTAACTATGCTACATTTACCAACCTACTATGTTTACTCTTGATGTGTTTTAGCTATACGGTATAATGGCAAGATGGCCCCCTCTCGTTGCACGTGTGTCCACTTCTTGTAACTTCTTTCTCCCCCACCCCTCCCCCGAGTTCTGCACTATGAATGATTGGATACGTGTGATAGACCTTACAATTTATACAGAAATAAGCAATGCCCCAGTCACACAGTGTCTCACGATGGGTTACGTCCGCCGCTGATAGATACGGATGAGTGGACGCAGGGGGACGCAGCGTGGACGCAGGCATCCGCAGGGTCGTATGTAGACGTTACCTTTCGTAACTAATCCGTAAAGAAACGCAAAATGACAGCGCCAAGCCTGCGCCGGGAAATTTTGAAATGTTCAAAATTTCGCAGAGGGACTCCACGGATGCAGCCTTACGCAAGTAACCGTAACTAAACGTGACTATCCTTAACTGAACATAACTATCCGTAGCTTGGACGCAGACCATCCGCAAAAATGTTTACCTCCCGTCCATTTGCGGTCATTTGCGTCCACCGTAAGTATCCGAAATTAACCGCAAGTTAACGTATCACAACACTTACGTCCGCTTACGGACATTTACGGACAGTTACGGATATTGCGGGCGATTGCGTCCCTTGACGTTTTCCGTTTTCCACTCCCATGGGAACAGAGAGTCGTGGGAAACCACACCACCCGTGTTGCCACGATGCAACGCATGTACCTGAAGGGATACTATACAACATAGTCGGAGCGATGGAGTGGCAAAACCGCAATGTCGAGTTATGAAATTTCTCTCATAAATGGTCATTTTAGGCGGCACCCATACACAGATGACATCGGTTGACCATTGGTGCTGAACTTTTTTCTTACACTCTTTGAATGCATATTGTTCGAAAAAGGTCAATATTTAGGGTAGGGGATGGGGTGACAGCATTTTATCTACTTTTCTGGCCGAGGAGGGTGTGGGATAGCGATAAACAATTTAAAATGAGAACGAATTTAGTATTTCTCTTACAGTCTTAGCCACTTTACACTCCTGAATGTGGATAACATTATTCATATCGTATGTGGATAGGGGAGGGGGTGTTCTAAAGTCCATCTTTTTTTATCTGGAAATTTATCAAGCATTACTTTATTATAACAGTCTCCTTAACATAACCAATTAAGTCATGAATATCGATGAACAATGAAAACGTAACCAAAGTTTGTCTATTTCATGACTGTACATTTCATTTTCTTCCTCTATTGTTTAACTTATAGATCAATATTATATTTTATTTGTGGTATAATTGTATTTTGTATTTTGTACATTAATGACATATATCAATATTTGAGTCGAACAAATAAAATTCAAACTTTAAATTCTCTTTTAATGCTTCATAACATCAACGAATACTAAAAGTCCTCACAACTTGTTCGTAATATAATTTCAGTTTTCCCCATGTGTGCATAAGACAGTCCAATATGTGATAACCTTGCTGTCATTGATACACTGACTGAGCAGGGATCGGCACAGAAAACCACATTGTCCATAATTATTCGTAGCAATCTTTACCTATCCGTAACTATCCGAAAATATCCGGAACTCTCCGTAAATATTCGCAACTCTCCGCAAGTGTTCAGAAGTATTCGGAAGTTAACACAAGTCGAAAAAACAAACTACGTGTCAATTCGTAAGATTATCTGCAAGTGAACGCAAGTATTTGTATTTGCCCGTATCGCCCGCATTTTTTCCCGTATGTTTTGTAAAAGTCCGCAGAAAAATTGGCTTTTTTGGACGTAAGGCCGGACGCAGAGCATTATGTGACTGGGGCCTTATCCAACCCTCAGCAGGAATGACTCTGTCACCCGAACACCGAATGAGTGAACTTGGTTTAAAGCAGGGCTCGGGTGATCGCCACTAGTTTTGTTTTGTTTTGTTTTGTTTTTTCTCCGGTGGCCCGTTTGGTCACTAGAATTTGGTGGCCCGAAATAAAAGCAAGCGTAAAACATCCATTTTGAATCTTAGTTGCCCGATTTTTGGTGGCTCCGGGCCACCGGGCCACCGGGCCACCGCTAATGTCGAACCCTGTCTAAGGAGAAAAGATATCACATGCAAAGCATTAATGCATGTTTTTGAGGTGAAGAAACAAATGTTTGGGGTTTTTTCAGTGCAGAAGTGAATGATAGCACCAGTATCTCTATTGCTTTAAAATTCCTTATGATGAAACCATCAAAATATTAATAAAAGTCCGTCAATCAGGATGAAATTTTCAATCTCTATGTACATACCTTTGAGACTCATCAGTTGTTATCTTTATGTCGTATATGGAGTGATTATGTCATATATCAAAATGTTGTAGCAATAATAGTAAAAAAAAATACCAACAACAATCTATCAATGCACAGAGTTTCCAGTACGGAGGACCTGCAGCTTCTAGAACCAGATTTGGCCAGGAGCATTCAGTCCTTATCACAGCTGTCTGAAGAAGACCTTAAAGCCATGGAGATGACGTTTGTTGTAGACGACTCCAGTGGAAAGACCAAGGAGCTAAAAGAAGGTGGTGATGCAGTGATGGTGACAAAAGACAATGTGTAGGTTTCCACTTCGTACAAAGTTTTGTTTCATTGACTGAAGTTTTCATACAGCCGAAGTAATCTTTGATTCAAGGAATTACCTTGCCAAGGTTCCCGTGGTACAAGTAAATAACAAAAGATATTTCAAAACATGTGGAAAATGTGTTGTTAGAGAATCTGATATTATGTTGCATGACAGTTATTAGAAAATACGGATTAGTGAGGACTTACAGACCTGCCCCCCCCCCAAAAAAAAAAAAATAGAGAAAAGTGGTCTTACTATTAATGATGACATATTTTTCTTTTGATTAACATTTTTGTAGGTAGAAGAGACGATATTTTTCCTGACAGATTTGAAAGTAAATTAGACATCAATTGTAGAGGAGAACAATTTTTTGCAGTATTGACGTGTTATTCATACAGTCATAAATGTCTTATAATGATTATGCTATAGTAGTCTTACATGAGATTGTACTTTTATTTTGCTCCTTTGTAATTTATCTATGTTTTGTGTAATTTTTCACAAAAATGCAAATTTTATTTTGCTTGTAGTTTAGAAGTTGAATGAATGCAAACAAACGAAAACAAAAGAAACAAATGAATTGTATGGTAAAAATATTCTCCATGACTTCTGGAAGAGCCCAGAAGAGTCCAGTGTTTCTTCAATGTCCAAGAAATATTTAGTTCGGGGACAGTATACTTGTAATAATGACGTCACTCATCACTTTACAGTTCCAGTCTAGAGAGGGTAGGACAACACAGAACTTCATTATCTAATTAATGAATTTAAACAGATTGTTCGTGCCTCACACTTTCACAAAGTGTTTTGCAAACATTTCTGATGTTCTGAATTTACAGATATGTTTAGAGAAAGTTCTCTTTTCACGTTAAACAGTGCAAAATCTTTGATTTGATATTCTTGTGACCAAAGTGTTAACAGGCTGCCCATAATCTTTACCCCACCAACAGCAAAGAGTACATCGAGCTTCTTTCAAGATACCACACGGCTGAAGAGCAGGTGCAAGCATTTAAGAAAGGAATGATGCAAGTGACTCCTTTGACATGCCTCCAGAAGCTTTTCAAGTGGGAGGAGATGGAAGCGCTCTTCCTTGGTGGAGAATACGACTGGATGGCGTTTGAAGGGGTGCGTTTTGATGCCCTCTTTCCTTTAAGTTTGCATTCTTAACTTGTTCTCTCCTCATGTTTGCCCCCATCATGCCCGAAGAACGTGTTTTTGTCTTTTTTGTTTATAATCATGCAGACTGGCAGTGACTGGAATAAAGATACGTCAACCATGATTTTACACTGCACAGGTCTATGTCGAGATTATGATGCAGTGAAGGACAATGAATTTGAGAAACTTCCAAATGTAGTTCCCAAATATAAGAAGCATAAAAAAATTAAAAAGTACTTTAAAACCACTGGAATAAAGATACGTCAACCATGATTTTACACTGCACAGGTCTATGTCGAGATTATGATGCAGTGAAGGACAATGAATTTGAGAAACTTCCAAATGTAGTTCCCAAATATAAGAAGCATAAAAAAATCAAAAAGTACTTTAAAACCATTTTGTAAGAATTCAGTATCCTTGAACAATGACAGACATACTCTGTCAGAATGCACATAGAGCAACTTCGTCACGTGCACACGTACATATATGGACATCACATAGTAAATGTCTAAAATCATGAATTGGTCTAATTCCCCTCTGTACGTAATCACGTCAATTGCTTTTCTTGCAGAGTTAATGTAAATGTTGAATACCCACGTGAACGATGACAATTTTTTTTCTCTAAATTTATGTATAGTCTTATCCCATTACAAGGGTGTCTCAAAGATAACGTGCGTATAGTTTTCATGCTTTAATCTCCTTTCGAAAGGAATCTACATGTAGTGAACTATAATCATGGATAGTTCGTAATATATTCTTTCTCAATTGCTTTTTGAACATATTATTCTGATGTTGCAGTAGCCTCGATTATGGATTTTACACCCAATTTTCCTTTTTTCTATTGTTGTCGTCAGAGTATGATTGTTATATTGCTGCAAATGACCTGCCATCGAAATATACAAAATGTATCGACTCTTAGTAAAAAATAAAATACAAACATAAAAACCTTTGTTTCAGAGCTTTCGGTACGAACAAGGATACACCAGAGAACATCGAGTCATCAAGATGTTCTGGGACGTCTTTCACAGTCTTCAAGAGGAAGAGAAAAGAAAGTTCTTGAGTAAGTTGCTTTTACCAAGGAGCTTCCAACATCCTTGGTTTCCCCTTGCATATCACAACAGTCATCAGCTTTGCTATTAGCGAGCCTTGGATCTGCGACGCTAACGCTGAAGACGACGCTATCAGGCTATATAAAAATGTTCTGCACATGTACGAGGCACGGCACTGGTACGAGGTAGCTGCTGTTTCCATTGCTCACTCCAGGAGGCTGCGTCGCGTTAGCTTTCGAGTCGCAAATTCAAAGATCACGCGAATGCTAAAAAACTCCCGCGGATGTATTCTGAAAAAAAAAAGAAGAAGAAAAGATGGAAAAAAAACACTGCACAAATCTTTCAATATTCTGCTGTGAGATACCATATGTCATGCTACTCTGGGACAGAACACAAGTTGAAAGTCTTATAAAAAGGTTCTGCAGAGTCTATAATCCCTCAATCTTTACACAGCTACTGCAATAAGTAGGGTAAGATTCAGTTTGTTGTGTGTCGTACACAAGTTAAGAAAATATAAAATCATGATGAGCTAGAGTGCTTATAAGGAATTTACCCCAAATATGCATGTGGATTGAGTTGAATGCAGCAATATTGGTAGAACGCATCAGTGAAAGTTTAAGGAAAATCAGAAAATACGGTCAAAGTTCTGATTTTTTTTTCTACTTTGGTGATGAGATCGCTGGATCAGAAGACTACTGCTGATCATGACAATAATATGCACTACAATATAAAGAAAATATAAAGACGATTCAACAAAATATAATTTCATATGTAAAGTACACCTTCCCTTGACTTGTTACTGACATAATATGTCAAGGATAATATGCCTCCTGATTTCTGAAAGAGGTAAATCTAGCGTTCTTTCATTATGCGAGAAAAGTAAAGATATGTTGATTTTTTTTTCTTTGTATCGTAGTGCGTATGTGATGTCAGGAGCTGTAGTAGTCTTCTGGTCCAGCGGTCTTGTCACCAAAACTTTAAAAATTCGTAACTTTTGAACGGATTGTCCAATTTCCTCAAACTTTCACCGATGTTTTTTACTAATATTGCTGCATTCACTCAATCAACATGCATTTTTGGCTTTCATTCCCCTTAAGCGCATTCATATGGGTTTTTTCTTTTCTTTTTTAAATCAAAAGCCAGCATCTGCTTGGTTAAAGCAGTTTTACCTTACGGTCCACTTTGTTAACCTCGAGGGTTATGAATATTAGACGACTGTTTCTGGTCTGCTTTTTTTCCTGGCTATTTCTGTGGGTTCACCTGTGTCTTTGTAAAACAGTACAATAATTATTCTTATCACTTTCATCGTCATACATTACGCACTTGATAACACCATAAACAACTTTTACAGAACTACAGCGAGAAAACAACAATCAAAGCGTTGAACCCGAATGGTTTGTTAGATAGCGACAGGAGAGTCTTTGTGGCCACAAGGTCTTTCAATCTCCCCCTTTGATGAAATGCATAATGACTGATAAGGTAAATGAAGAGAAATTTCATAAAAACCAGTACTTTGTACATGTGTGAAAACGTATTTGAAGTGTCAACTTGGTGAAGTTGCTTTATACGTCTGGGAGAGCTGTGCTAACACTGAATAGAATATTTTAGGTAAATAAGTTCATACTTACTATAGATGTATGTATTCCTTGTGTTTTTTTCTTTTTTCTTTTAAGGTGAGAAAGATGAAACGTAGTTGGAAAAGAGATGTACAAGGCGTTGAATGAATTAAATTCATTGACATGATAAAGAATGTTGAATTAAATAGATATACAGTGCACTCCCGTTATAACGAAGTCCTCAGGACCGGCGGTTTACTTTCGTTATATCCAAATTTCTTTATAGCCTACTGTAAAGTAGGCTTACATAAAGTTACACTAGATGACGACTTTGGGATCTGGATATTTTACTTCGTTGTAAAGAGACTTTCATTAAAACAGTGTACGTTATAATGGGATAATGGGAGTCCACTGTATGTGCAAATATTATATATCTATATCATAACATGGGTACAATAATTGTATCCCCGTAGGATTCTTCACTGGAGCCACACATGTACCTGTTGGTGGATTCGGAGTGATCGGCCCTCGGATGTGGCCCATGGACGGGGAAAACGATTGTCGCGGGGGACCACCGGAGGACATGCGCCCCGAAGCGAACACCTGTCAGAATTACCTTGTACTGCATCTTCCCATGTACAAATGCAAGGAAGACCTGGAAATCCGGCTGAGGAAAGCACTGAACATCACCACAGGTTTCCATAAATAATTGGCCCGACCCCAACCACAAATTGCCCCGACCCCGCAGAGTGGAGGAAAACAACAGCCATGTGCTTCAGAACCAAGAAAACAGTGACATGTTTCTGATTTCCAGGATTGGTATACCTTAGTAATAAACCGTGGCGAAATGATGGGGAGGGGACGTATCTGAAGGCAGAGACCGTATCTAACCAAGACATCAAGTCTTGTGGATGCAGTCATATTACACCCACACAGAGAAGTAATTAGTAATTACAACAAAGGGTGTTTTTATCAAAGTTCCAACTAGTTACTGCTGCATGCAAGAAGGTAGACGTAGACAATCAGTATTGAGACATTTAGAAGGCCTCTAAGACTGTAGTTTCCAGCACGATTCCTTCCAGATCATTGTGGAAGTGTAGGCCTACATGGTGAATTTGTGTATTTGTTTTGTAAATATATTTTATTTGTAATATAAATAAATGTAAGATTTTTCATGACAGCGATGCATTTTGTCATAATAATACACGTGCCTACACATATAAGACTTACATGAAACTCACAAGACACACAAAAGCTCCTACGGATGGATTATTAATTTAGCTTTTTTTAGTTTACTCCTGGCAATGAAATTTGACATAATGACAGCTTTGAAAGCAGCTGCTGTCATGATAACGTCGTTTTTCTAATAGCGATTTCGCTTCATTGATAAAGATATTGGCAAAAGCAGACACAGCTCAAATTTCGGTTAAACAATCTTTGATCCAGCGATACGAATGAGCGTGAATGTTGAAGAAGAGAAGGAATTAACTGATTAATTTAGAAAAAATAATAATGTTGTCGCCGAAATTACCATTTTTTTAACGAAATCGACCGTGTGACATTTTGCGTCCCATAGACATTATCCTCGAAGATAGTATTTCCTCGAAGTCACGGATCACCGTCTGAACATTGGGTATATTAAGCAAGATTATTAGAAATTTTGCACGAGTTGCACCTGTTCGCCAATTATTTCAAACTATATTCTTTGTATTGATTGTTAGTGTGTGTTCTGTGTAGCTACTCCAAAAAGAAGCATCTTCATGTCAAATACAGTTCAAAAGTTCTGCAGTCCTGCAGATGCTTCGATGTCACCTTGAGTGCAGTGATGTAGGCCTACTGGAGTGTAATATCTTCTCTATAAATATCAGCGGAATGCTAGCGCAAACACCCATATTCAGCCAATCTCTTAGACCGGTTCTGCAATGATTCAGACTTCATGCATGCCTTGTTCACAAAAGTTGCCCTAACAACCACAAAGCTTGCCGGAGGCTTGCCATACTTAGCAACAACAACTCAGTGAATTCCTGCCTATTGAACTTAGTGGGAGGAAGCAGGTGAATAAATTGCTTCGTCACTGGGCTGTAGGAAAAGGAACATCCATGAAAGTTAATACATTACAGAAGCGGTCTATTTTAGCATGGACCTAATACACATGGACATTCATCGTATCGTTAATTAATTCATGCACCCGTACATTTCAAAAGCGCCACAAAGACATTTTTAGCATGGCTTACTGCTTTGATCCCATGATCGTCACCGCCAGCAAGCCGGGAGAAGAACAAGACGAAGATTCGAGAAATCTAAAACTATATGCGCAGAAGGAAATAACTCACAAAAATCAAGTAAAGTGAATGTGCAGTTGTGGTGTATGTTAGGAAATCATGCCTCAAACAATTTCGCTTGGGAGAAGCAGGCAGTTTTTAAAAGAAAGCTAACATTTTAGCAGAATGATTGTCATTTGTGATCTCAATATTTCACTTTTCTCCAGCTTATTCCAGAGCAAAAAGGGACGGTAATGGTAGAAAACAGGTATATCTTGCCATTAGGCAAGGTCTTTTGCGTGTGCGAAAATGTGCGAATCAGCAATTACCCATCTTTTGACACAAAATTTGTCATGATCCCAGGTTTGCTGCTCCTCATCATCTGTATTTATCCAAAGACATTTCCGTCTGAAAAAGGCACATCAGCGAAACAACCTGAATGTACTCATTAAGATACACATAATCAGGTGTCGGCGACGATCATTACATCAAAGAAAGACTGCAGTGAACAATCCATGTGTATTAGGTCCACGATTCGAGCAAAGACTTTGTGCCAGCTGCTCAGCTGGGTTCAGAATTAAAAAATGCAAGGAACAACGACAAGACAATAGTTCAGCCTTGGACAGTAGCTTCAAAGTGTTTTATCACTTGCAGTCATGAACACAAAGAGAATGATTCTCCTGTGTCATCAAACCTCGTATGCTTAGTACACTATCTACATGTGCCTTGCAAGAAAAAGTTACGATGAAATGAGCTTCTCTATTGCGATTACTTTTTACTCCAACCCAAAGGTCTTGCAATGATGAATGACACTATCATTAGAATGTATCGTGCCAATTGATTACAGTATCTAATAGAGTCTTGAGTATCTAGATCTTGTCTGTCACATGTAGACTGAAATTCGTGAAGATTTTACTTTTTGCCTCCCCTGAAATCTTGAATACCGCTCGTCATTTTGAAATTATATACAATGTACAGTATGATCACAGTACTATTGCTTTAACGGAATAATCTTGCGTCTAGCAATAGTTAGATGTAGTTTTCTGGACAACGTTTGGAAACCGTTTAAAAATTGTTTCATTTGAAATATTAGAACACCAAGTGTCAATGTTTAATCTACCTTTCCTATGTATACATTGCAGTTCACTTTTGACCGTCTTGAATATTTCAAAGATGTATTCATATATTGATTGAAAGTTGGTCAATATATTTATAAGTGTTCTATATCTGTAATTTTCAAATTTTGCAGTTTTGCAAATGTTATTACTGAGCCCTATTTGAAGAGCGTATTTAAACATCAATATTATATTGTATGGTATGATAGCGTATTTTTGTGCCATGGCTCGACATTTAACCGAAGTAATGGATTGCGTTTGAAATATTAGAGCATTAGGCAATATCCATGCTTTATCTTCACCTGCCTTAATGTGTATTACAGTTCATTTATGGCTGTACTGATCAGCGTAGGACAACCAGGTGTATTTGTATATTTGCTGCCAGCGCTCGAAATGTACAGAAAATATCTGATGATGCTGTCACTCAGAGTCAATGGAATAAACTTGGGCAGAGTGGAGAAAAACAGGAAAATAGTGGTCAAGAACACAATCATAATAAAGCCCAGGTAAACATACCACAAAGGAAATGTATATTATGTTGCAACATTTAAGTTGATTCTACTCGTTGTGTAATGCTTTCATTGTATTTTATTTTGTATAGAGATGTTGTCAGCTTAAGAGTTGCGAAATCAGATCGCAGCATATGTTGTAAACGTATAGGCAAACCTGCCTTAGCGACCACCTGTCTATAACAGTCGCTTTTTCGTCTCCCATGGGTAGCCGCTGTTAGACAGGTTTGACTGTATTTTATGGAAAACAGTTTGTTTTAACAGAAGTGACTTCACAAAGTTATCATTCTAGGAATACATATTTGTCCGTGTCAAAATGTACTTTGATGCTGGTAAATGAGGTTTGTTCATTAAACATTATCGCATGGATCAAAAAGGAAATTTTCGGTATGTTACACAATTGTCATATGTTATTGACGATGTTGTACTTTTTCTTTGTCTACCTTACTTTCTGTTCCTCTCTTTGTGACATTTCCCCCATCCATCCTTTCTTTCCTCTTTATCTAGATTAGAAAGTCGTATGTGAGTTCAAAGGCATAAAAAACCCTCCCACGTCATAATACGAGAATGTGTAATTAGCTCATGTTCAGCCTTGTACAAATTACTTTTTTTCCTTTCTTTTTTTTCTCAATTAGTTAGGCACTTCACTAAAGTTTCGTTTTCAAAGCGATGTGAGGCATAATCTTGCCCGACGTAACAATTTTTAGAATTCATGGTCAAACAAAAAATGAACTTGCGTAGACCCGGTTACCAGACTTGGGGAAGGATCCATTCCATTGTTTCGCATTGAATGCGTCAACATTTTGTTTTTTCATTGTATTGCCAAACACTAGACTTCAATGAACACTTTGTTGCTGGCAGGTGGATGTGTTTGCAAGCACCATTTAAAATGATTACATCCTATAATCCTTACTTCACAGATATTTGTCTCAATTAATCTATTAACCGACATGCCTCATAGCACAACAATACCTTTTTCTGCGCATGAGCAAAGTGGAACTACAAAGTGACTTCCTACTATTTGAAATGCCACAAATTGTGCAGTCAGATGAGCTGCCTGATACGATGATCAGTATAATTGCGACTCATAGAGCAACTTTCGCGGGAAATGTGGCAATGAACACTAGCATTGGACACTTGACACCTGTAAAAAATTAATTACGCAACTGCAGAGGCACAGAACATGTCAAACAAGAGAAATGCCTAAAAATTTGACTGCGAAAGAAATCCGTCAGTTTGCGAAGAACTCGGAATGTTGCGTAAAATATTTGGAAGAAACAGAAACAAATGTGTGAAGTTGTTTGTTTCATTCCATGTGTCACCTTTGACTTCATTCAGGCACGACGAACGTATTCAAGGAAAAATTCACTTCAGAGTTCCCTGAACCTTCTCCGTCATCAATACGCTTTAAGTTAAAGGAAAGAAGGAGAAGTGGCAGAGGTAATTAAAGAATGCTTGTATAGTAATTCACTACAGTTTCAATGTCATTATTCCCTTTACAACAATAAAGTGTAAAGAACAGGAAATTAGCAGACTGAAATTGTTCCGGTCATCGATAATGTGACAATAGTACCAAAACTAGAGCCCGGGAGGTAGCATAACGTAACAAGGAACGAACGATTATTGCATAAAGAATATGGTGAAATCTGTGACACCTATGGCCTCTGTGACTTATGGTCAAACTGCGAAGGCCAAAATTTGGTATGTCACTTGCCAATGTCGTCAGCTATGCCGCTAACGTGATTGCTTATTAAGCAACCGTGAATTCGCTGTCGATCGTGAAATTTGTCAATGTGAATTTTTCGTTGAAAAATCTTTTTTTTTAAATCAGTGTAAGATTTGCATCTTAAAGAGGACTTAATGATAATACGTCACGATACATCTTCAATTATGCAATCATTAACCTAAAGAAAAGGCTGCTCCAGGACACAAAATGTCTCACATTAGATCTGCAAAAGCAAAAGCTCATTCTCCGTGTAGTCGATATGCGAATTAAATGAAGCTAGAAAATTTCAATTTTGTTGGATTATTATCTCTGATGAGAATTTTGGAGTCGAGACATTGTGCAATGTGTATCTATAATGTTCTCTTAGTGTTTTTTTTTTTTTTTTTTTTTTGGTAGATATATGTTCGGTCAGAAAATAAAGAGAGAAAAAATGAACCACCAACAACAGCAGCCTCCCCCAATAAACAAAAAGCACCGCCAAACACAAAAGTGTCTTCGCAAACAAAAACCACTATAAAGCTATTATATGCTTATTCATTTATTTATTTGACGGTTTGCTTGCTTTCTCCCGGGGCTCCTCTAGGAACAGAAATTTGAGCCATTTCGTGTACCCCTAAGACCAATCAACGACAACTCCTCACCACTCCCCCCCCCCCCCCACACACACACACACAGACACACTTTTCGGGAAAAACAAAATCTCACAGCCATTGGCATGGAATGTGATTAAAGTAGGATGTAGGAAAAATGTAGTAAATTATTCATGGTTCATTCGATCATCTTTACATTTCAATGGTAAAATTGCAACAATCTGCACATTTAAGGGATTGTATAGTTTTGGTTGAGGCCTAACTTCAGGTTTTTAACATTTTTGGGTGAGATAATGCGAAACCTTTCATGAAATATGAAAGAGCATGTAATTCCAATTGGAAATCAACATTTATTTGATGAAAATTGGTTTTGAAATGGCTGAGGTACCCAAAACAGAGCAATCCTAAGGGTGGGACTCACCTTTTATTACGATCGCTTTGTTTTACTTTGGTTTTGGATATTTCAGCCATTCCAAAACCGATTTTTATCATACAAACTTTGAATTCCTCTTAGAATGGTATGCTCTGTACTATTTCACAAGTGTTTCTTGATATCTCGCAAAAAGTTAAAAGCCCAATCCTCATCTCCACCAATACTATACCATCCCTTTAACCACTTGACTGCTATTGGGTAAACACGCACATTCATACCCCTGTGCTACAGCATTTTGGGGAAAATAGGATATCCATGTAAACATGGCATAGATATCTGTTTTTTACCTTTATTTTTTCTTTTTTTCATATTTTTTTTATTGGACAGAAGTCAAAATTGAATGGAGCCATTAATATACATAATTATTAAATTTTCCACCAACCCAGCTATGTCCTTGCTGATATCTTGGGTCTGTGTCAGGTGAATGTGTCAGGTGAATGTTTGCTTGGACTTTCGCCAACATTCATTAGTGGGACTAAGATATCACAATCATATCATCAGATCTTCCACTTTCACCATCAAAATATAGATATTCACTTCAAGATCCATGAGGTCTTCCTCTTCTCCTTCATAAATATCCGAACAGTCACTCAAATTACTTTCACTTCTATCATCGAGAGTATAAGCCGCATTATGAGATCGCCAACGTGAACAGGAGGCCGCCATGTTGAAAGTTGTTTTTTTCCATTCAGTACACTGGTCAATACAGTAACACATTGTCCATTCAGTGATTGAAAATAGCCAGATTTTTTTTTTTGAAAGCGCCATCTACTGTTCAAGATCTGAATGATATCACTGCAGTGCTAATTACACATTAGGGGTAAGCATGACGCGGTGCTATAGTCCTGAAAGTACAAATACCCTGAGCAATAGACGTGCTCAGCACCAGCAGGCGAAATCGAAAGCACGTCTATAGACGTGGTTAGCAGTCAAGTGGTTAGATGTACATAAAAAGTACATTCTATTACGTTGACATATCCAAGACAATACTGAAGTAATGAAAATGGTATAAAGGAAAAACAAATATGTCATGATTTTAACTGTTTATTTTTCCAAATGTTATATCATGTCATTATACATACACACATTACTTCTGAAATATTCACAATTTGTGTAAAAGAGAAAATATGCAAGTACGCCATATTTATTGAAAAATTGCGAGTTTTATAATTATGATTAAATGTTTTCGCGATGTTCAGTTGCCATGAAACTGGTGCAGTTCTAAAGAAGGCCTCGTTGTGACACTCCTTTTGAGGTAGAAATAGTGTTTTTAAAATATCATGGCTAAGTGGAAATAAAAAAAAATTGTTTGTTTGAATGCAAAGCTATTGCAACAATCAAATATAAAGGATGAATTAAAAAGAGTAAAAGGAGAAAATGCTTTCATCTCTTTCTATTAGCACCACCAGATAGTCACTTTTGTTATATAATCAAATTCTCTTTTTGAATTGAGCTATCCGAGTGCAATTTACATGTTGTTATATAATTTACATATATATCAATAGCTAATGAAACTGTTGCAGTGCTCCATTGCACCAAATGATATACTGATGCTAAATGTTTTTAGATTGTTCATTGAGTTCGTCAGTTAATTCCCTGGGTCAGTATAGTCTCGCCATAATGTATGGACGTGCGCTATTCCTGATCGTTCCTTGAGATATTTTTATTTCTGGCCATTGCACAAGCTCGGTAAGAATATTGTTTATCCCAGCTAATGGGGCTAAAGTCACTTGAAAATACACCTCATCTTGACGCTCTACATGATTTGCTGTAAAAAAGTCGAGGGATCATACAGTTGTACATCTTCCCGCGTAAATGGGAATTCACAAACATGTAAGGGAGGGGGTGGAATTCTATAAGAAACAAACAAACAAACAAACAAACCGATAATAAATTATAATAATCTATGTAATAAAAAAACTTGAAGCTTTGGGATACTATTCACGACACACTTTGAATGTTTCCCTTCTCCATCTTTCCAAGTGTCAGATGCACGCAATATAACAGAAGTAGAATGTATGGTAGTCTGTTCGCAACCCACTGACCCACGTTGCTCGCAATGTTGAATTCTCCTACTATGGGGATTCCCCACTTTAGCCCTAGTCTCATTTCCAGACCCTTTGCCAGCTGTACTCCTTTTACAAAATGCGCCCTCCCACTGCGATGAAGTTGCCGCCCACGAAGTCTCCGCTGTACTTTTGTCAAAGCCATCCAGCCAAACCTGCTATTCAGTAGGCCTACTTCTTTGTCGTTAATATTTTGAGAAGGAAATTGGCACTTGCTGACGGTCTGGAAGCCAGGCTACTTCAGCCAGACTACTTCAGCCCACCGGGCTGGCCAGAAAATACACAAAAACGGACCATGATGGGTGATGACAGTCTGTTTTAGAATCTCCAAAATTGCGGCAATAATGCAGTGAAATTTTGAATCTGTGTTTCTTAAAGGAAAAAAAAGATATTAGTATAAATTATAGTAGGTATTAGGCGTAAATATTCATAACTGCATGACACACGCCTTTAAATTAAGTTAATAATAACAACAACAACAACTTGTAAATACTCAATTCTGAGTGATACACGCCTTGAGCACGTTAACTATGTGGAACTTGCGCATTATAAGTACCCTGTATTATTATTATTATTATTATTATTATTATTATTATTATTATTATTATTATTATTATTATTATTATTATTATTATTATTATTATTATTATTATTATTATTATTATTATTATTAAAAACCAAATCAGCAACAACTTGCGTATGGCTGTGTTGGTTGTTGCGCAATCACAATGAAGCACGAGAGATGGTTGCGACACTCGCACTGGTTTTCGCCCCAAATACAAGTGTATTGCTCTATCAGTCCAGCAGTATATATATGGCATTGCTACATTGTTGTGGCCGTCTAAATGCATTGATACGGTAACTTCGATGATAGGAAGTGCAGTGAGTAGGTGAGTACACTGTTGGCCAAAGTAACCAGCAAGGTGACGGATCGTTTCTGTTAGCTGAGAACTTTGGTGATTTGCCGGAGATCTCCGTAGACGCATACAGTGAAGAGAAGTGGTAAGTGAGCTGCTGTTGACATTATTTAAACTTCATTTGTGTGATATCCACAGGACCACACAATGCTGCAGAATCAAGGTGGAGATCGATCGTAAGTTCACCAACAAGTGCCAGTCGTATATAGCTCAAAATTACTCCCCACGTCGTACTTCAGTGGGGTTTACACTTACACCCTCTTTCCACAGATTTTTTTTTTTCTCATTCGGAAGCAAAGATTGTTGCATCCGGCCACCGAGGTGTATCGGATCGCAGTCTGATTAATTCGACTTGATTGGTCGAGTATCAGGCGAGTGTCAGACATGTCTCTCAGTCTAATGATCCTCATCGGACAATCTTGCTTCCTCGGATCACCACCCGACATGTCTGACTCTGACCTGATACTAGTGATAGTCGACCAATTGTCGGATTCATTGGACTGCGGTCCGATGCACTTCTGTGCGTGGCCGGAAGCGATGAACTTGGCTTCTGATTAGTGGCCGATGAGGGAAAATATCTGTGGAGTGGGGGTATTACGATTGTGGAAAAAGGACAAAGTTGAAGTATATTAATGTATGAGCGACAAAGCAAAGAGAAATTGTTTGGAAAGGAAATTATGACAAATATATTGCTTTCATTGAATGAAAAGAAGACTTGTTAGTTTGAATATCGCGTTGTTAGTTTGAATGCCAGTTCATCATGATCTAAAAATTGTCTCATATTGATTTTCCTGTCATAGTCATGGACTCATACACTGGCTCACTTTGCCATTGTCTTGCGAGTTGACCACGACAGAAATCTTCATGCTTGACATCATTCTGGACATGATTTGAAAATATCTAGCTTTTGTTCATATATATATATATATATATATATATCATAGGCCTACACAGCGGAATGTATATATATATATATATATATATACGTATTACATTCCGCCGTGGTATCTACAATACTAGTATTCCATCTCAGATGCTGATTCATTCATCAGTGTAAAACTTCTCAAAACCAGCATCATGAAAATAATGTCATCAAAGTTGTATAGAGACAGGCTGCCAGCGGTAAATAACAGCGTAAGTAGACAGAAAAAATCCGTCTGTCCGGAGGAATATATAGAAAAAAAAAACAACAAAACAAAACAAGGAATTGTTTGACGTTTACGGCTCTCCTCCGTGACGCCAGACGTAGTCTCCGCGAAACTTATTATTCCCGACGACCAGACAGACCGATCTTTCGGTCAAGGGTTTAAGCTAACCACTTCTGCTCTGCTCTGTTGAATCAGTAAAGTCATGGCAAGTGACTCTAAGCTGGGGAAGGTGCTGCAAAAAATAAGCCATCGAAGCCGGGATGACACCAAGCTGACAGCAGACCTTCACTCAAAGCTGGTGCAGGCACTCTCTCCATCTTCATTATCCTCTGATTTCCGTGTCAGTAGCTCCAGCAGTAGCTCTTGGTGAGTATTCCATAGGCTTTAGTCTGTTGATAATAGGAGGTGCTGTTGTGCTTCAATAGGCAATTAAAATATTTATAAGTAAAAAACACTGTGATTATTTTTATGCGGGGGGGGGGGGGGGGGGGGGCAGATCCAGAGTGTATTTTCTCGTATGACTTGCAGCATGACCTGCAATGAATATTTTTATGTTTTTTGTGTTTGTTTGTTTTTTTCCTTTTTTTAAATTTTCAATAAAGAATATAACTTCACTTGAGAACCAGAACAACGCTTTCGCATTCTAAGATTTGAGCGTAAATAAGCACGAAATAATCAATTTTCATGACGTCTAAAAAAGCATTTAATCGAAAGTGCGTAGATTTATGGCATTGTTCCTAATTTAGGGTAAAGTAGCGCCCTTGTGGTTTAAATTTTTAAATTTTGCTGAAATGAAAGTTGTTTAAAATTGACACCATAATGAAGAGATCGAAACAAGATAATGCCAATAGCTCAATACATCCTTCCACAATTGCGATAAAGCCCTTCTCAGTCGATGATAAGTGCACAAAAGATATCATGGAAAAAAAAAAAACAAGTTGAAAAAGAAAACATCCTGTCGTCAGAATAGTTCTGGCACATAAATAGATAAAGATGAAAAAGGTGTTTATAATATTGAGCAGTATCGCAGCTTACGTGTACGTTGTAACTACCCACTTGAATCAAAATACAAAATTATGCTGCACCTAGCAAACCCAAAAATCGCTACAGTAAGGTAATGCAAATGTTTTCTTTTTTCATATAGAATCCCTAGAGCAGGAGTGATGTAAAAAGAATTGAACCTATAGCGCCCAGCAAATATCACATATTAATTGCAGATTGAAGGGATGGTATAGTATTGGTTGAGTGGAGGATTCAGCTCTTAATTATTTTGCGAGATACTTAGAAACCACTTTATGAAATACTGAAGAACACACAATTCGAAGGGGAATTCAAAGTCTAGTCCTATGAAAATCGTTTATGAAATGGTTTAGCTTGATGCTTTTGTGAAAGCTCAGCTTTTCCGAAACCAATTTTCATCAAAGAAACTTTGAATTCCTCTTAGAATTATACACTCTTTCATATTTCATAAGCGGTTTCTCATTACCTCGCAAGGAATAAAGCTGGAAAAATGAAGCACCATCTCAACCAAAATTATGTCATCCCTTTAAGTGCGGTAGCCTAACAGGTGACTGAATGGTTCTCACAAGTAAGATATTTCACAATGATAATGGTATGACGAGGATGATAGTTTTTAGGTCATCGTAGTGACACTGTATGTTCAGGGTCAGCTTTGAAAGGCGGAGAAGGTGCATACTTACCCTCTTACCCCACAGCAGCCACAGGTTCTTATTGCTCCTATTCCTTGCAGCTTTTGCCTTCTTTTATATGCCAGTATTATTTGATAATCATCGGATCAGTCAACTTTATTTTAAGCATCACTTGACACTAGATGTTTGACACTATACTTAGATGAAGATTATTTTATGCTGTATCATGTTTATATCAGTTACATATACATGTATGCACATTGTATAAAAATTGTTTAGTTTTTTTTGTTGTTGATGGAGCAGGACCGTATGAGGAGGACTATACACTATTCTATATTTCTAAGCTGGATATTCTGGCCTTCGCCTCTATAGCTTTGCAGACACCGAGGATGATGATCAGTACTTTGATGTAGATCTGGATGCTTTGCGTGAAGCATACCATCACATCGCTGACAAGGAGCATGTCCTGAAGAAGGTTTGTTTCTTTATGCCCTTAATGCATATAGGCATTTATTCCAAAAGTATCTGTATGATAATATTATATAAATAAATCTGTATATATACCCTATCTATAATCATATATATATGTATATATACATGTATGACCTATGAATAATATAGACACACGTATATATATTTAGATACAATATAGAGAAATAGGGTATACATATAAATGTGATATTTGTTAACCTTTTATTTTTTTCCTGTCTCATGACTGATGCTAACACAATACTACACTGCAAAAAGTCCGGTGTTAAATAGTGAACACCGAGCTGGTGTTAAATTTTCGATGCTTATTTATGGTGTTAAATTAACACCTCCGGGTGTCATTTCCAAATTTTAAACTGTTTTTTGAAGAGTTTCTTAGTAACTGCACTTCTTGTTGATTTTTAATTTAAACAAGACGATCAAGAATTTTACATTAAAATACTAGATTTTTGAAAAAATGTGAAAATAAATTTACACCAAAGTAACACCAGCTGGTGTGGTCTCTTATTGAAGCTGGACGGGTGTTAAACCATTGATATTAACACCAACAAATATCAAATCAACACCATGTGGTGTCATTTTCGAATTAACACCAGTACAGTGTCAAAATAACACCAGGTACAGTGTCAAATTAACACCACGAAGTGTCAGGTGAACACTTTTCAACACCATCACAGTGCATTTTTAACACCTGTGAGTGTGGTCCTTTATTGAAGTTTGATCGGTGTTAGATTTAACACCCGTGGTGTTAAATCTAACACCGATGTTTTTACAGTGTACTGTAAGATATCACAATACCTGCAATTGAGAACTGTTGCCCCTCAGAGTGTGTGAACATATCATTTCACTACTTTTGTTTTTGTGTCAACTGGTCAGGAACTGGAGCAATTTGACTGCATAACATTTTTCTATAGGATGCTAATCACTGTCTTCACGGCTAACGGTATTTATGGAACGCCATTAAGGAAACAATACAAAATTTATTTCACTCCAGCCAATATTCATTTCACTTTTAACAAATACATTTCACTCACAAACATTGATTTTACTTTTTATAAAAATATATTTCACTTTTCACAATAATACATTTCACTTTTAAATTAAAATTCATTTCACTTTTCACAAAAATACATTTCACTTTTGAATTAAACTTCATCTCACTTTTCACAAAAATACATTTCACTTTTGAATTAAAATTCATTTCACTTTTCACAAAAATACATTTCACTTTTACATAAAGATTCATTTCACTTTTCACAAAAATACATTTCACTTTTACATAAAGATTCATTTCACTTTTCACAAAAATACATTTCACTTTTAAATACAAATTCATTTCACTCTTCACAAAAATACATTTCACTTTGGCGTACCATATCACTCAGACGAAGTCATTTCACTGCGCTAAAACCATTTCACTCTGATAAAACCATTTCACTCCGATAAAAAAAAAAATACGTTCCTCTTTTTTCCCGGCCAAAAGGTGGCGCCAGTCTGAGAGGAGTCACAGTGCCATGGCACTTAGCACTGAGCTGAGGTGAGTGGCCGGCCAGCTGGCCGGCTGGCTATGCAGTACCAGGGAGGTCACCTCCCTGGCAGTACCTAGATTTAGCGCGCTACGCTGGCGCGGAAGCGACGCGAGGCGAGCTAGCAGTCGACGGTCGGTCCTCGCCTCGGCCTCACTCACATGCACGCTCGTGCCGTTACATGCATACCAGTACTACATCGAGAATTGAATCTACGCCCGACATGCTGAATAATTAACGTGTGTTTTACAACGCTTTTCAACAGCGATGTTGTGGGGTAAGTTTGATGTCTGACTTCTTGTGATCGACATGCTATTTTTTCCGGTTCAAAATGAGTATTTTTTGCCGTTTAAATAGTATCTCGAAGTTGACATAGTATTTTTCCTCTTTCAAAACATTCCCGTGTTTATAGCTGGCTGCTGACCCATCTAAAAAGGGGATTGATGTGACTTTTTGTTCATCAGGTCGGCAATACTTCGTGCTTTACGCAGATACCAAGATCGACGGTGCCCTAGAAGCATAACTTGTTAAAAATTAGGCCTGAATATTGCATTTTTAGAGGCCAAATAATGTATTCTAGTCCTCCGGAAGGTCACGTGATCGCATCTAGTGCGGAAGGGGACTTTTTCGGACCGTAAATGCACCGTTGTTAACGATCTCTGCGGAGGTGCAGGGTCAGTCCCATATATTGAAATTAGCGTTGTTCATTCGCTCAATTGGAACTTCGTGATATCGCGATCGTGTGTTGTGTACAGTAAGTCAGTGCAGGCCGGTGGCGGTAGGCCTACAATTGTATGTGGCGATGGCAATTTGTAAATTTGAATTTACAACTTATTCACAAAAATCGTACAGTGTACAATGTGTATGCTGTCTATAATAAACAGGATCTTAGTCTTCATCTCTTAGTAGTTAATTATTATATGATTTACTCATCACTTAATACAAACAAGAACAGTATAGATTCAATATTATTATTATTATTAGTTTTTTCTTTCGCATGGAGAAAGAAGGCACAAGAGCGATTCTAGTATTTGATGTAAACATAATTTTCATGACATGTTTAAGAGTTGACCCGGCTGCAATGTTAACACTAATAGAGTACCAGGCTATTTGAATTTTTCAAGTTGGTATACAAGTTGTCAGTAAATATAGAGATGTATTATTAGTCTTCCGCATCTACAATTTGTAACAATAAAGTTTACGAGGATGTCTGAATGAATGCAGTTATTCTCAGAATAATATGAAGAGTTTGTTCGCAAAAACCGATAAGTCCATATTTGCCACATGGAGATATTTGCGATTAAAGGTCAGGAAAATTAAAGAGAATACTAAGAAAATTTTTGCTTCTTTTGACCATAACTTTAAAAATGCCCTTTTATATGTTGACCAATATCTCATTTAAAAGGTGTTATTTTGTACTTTATGACAGAGACCGTACTTGAAAATCTTCAAAAATGGACTTATCGGTTTTTGCGAACAGACTCTTCATATGTTTACCATAGTACAGTGCATGTCTGTAGTTTCTCTCTGCTTGAATTGGGGTTTACTCCAACATAATGTTTTCGGACATGTTATTGTGAATAATGGTTTATAATATCATCTATGATTAATTTGGAGTAATATCTGGAAAAGTTGTTATGCATTTTCTAATCCTTTCTCTATTTGTGTCACATTGTATATGTAGGTATCCCCAGTACCTGACATCACACCGATGGAACATGCATATTTAAGGTGATTCTCTTCTCTGTGGCCTCCAGGAAAATCTGCATGACATAAACGAGAAGATCTACACTGTCAGTTCTATAGTGTATTTTGTTTTCTTGGATGCACACATACCATTCAATCTCTGACAGATTTTTATCAAGGAGAGCACTGCTGTTTTGCAAGCGCTGAGTGACTTCCTCACAAGAATAGAAACAACTGATTAGTACACCTGTCAACTTTTTCATTTCATTGAAAAACCTAGAGCAGTATGTGATCATGATAACCTACCTCAGAAAGGTGCTAAATATGTGATATGATACAATAGGAAGAATGAAGTTGATATACAGTTGTAACATATTACAGTATGTTACTGTATATCAACTTCATTCATCTTTACGGTAATATTTTTAGTAAAGAGGATGTACATGTATATTCTTTGAAAAGCACGGTTGTTGTAGTAAATGTGAAGTTCGACCATTACAGATACATCAATGTGTGGAACTATGCAAGATAGTATATGTTAAATTATGTGCATTTAAATTACTTTGGAGTTTGTACAGATGGCAGAATTATGAGCTCTGATTAAACTAAATATTATCCTTCATGATATTCTTGATAAATGTTATGGAAGCAAGTACATTGTACAGTATGAAGTAGTATCTGGACGTACAGCCATTACTCGACAGGGGGCATGTCTTGTTGCTGAAGGTATGAATTTAATTTGTACATCATCAGCACTATAAGAGGTTTAGTTAGTACATGTATGCATGTTTTATTGCTAATATTTTGGTTGTGACCCATTTCAGAAGAGGTTTCAAAGATGTAAGAATTCTGTTCGATCAGGAAGATACACAAGGTATGTCACCAAAAGGAATTGAACGGTCAAGAAGGGATAAAGAAGATGAAGATTTTGACACAACAGTTGGATAGATGATACATTACATTAGTACTTCCCCCAAATCAACCAAAATGTTGAACATGTTCGCATTGAACGGGCATGCTCTTATTAGATACCTATAAAGAAAAATTGTGGACCTTGTGAAAGGTAAGATGAGCAGATTTTTATAACACCTGGGGGGTTTCATGTTGGCCTGTAGTCTACCCCAGGGTTGTCGAGTGTTGTTACTGGTAAGGGGTTCGAATACACATTTGTATCATTCACTCAGTCATAACCATGAAGAGAGTGACACACAGATATTTTAAATGTGTATGATACTGCTTGTGTACATGTACTGATACATGTGTATTCAGTTGACAGAGATGTTGGGATGATCAGTTTGCCTTTTGACATTTCAGATAAGATTATATACAGTCAATGCTAAAGTTGGGAATGAAAGATTTCTTCACATAGATATTTTGCAAGATGCTATAAGGCCAAATCTGATCTGTCTGCTTCGATTTCCAGTAATATTGATGTTTTAAAGTTACTTTAAATTTTTTATCTGTTTAGTTTCCAGTAAGTGTACTTCATACATTGGCGGATCCAGTTAGGACCGCAACTGGCGCACGCCCCCCTTTATTTTTTGTCTAAACAAAAGAAATGAAAAGAAAAAAATGGGGGGAGGGGTGCATGCGCCCCCCTTTAATTTTGTAAACGCGTCCCCTCTTTACGGAATTCCTGGATCCGCCCCTGCTTCATATGTAGTATGTACACTTCTGAATTGTTGATGCAGCTGCCAGTTCATGTGTTTGAAACATTGGCAGTGTGACCAATAGATACATTGTACTTGCCTTCTCAAAGTATTTAAGGGCATATGTACACCTTCAAAACATTCTCTGCTGTTTGGACTGTCGATGAAGTTTATATATTTTGTACATGTTTCATTTTGTTTCCAGTAAGTACACTTCATATGTATACATGTACACCTTCAAATTGCTCTTGCAGCTGCCAGTTTACTGTCACCCTCTATTCATGTGTGTGAAATCTTGGCGATGTGAATACTATAGAAGATTCACGTATGTGTACCTGCCTTCAGAGTACTCAAGGGCATTTGTACACCCTCAAACATTCATGCAGTTTGAACTATTAATGAAGTTATCTCTGTACATGTATCATTTCAGTGAAACCTTGCCAAAAGTGTAGATGGCATGTAATTTACAGAGTATTGCCTCAAAACATTTGTGGTATTCTTGCTTGATTTTATTCACTTACATAACATTCAAGCAATATTCACAACTGTTTCATGTTTGTGCAACATCGGTATCAGTATAGTTTGTTTATTGCCAGTGTCAAAATTTGCCGGCAAATTATTTGTACAGATCTGCTCAATACAATGTAGCTCTGCAATTGTTCAAACTACCTGGTACATTCATTTGCTCTTGTCTTATTACTGAGCTTCACCAGAAGAATTTTTTTTTGAAATGTTCACTGTACATCACTGTTGTAGTCAAGACAGACTGATCCTACTCGCGTTCCTACATGTACTCACAAGACCGCTGACAGTTGTACCTTCTGTAGGTCTCTAACATGCCACTTGGCTGGAGACTGAGTCCAATACCACCACCAAAAAATAAATTAAAAATAATTAATTAATGGATGAATAAATAAATGAGAGTTATAAATAAAAAAAATAAAATGATCTAAAACTGCATTTGACTATACTGCTAAAAAGTAGATAAAACTGTAGACTGCTTATGCAGCTCTTACTTTAGGTATTTTTTTTGTTATGTGTGTGATACATTGTCATGAAGATTGGTGGATACCTTGAAACTTAACTGCAATGTAGTTCTTTCAACACTTACATGTAATAAATAAATAAATATATATATATATATATGGAGATGTATATACATTTATAAAGAAAAAAAACTTGTGGATTGTGCTCCTTTCTCTGTTGTTATTAATGAAAAAAAGGTACTGTATTTTATTAATTGATGAGAATGGCACGTGCAATAATGTATGTAAATTTCTCTACCTAGTTAGGTAGGCCTATAGTAATAGAGTGAAGTAATGTAGTGAAGTCCTTGGGATCAACAGCTTTCTTTTGTTATATCAAAATGTTGTTATAACCAAGCATGTAAAACAAAAAAGTGGATAATGTAAGCAGAATTTCGATATAATGTAACTGTGTTCACTTTAGTGGAGTGAACGGTATAAGTAGTGGTTATAATGTATTTGATTGGATGCTTAGGATGCTTTGAATTGAGAGAGAGTGATGTGAATGATTGATGGCAGAATGAAACTGAGAATCAGACACTTCCTGTTGACGAAATCAGAAGGGTGGACAAAAGCAAACAAAACAAACATAAAATTGTACATTGTATTATGAATAACAAGAACAAGACATATAATCAAAAAAAGAGAGGGAGAGAGAGAGAGAGAGGGAGGCCCAGCAAGAGGCTGTAGACTATTGGTACGTAATGTCTAATGACAGACACAAGCACAGTATATCACAGCTAGACGCTCGAAACTGACCACGTGTATTTACGCTGGGGTCGCTCATACAGCAACACACACGTACAAAGGCATCGAGGACACACGTCAATTTCTATATGTGGGACAGTACAGTACTTCGCGATTTCGTGCCGAGAAAAAAAGGAATGACATCCCTATGATATCAGCTGGCTGCTGACCCATCTACAAATCATCACATTACACTTTTAGGTATCATCTTAAAGCTGAATAAATTTCCTTTTACATGATATAACTTTTGTTGGTGCCCCACGATGAAAAAGAAGACTTTTAGGAGAATTTTAGAAGAATATCTGTATCCATTATTTCCGGAACATCTGCAATTAGTTAGCCACGAAGTTGATAATCTTTCATGTCGTTCTTGGAAAAATCAACAAGATAGTATCCAAGTTTTAACCTTTACCTATCAAATAAAAGAAAAATCATGTGAAAACGTAATTCAGTGACCAAGATATGAGCATTTCAAAACGATTCTCCAATCGCTCTCTCTATGACTTGCGGGGTCAACTCGCGTGCGAGGACTTGGATATTCTAGACGGGTTTTTGCCGACTGACTGGCTACTCAGTAAATCTAGGTACTGCATGCATAGCCAGGCGGCCAGCTGGCCGGCTACTCACCTCAGCTCAGTGCTAACAAAGTGCCATGGCACTGTGACTCCTCTCAGACTGGCGCCACCTTTTGGCCGGGAAAAAAGAGGAACGTATTTTTTTGTATCAGAGTGAAATGGTTTTATATCAGAGTGAAATGGTTTTATCAGAGTGAAATGGTTTTAGCGCAGTGAAATGGTTTCGTCTGAGTGATATGGTACGCCAAAGTGAAATGTATTTTTGTGAAGAGTGAAATGAATTTGTATCTAAAAGTGAAAAGTATTTTTATGAAAAGTGAAATGAATCTTTATGTAAAAGTGAAATGTATTTTTGTGAAAAGTGAAATGAATTTTAATTCAAAAGTGAAATGTATTTTTGTGAAAAGTGAGATGAAGTTTAATGCAAAAGTGAAATGTATTTTTGTGAAAAGTGAAATGAATTTTAATTTAAAAGTGAAATGTATTATTGTGAAAAGTGAAATGTATTATTGTGAAAAGTGAAATGTATTTTTATAAAAAGTAAAATCAATGTTTGTGAGTGAAATGTATTTGTTAAAAGTGAAATGAATATTGGCTGGAGTGAAATGAATTTTGTATTGTTTCCTTAATGGCGTTCCATAGGTATTTCATATTCTTTCTACCACATTTCATTTCAACTGGAACTTCTTAGCTGTAGTTATGACTGGAAAATGACCTTTGTCCTTGGCCTGTGATCATTAGCTTCTATCGTTTCATGCAAAATAATGGGCTAATGATGTATAATAAAACCGTTGGACATATATATATATATAATATATATATATCTAAAATGGAATCAATGCTTTGACCTACAGTTTACAGCTCATATAGCTTGATTTTGACCTCAAGATATCAGTCACTTTGAGACTGTAATAGTGTTCCTCCCACATTTGATCTATATTCCTTATCACTCTCTTCCTATCGAATTATGTAAGCTCATGCTACCTGGACGTAGTATAACGCAACCCACGGTATTTCCATCTTGCTCAGATGGCCAAGGAAATCCACAGAGTGTACCAGGATCTGGGAACGTTTCTGTGCGAATCTACCAACAGGAAGGACGTACGTCTGATCCCCATTCTCTTGGAGTGTCCCACTTTTGATAGGGTGGAAGAGGAATGGAGCAGAGAGATCGTCTTGGACCTGGCCAAGACGCTTCTCAAATTGAACAAGGAAGACAAGTGCAAATTCAAGCTTCTCGGTGAGAGTTTTCTTCATAGAAATGTTCTTGTATTATTGTATCTCTACGACTTCCTTCCAACTCAAACTAAGATTATGAGTGAGTTAGTATATCCTATTTGCTAGACCTGTTTTGTAAAAGATATATTTGCTCAGTAGAATGAATGAGCCTGGTGTTTCTCTTGATTTCATGTATTCATGTAGGTCGTATGTATTTTTTAGAAGTATCCTGCAATTGTAAATGCTATGGACGGAGTTACCGATCTTTCAATCCTGTTCCACAGTGTAAGCTAGTAGTCGTGATAGTAACTAAGTTAATACAAAGCAAAATGTCTATGCCTACAAGCAACCAAGTATAATACCGTTACATTGCACTACTCACAGGTCTGGTTTCTTTAGGAGAATGCTGCTTCAACAAAGGTGTTGATGTCAATAAGATGTCAAAATGCAGGAGTTGATATTGCTTCCTTTTACAGGTTTTCTGTTCTTTTTTTTATCTGACTGATTTTGCTCTGGTTTCACGTCAGAAAAAAAAAAACTACAGACTTGATAGATGCCATATTTTGCTATGCATGAACAGAAAGAGAAATAAGTGCGTCGCAAGACTGAGAAAAAGTTAGGCTTGGACTTTGCCCATCTGGACTAGGTATTTGACCATGTCTCGAGGAAAATGGTGAGATGGGTGATCAAGAAAGTTGGTGTTGAGAAGTGGTTGTTGCAAGCAATTAATGCTTTGTTCAGGATGTTGGTCTAGGCAGGACTGAGTTATGGCAGGATCTCCCTTCAAGACAGAAAAGGGAATGCATGCCTCCAAGACTCTCTAAGTTCGTTGGGAGTACAGTGGACTTCCCTCATCACGAAGACCTCGGGGGACCAGCAGTTTTCTTTCTTTTGTTTTTTCGTTATATCGAAATTTCGTTACAACCAAACAAATAAACAATGAAAAAAAAAACATAAAGCGGATAACGTTGCGGCGTGAATTTTTACTTTGTTGTGACCGGAATTTCGTTATAATTGTTTTTGTTATTATGGGAGTGCACCGATAGCAGCAAAGATAGGAGCTGTTGGGTATTAGCTTCTGAAGGCTACAAAGCTCAGTATCCGATTCAGGACCAGAGAAGCAGTCCCTCCATGAACCGGATAGAACGATGACAGCTAGCGGACATTAGAATATCTCGATTTCACAGCCTGTGAAGGAAAGGCAATATCCAACCACAAAATAGGGTGGGACAAATCTGATATAGACGTCGAGCGATGTTGATGAATAATTTGTTGATATAGGTGTAAAGATGACATAAGGAAAAGCGCCGGAGGTAAAAATGTCAGAGGTCAAAATTATGACAGGTTAAAATGCCAAAGTGGAAAAAAGGGTAAAAGTACCATTAATGGGACCCCCAAGGCGATAACGTTAAATGCCACTGGTAAAAATATCAGATATTAACATGTAAGAGAAAACAATGTCTCGGGGGAAAATGTCAGAGGTAAAACTGTCAGAGCTAATGATGCTAGATATTAAAACAAAAATGTCAAAAGAAAAAATTTCTGAAGTTATCATAATGTATAGGTAAAATGCTAGAGATCAAACAAATAGAAAAGTTCGTCTGACATTTGTATTTATGATTTTTTTCCTTTTTTGGGGGGCACTTTTGCCTCTGATATTTTCACCTGCCCTGATTTTTGTCAAGGGTATATGTGCATCAGTTAAGTTGTGTTGCTTTATCATTATTTTTTGTTTGAAAATCGTTCTTGAGCTTTTATAGTCGATTTGATTTTGTTATGTCCTGGTACTCGCAGGAGAGTGGTGGTACCAGGAGCCAGAACTCTTGGCAAGGACTGTCAGGGTGCTTCTCAAGACTCTCCAATGCGAGCATGGGCCAAAGGAGTACCTGCAACTGGACAGAGAAGATTTATATTTGGAAACACTGAATATTCTTCATGCGGTAGGTTTATAGGAAACAACGTTTACTGTTGCGCAGTGCAAATGAATACTGATGTTTTAAGGTAATTAAGTCGTGGAAACCCAGTGTCAGGAGAGAGTTTCGGAGTAAAGGAGAGTTTTGAATTACATAACATCATCACCCGAACTAATCACTTATACCCCTACATATATGGCACGAACATATTAGATTTTGAAAATCACTGTCACTATATACCTCAGCAATTATAACCCCCTCGGCATCACATACGTTTTCTTCCTTAGTTCGTGACTTAAAGAGGAAATTATTGATAGTTTCTTTCTAAGCTATTGGGAGATACCAGAGCCTACGACATTATTCAAAATGGCATTAAAGAATGATTTCTTATAGCTTTCCTACTTTTTTCCTCCGATTTAAATGCAACTGTCTCCGTTAGTTCAGGTAATATAACTCTATACATGAAAATCAGTTTGACTCTGGAGGTGATTCTCACTTTAAAGGTTTAAAAAAGAGCAGCTCTCAGAAGGGTTCAAAATTCATCTTCCACCATTTGGAATTTTGTTTCGTCACGCAATGCAATTATTACATCGAAAGGGTCTACCATGAAACTTGTCTGACTTACGCGATTTGAACTTTGATCAACATACCCAAGCTCTAAAATTCCGACATTGGTATGTTAAATAGTCCAAGGCGGACAAGATAAAGTGATAGAAAGAGAATATTGGTGCCGATGGTCGATAAAGTTCAACGTGCCACTGCCGAAAGCCTGGGATATAGCCTGATGGTGTAGTGTCAGGTATCTTGCCCAGCAGCAGTAATAGGTTTCACGTTCGAATCACACGGGTTTCATTTTATCCGACATGCTTGTTAAAAAATGTAGATCGGCAGGGGGTGTCAAGTTAAATCGTGTTATCACATACATTTGTTAAGCATATCTATGTCCGATTTGAGAGTAAAACTTAACAGTTTCTGAGGTCATTTGTGAACTATGATTATATTTTGCCTTTAAGGATGTTATTACCATCAAATCTTATCCTTCCTACAGTGTCATCAGCTTAGTAGCATCTTGTCAATGGCGTCCTTTTTTCTCCAGGTGAATGGCGCCCAATCGGGCGGCAAAATCATTCCTGACGAAAGTTTCTACCTTCAGGGTTTAGAGTCTGATGATGTGCTGGATAAGCATCTTGACAACTACTTCCAGAACAAGCAAACCACGCTGACATATCAACGGCAACCATGGGTATACGAACTGGTATGACAGCACTGTGTTTTGTTTCGTTTTTCCCCTTCTCCATGAGTTGAATGCATAGGAAGAGGGGCATTTAGAATGTGGAATCATTTTGATTTTGGTGATATATTATGATAAGAAGATACGAATAATTGTACAACTGTAGCAGTGCATCAAATTCAAGTACCTGTCTATCGCAAAGGAACTCCGTCAGATAAATCTCTTAAGTAGCTGATTTAGGTCCATACAAATAGTGTCGGAAAGCGAGCTTGCGTGGTGTTGACTGTGAACTACCATGCCATTTTTATGCCTCCGCCACGAAGTGTCGCCGGAGACATTAAATGTCTTCGGGTTGTCCGTCCGTCCGTCCGTCCTTCTGTCCTTCCGTTCGTAATCAATTTTGTGGACAGCGTATCTAAAAAAAAAAAAACAAGCAAACAAACGTTAGAGGTATCCTAATGAAACTTGGCATGTATAATAAAAATTATGCATGAGTGGGCGCAGTTGTGCCTATCAACTTTTGGACGCACATGCTCAAGGTAAAAAGGTCAAACGGTCAAGGTCAAATGCTCAAAATTTCACTATTCCCCCTGTATCTATGCAGTGACTAGAGGCATTTTCTTCAAACTTGGTGTATACATGAACTACCAAATAAAGATTCCCCAGAGAGAGTTTCGGGTCATGAGGTCAAAGTTCATGGGTCAAAGATCAAGTGAAAATGTTAAAATTTCACTTTTTTTCCATATCTCACAAATATTTCAAGGTATCTTCATGGAACTTAGTATATATGCATGTACTGACTGGCAGTGATCATGAAGGGAATTTAGGGGTCATGGATCAAAGGTCAGGGGTCAAAGGTCAAGGTCAACTCATCAAAATGTCATTATTTCCCTCTTATCTATGCGAAGCCTGCAGGATTTTTTCTTGAAACTTAGTGTATGCATGTATAACCATATACAGATTCTCTTGGAAGTTTCTTGCCAAAAGTTCAAAGGTCGAAAGATCAAAGTTCAAGTGAAAGGGCTAAATTTCATTTCCTCTTTAAACTTATAAAAGGAACAAAAGTTGGGTACAAATCCTCAAACCCTCAAATACATGCACTCTTTGACAGTATAACCATTCATCCAAATTCACCTAGTTCAAGGAAAGTGAACATTCAATGCATTTGTGACAAACCTGTCATTTTAATATTTTGCCAGTTATGTGAAACCGTCATCACACATTGTCAAGACATTGTGCTTTAGACTTATTCGGAGAACCACGCATTATGACTGCGCTGCTCGCTGACTTTTTACTTTCTAGTCTCGCACATCTTATGATACCATTTTCGCGAAAATCAGCCATACCGATACGATGCTGCACGACCTTTTATACATGCTTGTCAGACCGCAATTGGCTCAAAACGTGATTTGGTATAAAGGCTATGCAAATGCAGTTTTCTTACCTTATTCAAAATGATATAAATATTTTCACATTCATTGGCTGAAATCTATTACTTTTAGCACAATTATGCTTGAAATATGTGCTGTCATAAATTTTGTGAAAAAAATATAAAACAAAAAGTCGAAAAACAAAGAAAGACATAAATTCATAGAAAAATACAATACAAAAGAAATAAGTTTTGATACCATATTATTTGTTACAAGTACCTTCCTATAGGAATGCTTCAAAAATGTTATCACCAAAAATTAGTATTCTATGAGTTTTATTTTCTGATTTATAGCAAAATGTATGATTTTACGCATTGGCCTATATTAGCATAATTAATTAGTGTAATGAAAATTTCAATTTCTTCTGTTATTATTTGGTAGATTGCGCCGCAGGTAATGTATTTGCCACTTTTCATGGCGATCGACGGCCGAGATAGAATTAATCTATGCATGGGGAAGAAAATTCCTATGCCAATTCAAGGGAGAGATTATGTGTAACAGTATAATGTTCCATGTGGTTATACACCGATGTATACCGTCATGCTACAAAGACATCTAGGAATTCTTTGAGCCGATTTGAAATGATATCCACGTTGTGATGGCAGAGTTCTCTTTCATACTGCTGATGTTTCCAATTACTCCCTTAGTTTGAGTGGCCATTTACCTTGGTGGACTTTCCTTTCCTGCTTCCTGTGTCCATAAAGTGGAGGATAGCTTGTATGGAATTCACCGTTGAACAGGTGGTAAGTATTGAATAACTTTAAAAAAAAATTAGAGCAGTAGCGGCAAAACGGTAAAAAGCGGTGAAGCAGAATTATAAATACTGTCAGTAGCACGTTACTGGGGATGGTGGTCGGATGACCTCCAATCAAGATTTTACCGGGTAGAAAAAAAAATAACAGTATCGAAAATAAATGTATTCGGTGCACGCACACACACACCTACATAATATATAATATGTACATATATATTAAATATATGTATATATATTATTCATATATATATATATATATATATGTATATATATATATATGTATATATATATATATATATATATATATATACACATATATCTTTTTTTAACTCACCAAAGGTTCAGATGAGCTTTTGCATCGTATATCCTGTGTAAACATTTCGCATTGATTCATCTTCTTCTTGAAAACCCTATTAAGTGTTTTCACCATATTGGCAGGTAGCATCCATGTGGGGATAGGGATCTCAATTTGCTCAAATGGGCACAATGTCCCTCTCCCTTGCTACTGAATCTTTTTTTTTTATCTTCTTCTCTAGATCTAGGAGAAATAGAGCTAAGTAAATGCCATAATCAAACCTAGAAGATTGTTGACTGTAGTTTCAAGTTTGTTTATAGCAGATTCCCTGTGGGGATCAAATTGGGTCCGATTTTTACATTTTCATCTTCTTGAAAATCCATGACCAGATTTTCCCAAATCTTAGCAGTTATAATTGCCAGAGTGACAGAACATGAATACATTAAAATGGGCACCATTCCCTACTCGGGGCCGGAAAGGGAGGGTGGGGGGGGGGGGAGCGGGCGGAGTCTTAAAATTAAGTAATTTTTACAAATCTTCTCTCGAACCTGAAGTAAGTAGATTGGTGGCTGTAGCTTCAGGTTTGCTCATGGCAGATCCAGCATGTCAAAAGGTGGGCCCTGTGTTGTGTGTCTCTGTGTGTGTGTGTGTGTGTAGAAGGGGGGGGGGGGTAAAATGAGAGCCCAATTCTCACATGTTCACCTCCGTGAAAAAGGCATCTTCAGATTTTCATCAAACTTGGTAGGTAATATCGCTATATGATATAAGAATATACACGTACCTGTATAAATGGTCATCGTTCCTTTTGGAAGGACAGGACGTAATGCCCCTGTGGCCCCCTTGAGGTCGTGTGGAGGGAATTCTAAGCTCCTAGATTAATAAATCTAACCAAATTGTTTCCTTTAGAGCCAGAAGTAATAAGGTAAATTATGGTTATCATGTAAGTTATAATTCAATTCAATTCAATTCAAATTCAATTGTTGTTGTTGTTTTAAAGAACGAAAGAAGACAGAGAGAGAAATGGGGCCCTATACAAATAATTTGCCCCAGAAATTCAATTCAAAGGTTTTATTTTCACTTCTTTCAACAGAATGTACAAAAAAAAATATAGATTCTGCATGCGTTTGAAGGAATGATACATAGATAGCAAAGAATAACATTTGTCAATTATATTATGTTATGTTATGTAAGTCTGTTTATGGCGCATCTAGGGGTGGGCTCTGTGGTGTGGGGACCAAATTGGGGCCCAATTTTCACATTTTTATTGCCAGAACAAATAATTGTCAAATTTGTCACCAGACTTAGCAGTTATTGTAGCTAGGGTGATAGGATATATATCTGTATAAACATGATAAATTGGCACTATGCCGCCACCCACTGACCCCAGAACCCCCAAATTAGAGAATATTAAAAAGAAAGAACAGTGTCTATAATGCCAGGAATACTCTGAGTAAATACAAAAAATTGATGTACTTTCAAGTTTGTTTATGACAGATTTAGGCCCCATCGGGACCTCAATCGAATTGGGGGCCAGTTATTACATTTTATTTCTGTTATTGTTGTTAAAAATGCAAAAGTTTGTTTACTTCAAAAAATGATCAAATTTTGTTCAAATTGGCAGGTATTATATGCCAGTGTGATAGCATATACACACCAAGCCTCCCTTGAAGCCCTCACTATCTAGCGGTAATGGGGCTCTTAGTGGAAGATACAATAGTTATTGTCTTCCTTTTGTTATAATGATAAAATCATTTTGAATTGAATTGAATAAAATGTGCGGCTACAAATTCAACTTTCCAACGAATTCTCTGAGTTTTATACCCTCTTTTATCCAGCTGGATGTTGGATGTATTTTTTTTTGGGGGGGGGGGGGGGGTCTGGCTTTGCAGGTGTATGTGTTCTCTTCTCAATACTTCCCCGTCTCTTTTGAAGACACGAAATGTATGATTTTCTAAAACTGTCTAAACCGTATAATACCATTGTCATTATACATTGATTCATATCTGTTACTACTGCCAAAATGATAACGGTTCATCCACTGACAGCATGTGGCTTATCCGACCCCCAGACCTGCATGAGAGAAGAATTTGAAATATCCCTTTATATTTGCATTTTTTTGGTATTTTTTCTCTATATTTTGGTCATTTATTGTACCCGTGCTCCTCATCTCAATCTATAGCTCGAATTTAATTGGGACCTACGCTCCATAAGTTTGCTTTTTAGTAGGTTCCTTCATATTTCTTTAGCATTCATTCCCATATTCCAACTTTTGTAGATCGGCCACTGTGTTTTGTATGTTTGCAGTATTTTATGTATGTCTCTTAGCTGGATATTATGTATTGGCCCTATTTCATCTTGTAATATGCCTCCTAGCTGGATATCATATATTATTTAATTTTGCTACATTTGATGTATTTCTTTTCATCAATTGAGAAATATGAAATAAATTGGAATTTAAAATTCAAATTTTTGACGGACGAGCAGGTAGGCCTGAACGTGTGCAATATATTTCCCGGATGACCCTTGCCCTTTACCCTTCCCTAGCACTGCAAACGATCAGGAAGTCCCAAAGAGATTTTTCTCCTCCCCACCACCGGGAAAAATCTCTTTGGGAAGACCTAGCCCTTCATGGTCACGTTGTTGAAAGATATTTTCATTCCTATGTAAGGATTTGTATGTGTTAACAGTTTGTTTTTCCAAGGTACAAAGGCAGGTGCTTTCTGACCATATTATATTTAGAAAATTTGGAGACATTTTGTTACAGAGTTCCCAGTCAATTTTGTAAAATTATGATACATTTTGATTTCATGTGCATTCAGATTTAGGTTTTCAAGCAGTGGAGTGATTTTGGTTCGATGATTTCATGTTTAGTGCTTTCAGATTCGTTTGTAGGCACTCAAATTAACAGTACAAAATTCGTATTTGGTCATAAATTTCCAAATTGGGGAAATTCAGATTAATGCGATCCACTGTATAAACACTTCAAAGCACTTGCAATTTCGTTTTTTGAGCCATCGATTTTTACATCTTAGCATTCAATTTTGTAAACACATGCATGATTATCATTAGTAAGAGTGATTTTATCCACACCGTCTCAATGTTTTGAAGACAAGCGTATTCGGAGTGATGAGACCATTTTTGACTGAATTTTTACTGAATTTCTGTCAAACAATGAAAAGAATGTAATCAACAATGCCGTAGTGGCCACCGCTTCATAATAGTCACTTGTCAACAGAGGCCTCGCCTGAATATGAGATCCTCGTGGAGATACTGCACTACAACACCTCTCTGTAGGCACTCCTCGCATTTGGGTGACCCAAAGGCAGTTGACAAACTTGGCGATCCATGATTAACATTTAGCTCGATACAGGCAATATGTGTATACATGAAATTAAATGTCTACTTGTTATCTATAACAGAACAGGCCCCAAAGACTATCTAACATAATATATGAGTTTACCTTCTTACACAACTCAGCTTTTGGCATATCCAGCGTGCTTTCTCGATATCGTTGAAGAGATGATGAAAACAGGCAACCCCTTCGCCCCGTTCTTCCCAGGGAACAGGATGTTTGTCCCCGAGCAAATTCACTTTGAGGTCAACAGGGAAAAGGTTGTGGAATCAGCACTTGAAAATGTTCGATCAAGGGCCACAGGAGAAAGCGGAAAGCCACTGGAAGTTCACTTTGTAAATGATGTGGCCTTGGGCGTCAATGGCGGCGGACCAATGAAGGTAAAAGTCATAATTTATGTTTCATCTTTTGTCGCTTGAGTGATCATTCCTTTTAGTCCATGGGCCAGGTCAGATATTGGTACCACCAAAAGGGACAAAACCTTTGTGGTGCCGTTTTGTTTGTTAGGGATATATAAGTGTATCAAACTATGATAGCAATTCCAAATGAGTAGCTTAGTCATAAAAAATGTAGTCTTTAATCAATGCATTCTTGGCTTTAATAATCAGCCCGCGCGTCTGAACCGAGACTATACACAGAACGATAAAGCACGGTCTCTGCGGAGCGCGCTGTTTTGAACGCGGTGTATCTCTCTGTGGAGTGATAGTCTACGTTCAAGGCATCCGCGGTCATATCCAAATGCTGTTCTACATGGTATACCTCTCTTTATGTAGGAAAATGTATGGAATGGGAGACGTTACCGCAAAACGGTATTTTCTTATCATTCATTGCCATCCATTTTCTCGCTAAAATCCCCATGGAAAATTATTTCTACGATAAATTGCTACATTCGACTGTGCATATTTTCATATCTTTGGCGAGCAAGAACTAACAATATTTAAGGTTTTCATACAGTTTTATAGCCAATTCAAGGGCTACATCTGGATGAGTTACTATCGAATCAATGAATAATTTTAAGACATAGCTTAATCAAGGCTTACATGTTATTATAATAAGATAAGTGATAATAAATTTCCTGTTTGGAAGAACAATGAAAATTGGAATTATGGAGTAATCACAATAAAGACGGCAGTTCAAAATGATGAGATTATACAGAGCGGAAGAGCGGAGTACAGATGTAAATTCCATTATATATAAAGTTAGATAACAGCCTCAAACAAGGTATTTGCAGATCTTGATACCAGCAAATGACCGCGGTCGTACCCCATATGGGTTGTATACAGCAAGGGAATTGGAGGGTTTTGTCCATTCCCATTCCTAGACTTTTACCCCCAAAACCAGACTTTTTTTTAACATGTACATCACGTTTTGAGTAAGTCATTCAACAACTGAAGAAATTATCCTTTTTTTTTTTGGGGGGGGGGGGGGGGGGAGGGGTTGTTAATTTTGCTTCTCGCAACTTTGTTATTCTAGCATGACGCATGGCAAGGAGCAAAGTAATTTAGATTTAGCAATTCTATTTGTTTCTCGGTATCTACTTGGAATTTTTTTATACCTTGTGTCAGAAGGGATCGTCATAATAATTCTTCCCTGTTCTAGACTTATGAAACTCTACCAAAATGCAATTGCACTGAAAATTTTGACAATACTCTGCAACAAGCACTAATTTGCTCCGTCGACATAGCTCTATTTGCATTTGCGGAGATTTGCTACTCCCCAGTATATCGAAAATCGTATATAAAAACAAGACAGTAGAACAAAGCCGCCCCAAAACTCTCTCTTTTCGTTTAACGTCCATAATTTATTATACATCTGCGTGCCTATTTTGTATTTGCTCATTAGTTTGTTTGAATTGGAATTAATGTTCGTTTTTCGTATATCTTTTGGTATGATTATCATGGCACTATTTATCCAATTTCCCGTCACTTTATCCTTTCCATTAGGTGTCGAAGTAAATTTGCTCTGAAGAGTGTTTCGTATATTTAGTAACATTAACTCACCCGTTTTGCAGAATTATTAGTATTAACAAGGATGTTTTGCTATCTCTCTTTGCGCTCGTGATTTTGCTGAATATGTAGATATCTCGCTATTGACGTTTTGGTACTTGGGAGTTGTTTGTTGAGGTGTCTATGTCAAAATGATATCGAAAGAGGTGCTCCGCTGATACTGAAAATTTTAAATTTTGCTCACTATAAGTTTGATACATTGTCTGATCACCTCCAAATTTTATGTCGTTTCCCGAAACTTATTACGCATATCATACGTTGTATAAGATATGTTTAATTAGTGTTAACGTATTTTGGTTACCATGGCAACAAATAAACATAAGCAAGTTCCGTTTCACATTCTGACCCTTTGTTAGCTTCTTGTCACTTATTATCTTATGTATTCTCAACATAAAATAATACAATTTTATACTTTTAAAGGAAGTATTCAATTATGTTTGAAAAAAACTACAGCGCCCTCTTGTGTTTTGTCTTGATTTTTTTCTGTGGTAAACACCATTTTTCTTATTTATTTATTTATTTATTTATTTATTTCACATATTTAAAAAGGGTAGCCCAAGTCAGTACTGGCTGGTTTTCATCGGGGCCCTTTAAAAACACAACACATAAAACATTCCAGAATTACATTTACTAACAAACATAGAAAAAGAAAAAAAAATATCATTTACATTCAATACAATCAAAATCAACATATAACGCTTATAGAACAATATCAAAGACATGTAAATACTACAAAGTTTCTAAATGAACAAAAATGAATTGGGAAAAAACTACAGCAAAAGCATTTATTGCACAATTCAAACAACCGATAAAACTGTGAAAGACCGTGTTAGTGATTGAAAAAAAAAATCTCGATAATAAAACACACATAATATATCATAGGCTCCTTTTGAACAATTCTAAGTTGGGGGAACATCGTGTCTCTAGATTCACACATATCATAATCTGCTTTTGAACAAACCTAAGTTGGGGGAACATCGCGTCTCTAATGGCAAATTATTCCAGTGAGATACCGCTGTATGATCTCCTGTAAAATTCGGTATTACATCTCGGGATCTCAAGTTTGCACTGCCCCGAGTTGCGTGTAACGCGTTGGGCTACTGCATCATGCATAACAAACTTATTTGCGAGTAAAAAGGGTGCAAGATGGTGCACACATTTAAATGTCATGCATGCCATTGCTTTTGAATACAATGTTTGTAACGTTGGCCAATTAAGTTGATTGAGCACATTGCGCGGATGGGGTTTCCCATGAACAGCCAGCTATAATGTAAGCGGCTCGCTTGTGTAACCTGTTGATGGTTTCGTAGTTTTGTTGTGACCTGTTGGTCCATACATTGCAACAATACAAGGCATGTGGGAGGATATAACCCCAGTATAATAGACTGAGATAGTGAGTGTTGAACGCTCCCTTGAGCCTTCGAAGAATACCTAATTTCTGCTTTACTTGCAGGGCGACTCTATCAACATGCTTGTTGAACTGCAAATTATCGTCTATCATAATTCCAAGACATTTATACTGAGAAACACATTCAACTGGGGTTGATCTTATCTGTACATATAATCTGCTGACATTTAAAGTTTGAACTTTTTGCCTAGACCCAATTACCATTACTTTAGTTTTATTAATATTCACAAGCAGTTTGTTTTTTTGGGTCCATTATGTAAACCTCCTCAAGAGCATGGTTCAGTTTTGACTGAATTTCATCCACGCTTCTGACCTCGCACAGATAAAGTCGCGTCGTCTGCGAAAAGAAACATTTCTCCGTTGTGGATACTCATGGGTAAATCATTAATGAATATGGAAAAAAAGTATTGGCGCTAACACTGAACCCTGTGGAACTCCGTGTTGTATTGCTCTAATAGATGATTTTTTCCCTTTTACAGACACAAATTGACTTCTACCTTTCAAATATGAAGTAAACCATCGTACACTTCTATTTGTGCAACCTACAGACTTCAATTTCAATTTCAGTAACAATATTTCGTGGTTTACTGCATCAAAAGCTTTTCTCATGTCAATAAATGCAACACCATTTACGTATCCGTGATCTACATTCCGAGACCACTGATCAACCATACAAAGAGAGGCGGTTTCGCACGAATGATTAGGTCGGAAACCGAACTGTCTATCTGATAATACCTCGTTTCCGATCAAATAATCTTGAAATGATACATTAACAATTTTTTTCTAGTATCTTAGACAATATTGATAATAATGAAACAGGTCGATAATTTTCAACATTTGATTTACTTCCGGCTTTGTGTATGGGTTGGACTCGTGCGATTTTCCAATCTTCCAAAAATTCACCCTGGTCCAATGATAAATTAAGAATATGCGTTAAGCTTTGAATTACATTCGGGGCATTGCAAGCATATTTCAATAAGTATGTAGAAACATCGTCAGGACCAGCGGCTTTTTTAACTGGAATACGGTTGATTTCATTAACAATAAATTCATCTGTCACATCAGGAAGATCAAATGAGATGTCAGGGGGAACATAACCAACAGCCCTTTCGTCATAAAACTCATTAATACCACCGCTATTTTCACAGATATCAAAGTTTGTTGGATTAAACAACATATCAACAGAATTTACAAAGTAATCATTGAATTGCTGAGCTATTTCTTCTGCATCAGACACTTCTTCACCATTTAACTCAAGCTTAATTTGATTATCATTCTACGATGATGAAAAAAGCTTTAATGTTTTCCACATGGCGTTCGGAGTACCACCATTTTCACTTAATAAAGTATTTATGTAATCATTTTTGGCTTCCTTGATTTTAGTGGAAATTTCATTCCTCAGGGATTTATACATGAGCCAGAAATGAGAGTTTTGTGGGCTGCTTGCTTTTTTAGACATCTTGTAGTACCAGTCACGCTTATTCATGGTGTCTATTAAGTCACCAGTCACCCACGGACATAACTTTGACCTACGGCGCTTCCTCTTCAGGGGAGCGTGTTCATTGACAGCTGTCATATACAATTTATACCACCTTTTTATAGCGTTATTCGGATCGGTATCATCTACAATATCTAAAAAAGGTAAGTTTCGTAACATATTGATAAAATTCTCGTGTGAAAAATGTCTATAACATCTATACTCAATTACATTATCAAACTGTTTGGTCTCCACCTTCGTTGTACCAAAAACAGTAAAAGTCAAATAATGGTCACTTATGTGTGTCTCAAAGACCCCAGTCACCTGATGTCCTTCGGGGTTGGATGAGTACACGTGATCGATCAATGACTTAGAGTTGGGCGTTACGCGAGTTGGTACATCAATAAGCTGGTGTAGGAGATTAATATTCATAACTGACAAAAGACTGCGAGACTGTGAGTTGTGATTATCGGGAAGAAGATCACAGTTTAGATCACCAACTATTATGATTTCTCCTTCGTTTTCGCTTATACAGTGAAGCATGTTTGATAATGTTACAAAAAATCGTTGGATGAGTTAGGAGGTCGGTAGATTACACATACAAACACTGGATTTATTCGTCTTAGTTTAACTTTAATCCAGATGACCTCCAAATCATTTCCACAATTATCTATTTCACAGAAATTTAAGCTTTTTCTTACATACAGTGCGACTCCTCCCCCATATCTTGACCGATCTTTACGTATTACAGTAAAATTGTCTATCGATAAATCCGTATCTGAAATTGTTGCATCACAATGAGTTTCACTAATAGCTACAATATCAAAAGGATCATTATCTAACAACAAACTCAACTCATCTATTTTATTCGGAAGAGAGTTTATGTTAACATGACATATTTTAAACCCAGAATAACAAACGTTGGGAATTATACCATCAATGAGTTCGTGATAGCTGTTCTTGTTCTCCACAGATTCTCTTTCATTACGTTTTATCTCTTCTACGTTTTCTTCATTCGCGACATAATTCACTGATTCTGCTGAGCTAGCAGTGTTTTCGCGGTCTGCAGGCAGTCCATCCAATCTCGCGGAAAAACCCTGCCCTTCGGAGTCTTCTTCCTGCGATGCCAGTCTTGCCGTCTGCGAAAAGGCGATGCATCGTCACTGATTGTTGACCTGATGTGCTGGACAAGGTTTTGCGCAAAGACTTTTATCCCGTGTGCGTTTAGATGTACGCCATCTACGGCGATTTGGGTATTGGTATCTATGCAGTCGTTGTCAATGATGTTCCATGCTCGCTGATTGGCCAGAAGTTTTAGGTCAGCGTTTACGCGATGGGTCTTCCAGGAAATTGTCTGCGGGGCCTGTCTACGATGAATTATCGTCGAGATTGTGATTGACTTGAGCTCTGCAAAAGACTTTTGCATGTAGTCGCAGAGTGATGCCAATTTGGCGACGATTTCGTTAGGTTCGTCATCGGCCAAGTTATTGGTGCCAAGATGGAAAATGATTTCCGATGCTTTGTGTTTTCCAGCTAGATCTTTGGCTATGTCAAAGGCATCATCAATTCTAGCACCGGGAAAAGATTTACACAATACCACTTTCCTTCGTGATAGCTTTTTCGGATCAATGTATTTGACCATTGAGTCTCCAACTAGCAAGATATCTGCCTTGAAGTCGCTGTCTGGTTGGCTAGATGCGTCATTGTAGGCAAAATCATTCACTTCTGTTTGGCATGCCTGGGTAGTATTGTTTGATGGATTGACAAACATTTTGATTTCGTCATCGGTCTGAGTGGCCAGGGTGTTGTTTGACGTAATAGAATTCACTGGCTTGTTTTCCGTATTTGTCTGAGGTGCCTGAACACTCAAGCGGGGATCATCGATATGATTCGATTCCGAAGCAGAACAAGAAGCCGTGAACACTTGTTTGTGTTTCCTCCTGTATTCATCCAGCTGTGAACAGAGTGACCCGTTTACGTCGTTCGTTGGAACATCGTTGGAATGGTGTGTGAGCTCCGTGACAGGTGATGATGGTGGTGACGTGTAACTATGGTCATCGTCACACTCCAATTGCTCCTCATTGTGACCCTCGCTGTTGACATCATCGTGTTTAGAGCTATCGGGGGTATTTGTCCCATTGTACAATTCTGGACGTCGAACGGATTCCAGACGATCAAGTCGGGTTTGAATGGACCTAATCATGTCCGGCAGGGAGAGACATTGTTCACATAATCCGATTCCATTGTTGTCGGAGGCGGGGGATCTTCTACAAAGAGGGCACTGGCTTATGCCGTCATCTGAGATTGTGACAATATGGCGGCTAGCATCATGTTCGCTAGAGTCGTTTGATTCTCGATCAGTCAGACAGGCGAAGTGCTTGCATATATCAATGTGTAGATAAGGCAAAATGTCCCTCAGTAGATTTGTTAGATATTCGACACTATCTGTGTCGGTTTCCTTGCCGAGAAGTTCAGTTGTAGTTTTCAGATAATTCGTTGCTTTCGTAAGGCTTACTTCGTCACGTATTTTGGTAGTTTGTATCGAAAGTTACTTTCTCCGGGAGTTCCGTGACAAGTGTTCGTTTTAAGCTGCGTCATTATTCATCTTGCACATTGTCCGAGAGATAAGATGTATATAACAATATGAGCTCACCTGTTCACTTCTTAGAATGAAGAGTGATGGGTACATAACAGGTAACTCTGGTTTTTGCTCGCAGATGAATCTGCGCACATCATGTTGAATCGGCTACGGCCGTTGTTGTATACACATGGGACTACGCAGATCCTTACTCCCAGGACTCAGTTCACTTTCGCTCACAGAAATCTGACGAAAAGGTCCTCAAAAAACTCGACATGATTCCCCAAAAGCTTCAGAATGTTTCCTTCATAGATATTGCAGCGGAGTAACATAAAGACACAATTCTGTGAAACTTCAAAAATCACATATTTTAGCGATGTTTAGCGATGTTTCAGTTTAGCGATGCTTCAAACACCACACGCCATCCTTCAACCTTAAGATTTGGACCTGTAAATGCTCCGAAAAGGTTAAAATGAAGTTCAAATGCGTCTTTATATGTCTAAATAGAAATCAACAGCAAAAACTATTTGCAATTTCGCCTTGACTGCCCGACATATGTCTTAAAATTAGTTAATTTAATATTATTTAATGGAATTCTCTTTGTTTTCTTTGTATTTTGACAAATTGCTCCCTCTTTATGGTTTCCAAGAAAAGTTTTGATGGTGCCATTTTGTAGAGTATGTCTTGAGTTACATTTGTGCCACATTTCAGAGAAATTGATAGAAAAATATTGAAATGATAGAGGGAGCGGATTGTGCCCTCCATGGTTTACCGAGCTTAAAAAAGGTATTTGGAGTTATGAGGGTTAACGGCTGATACTGAGACTAAGCTACTTCTCTGGAATTGCTATCATAGCAAAATATCATCTACAGATACATACCATTTCAAAATGCATAAGCAGAATTTGTCCTTTTAAATGGTACCAATATCGTAAAAACCTGGTCTTGGCCCATGGACTATTTGTATAAAATAGAGAATGCTGCAACGATAAGAATGTTCCGTCATCAATAACCACACCCTTGTAGGGTGCATGTTACGAGTTCGACTCCCTCGAATCATACAACCCACGAGTTATACAGTCCATGATTTCCACACTAAGCAAACAAGGCCCACGAGACCGACAACATTACAAGCCCCGTGTTATATTGTCGAACTCATGGGCGTTATTTGTGTAGTGTCCAACTCGGGGGATGTGTGACTCGCGGGCTATATGACTCTTTGGTGTCGATCTCTTGTAGGGGAATGTATTGTTCAAGTTGGAGGCTCTAATGAATGAATGAATTGATGAAACTAATCACGTGGCCACTGCTCTCATTTCGCGGGCTCAGCTTTTCTAACAAGACATACCAATATTAACGTAGTTCTGGATTAAGGAGACCCTAGAAGAAACACGAGACCTTCTAATATGCTCAAGGCAGAAAAATTTGTTCTAGAAGCTTAATTCTTTGTTAAGAATCATTATGTACGTTTACTCTAACTAATATATAGATATAATTATGCATACATATATATGAATATAATCTACACACATACCCCTGTGACAGACGTATGCACAAAGTAGAACAGGGAATGTAATCACCTCTTCAATCTTTTCTTGTCTTACACATGAATCATCTTTGCGTTTTCTTGCTATCATAATGTAAATAAGAACTGCTGCATCCTTTGTGTTCTATTATCGTAATCTTAACTGAAATTAAGCAAGCAATGACCTATAGGGAAAAGGTTTGAAGTTGCTACGTCATTGACCAAAACATTTTAACTTATTACTTCCTACCAGGAGTTCTTTCAGCTGATCTTTGACGAGCTTCTCGAGCCAGGAAAGTATCCTGTCTTCAAGAGAATAAAGGATTGTGCCATGTCTACAACATGCTGGTTCAACAAGGTGTGTAGATAATATCACTCGACTTTATTTAAGGACGTTCCTCAGCTAAAGTAAAGTCCATGTCATTTTCTTCAAACTTTCCATGTCGTAACTTTGACCCATCCGAAGCCCAAATATGTAAATAAAACCATAGGTTCACGTGCTTGTTTTTCTTCTACGGGACTTTGAAGAATATGACTAATCTGCCGTCCTGTACCAAAATGATAGCGTTACAGGATCAAGACCATGATTGGCAACAAAATCTGCAATGACAAACCTAAAGCTACATAATTCTTTCAAAATCCACGTTATTTTCTCCAAATTTGCAAGAATTGCAGAAAAAGGTACCCAAAACGAGGAAAAGGTTTTAAAGTTAGGGTTTACACTCTCATTCTTGACCAAGCAGCGCCCTCACGCGGCAGGAAACACCGAAATCTCTAAAATCCTTCTCATCGACGTTTTCTGTTCGGGGTGAGCTAAAGGGCAAGGTTCATAAAACTTATGCTGTATATTCAAAACCCATGTCATTTTCACAAAACTTGACAAAATTGTAGAAAAAGGCTTACTATTTCCAGAAAAATAATAAAAAGTGGGGGTTCATGTGCTCGTTTTTGTGCTAGCAGCGCCCCCATGCGACATATATCATCGTAAGTCTCCAAAATCTGGTCAGGAACCCATGCAGGGATGCCCTGACAAGTTGGGTTCATCAAACTTATGCTGTACATTTAAAACCAATGTCATTTTCACGAAACTTGACCAAATTGTAGACAAAGGCTTACTTATTCCAGAAAAACGATAAAAAGTGGGGATTCATGTGCTAGTTTTTGTGATGGCAGCATCCCCATACGATAGAAGTCATCCTAGGACCCCAAAATCTGGTTATAAACTTATCGTGGGTGCCCTGATTAGGTGGGGTTCATTAATGTCATGCTGTACATTCAAAACCCATGTCATTTATTCGAAAATTTATCAAATTGTAGAAGAAGGGTTACTTAATGCAGAACATTTGAAAAAAAAAATGGGGGGGGGGGGGGGGGGTTCATGTGCTCGTTTTAATGCTAGCAGAGCCTCCCTGCGACAGAAATCATCGTAAGACCCCCCAAATCTGGTCAAGAACCAATGCAGGGATATACCCTGCTAGGATGCATGAATCTCATGCGGTCACTTAAAACCCCATTTTTTTAAAACAAACTAGCCAAATACGTATCACAATTGCAGTGATATGGAGGAAAAATATTCAGAAAGGAAGGTCCATGTGCGTTTTTGTTATTATTTCCCTTATGCAGCCATATTAGCATAATAATATTATGTGGACGCAAGCGTGGAAAACTCCACATTGACATGCTTGTTTGTTTGTTTGTTTTACCCACTTCTTGTAACCATGTGCAGAAAGTGATAATGGAAGAAGAGGAATAAATATAAGGAAATGGGAGTTTTGGCATTAGTCTGACGGTCCTCCAAAAGAAAAAACAAATCTTAATATAATGACTTGATTGTAGATTGCATGTGTTGGTTGTTGCAGTGGTTGGTAAAGTGCGTGTTGTAAACTATGGAGTTGTACCTTGAGTACCCCCCCCCCCCCGAAAAAAATTCTTTAATTCTCCTTTTGTTACACCAGATTTGGTAATCAAAAATTAATATCTGAATGGTGAAAGTGATAAATACTTGCTTGATAATACTTTCGTGACTTTGTATTTTGTAACAAAAAAAAAAAATTTTGTACTAGTAAAGACAAGTTTAGATCTAATTTAGATTTTAACAGAGATACTCAGATTGAATTAGTTGTTGGACCTAAAGATGAAATGTGTGTCATATGTTTGTTTTGTTGTTGTTGTTGTTGTTGTTGTTGTTGTTGTTGTTGTTGTTTTTAACACCTAGACTAGTAGACTAGTAGCCCCGAGTAGGGCCTATCCCCTTCAGGCCCAGGTACCTTAGTACTCCACTTGACCATGTTGATGAACAGATAATGAACTGCATGTCACAAAACAGATCTATGGATTGAAAATGGAAACAGCGGAGTTCCACTTCCAAGCTTCCCGATTCCGTCGATCAGTGTTGTGCTACCATGACCATGTATAGGGCCTATGCGGCTCGGACCGCTGAACTTTGCGTAGTATGTACAGATTGTAACGCGTACAGTCGTCACGCGAGCCGAGCGAGGCCGCCCAGCGCGGCCGCGGTCGGGAGCTGTCGGGTATCCGAACGTACCACACTCTAGCGGTAAGCACTATTTGGGTACCCGTCCCGCTTCATCATGAATATTCACCAGGCAGTAAGATACTGTACAAGTAAGTGCCCAGAACGCTGGATAGGTGTCATAGAATGTAAAAACGTATCGCCGGGAAATGTAAAAATCTCGAAAAATTGCATCAACGGGGAATGTAAAAACGTCGATCTACTAGCAGCTGCTCAGCTCAGCGAGCTCAGCTCATCACTCGTGCGTGCGCTTCTACGCTCTTTGTTACGTCACTGCCAACCTGCGCAGCTAGGATGCGCACAAACTCAACTGAGGAACGTGATGTGACTATTGGATGATTACACGATATTTGCACTCGTTTCAGTAAGGTGTAGATTTTTACTTTTTATCACATTTAAGCTTAGCTATGCACTTTTGATAAAATTTTGGTAGCGGATGCATACAATACTAGATCAATCATGGATTTTAATAGGTCTACACTAACTCACTACTATTAAAAGACATGAAATGGTGTGATTCCACGCCTCCTCCCTTATCCTTCTATACCCTTTTTATTAGCTTAAAGGGTTGTGATACGTCACTAATGGAGGATATAACATACATGTATGTAAAACGGGTTTGTTTGTTTTTTTCACTCAACTCTGTTTTTGTTCCAATATACATGTAATTTATACACTGAATGTACTTCCACTACTGATGTATCGATGATTTGTTTTGTTGTTGTCGTAATGGCTGTATTTTGTTCGTGTGTTGTATACAAATGTATGTAAGTTATTTTGTCTCACTGTATTTTTATCGATATAAATCAGACACAATTCAGCCGTTTGGCTGCGAAGTTTGATCAATAAACCATTCCATACCATTCCATACCATACCATAGATTTTACAAAAAATATCCAGTCTAAGATATTCATTCTACAGGGGGTATGGATATCACAACTTGCTTGAACTCGACAGCAAATATAATAGTTTCGAGAAGTTTTATGTGTGGGGTTCAAAAAGGTGTAATGATACTGTAGTATTGTTTTCTCATTCATTCTAAGGTAAATCTCACCCATTTATGATCCTTATGTTTTTCGCCCACATACGCAACATGCAGTTACCGAGGCTTAAAAGAGGTGAATTTACCAGTCTCGATTTTCCGTGCGTGTTCAATGATGACAAATCGCCACGCTTAAAGCGAGTTCGATTTAGCAAGGTCCCGGCTACAACAAGGTCGATTACAAAAGAAAAGTAAAACAATCCTTTTGGTGCCATGTCTGGAGCTAAATGAATGTTTGGGTGCTATTCGTTATTCCGAAGGTTCGCTATTCCGAAGGTTCGTTATTCCGAAGGTTCGTTAATCCGAAACACACAAATTCCCTATACCTAGATGTTCGTTAATCCGAAAATGAAAAAGGGTTCGTTCATCCGAACATTTGTGGCGTTATTCCGAAGGTTCGTTATTCCGAAGATTCGATAATCCGCTAATGAAATTCGGAATAATGAACCTTCGGAATAACGAATCTTCGGAATAACGAGCTGTGACTGAATGTGTTACTCAGCAGGAAACAAAAAAGAAACAAAACGTAATCGCAAGACCACCTGTATATGGTCAAATGAAACCACGCTACGTTATTTCTTATCCATTGATACAGGATTTCCATGACCTGGACATGCTGAAGGCCATTGGGAAACTCTTTGGTCTGATGATCTACAACAAAGTCATCATCACTCTTCCTTTCCCGGATCTCTTCTACAAGAAGATCGTGGTGGACATGTCAGTACCGATTTTCGCACTAATGCATTAATTTTGTATATTGACTGTGCTACATTTGCTCTTGAGTCAGGGAAATTGATAATTATGCAGGTTTACCGCCCTATTCTTATGAGATTTGCATTCGAATTCAAGAATAGGCGCTCGAGGTCATATGATTTTCGTCAACACTATACTCTCCTGGTTCGTTTACATTCTTTAAGCATTCGTTTCATAGCAATCCTTTTCAATTCTATCTCATTCAACTTAGAGAGCAACTCATTTAATATTAACGACGCGAAATTGTCATTCAATTGTCATTCAATTTCGCGCCAGCACGACTGGCGTTCAATTTTCTCTCAAATACACTGTCTTGATTCAATAACATATAGTACAGCGTGTCCCAGAAAAAACGGAACCGGGTTTCCATGCAACTTTTTACTATCGAAATCATACATTTTCTTTATGAGATAAGCATCAATGGAAAGATAAACTTTTCTGCCTTCATTTGATGTACAACTTAATGTTCATCATTCATGCATGACTAAGTTAGAACAACGAACAATGGTGCTTCCAAATTTTCATTTGCACGCGCAAATGGTGACTTTAAGTGAGTTTTCAGACTGTTAACGTTACGTTTTCGAAAAACAATGTTCATAAACCAAATATTCATATTTTCTTCTTTCATTATCATGAGACCTTAAGCATTAAATGTGAATATCGCATGCTTGAGAAAAATTTGCATGAAAACATGCTTCATTTCTATCGATTCTACGGATAGTCGAAAAACAAGCATTCAGCTCTCCCGACTTAGCATTAGACAATGGGCTCATCTGCACCATTGAATTTACACAAAACAACCGCAGTGCTACAGTGAATGTTGTTCGGGGTAGTGGGGTATTTACAGAGAATTTGCATCACTTTATTTATCACTGAAATTGCGCTTCTAACATTTTAAAGGTGCAAGTGCAGGGCAGAATGTCGTGTGTTTTTTTTTTTTTTGTTTTTTTTTTTTTTTTTTTTTTGGGGGGGGGGGGGAGGGCTCGGAAGGTTTTTTTTTTTCGGTCCGTTACTTCCACCCCGCCTTCCCAAACATTTCGCGTAAGCCCTGGTCACAACTCGCCGTGCGTGCTTTTCGTCCGTACGTTCTTGGCGGAGGCCACGGCGTTCACGTTTTTTCTAAAAACGTGGGGAGGAAGTGACTAGCGCAGGGAGGAAGTACGTCAACGCACGACACTCGCACGGTTGCGCAGGATGTAAGTATGTGGCCCGCACGCCACGCCTGGCAATGAGGGGTTACGTGCATCGTACGTTGTGCACGTGGTAAGTGAGTTGTACGTGCTTACAACTTACAATCTGCGTGAGATTGCTACGTTCTCTTGCGGAGGCTGTAATTACACGTGCTGCTCACGTAAGGTATCCCTACTCTGTCGCATGTTGTAAGTGCGTGCAAGTGCGATGATTTTTTTCTCCCCGTCAGATGCTACTAGGGGTAGGCCTAATTATAGGATCACCTTCCAAGGTTCTTCAGATGTATAATCATACTTCTTCTCCATGGTTGTATAGTAGTTTAACCTTCTGTGTGTCATATTCATTTCATGTCTATAGGTTTTTATATATTCAGTTGAAAGAAATGAGATTGAAATAAATAAACTAAGTGAAATATGTGAAATGTGTGCATATTTGACTCATTGACAGAGAAAGGGTTAATAGGCTATATCAGGTATAGGACCAAAGAGCTGTACAGCTCTATGTATAGGACCTAGGTTACATCACGTATAAAATGGCATTGTTTACCTGATGTAGGCTAATAGGCTAATGTCAATATCAGGTATACAATGACATTGTATAACATTATTTGGATTAAAACATCCTAACACATTGGCACTTGAGGTGAGATGCGTATAATTTACTGTTATTAAGTCTGCCATCTTTATACCCAGTTTCAGAGGTGGTGGCATTTCAGACATGGAGGCATTTTTTAGCTAGATTCATCAGCATATTAATAGAACAATGAATGTAGGCCTATGAGTTTGCAGTTTCATCTGAGACTAAAGATGTCACGTTTGCAATTAAGGCCCTATATAAGGTAATACTGTTATAGAAAATTCTTCCTTCCTTAATTTCAAAATATACACATTCTCAATTTCAGAGAATGGTACTGACTTTATCACTGTTCTGCATATACAATGATGATCAATGCCTTTTAACCACGCTTGTGCAGATCTTAAATGTATTTTTTTTTGTAACCCCAAAAATCCTGTCACTTCATGCATTGACCAAGATTTCTATATGTTTTGCTTCTTCAAGAAGTTTTTTTACTTTGTCTTATGTGCCACAAAATATGGTACAAGTGTATACAAGTGTGTGTATATACATATATATAAATATATTACTAATCGCCTACCATGCAGAAGGGTCCTATAACATAATAATTTCGATTTGTGACACAATTCGAAAGAGTTTTGAAAGCCCTTTCAAGTGATATAACAATCATTTTACTGTGTATGCGATTTTTTTCGATCCTATAATCCTTACAGGGAATTTCTGCCCGGTAGGTGAAATAGAACAGTATGAATATATAATTGCCATCATCATGACATCTTGGAGACGAAAATGATGATACTCGTCCGTCGGCTCGGTTCGTGTACCTTGCAGAGATCACTGCGCACAACTTACGTTTTAAGTGCGGAGCAGGTGCTTATTCGGCAAGTTCGGTACAGTCTGCGTGCTCTATTGAACAGTTGAACTCAGGGAATTGTCGAATAAGCACGGGCTGCGCACTTATTACGTGCTCAACACGTACGTGCTACGTGTGCCGTCAGCCGAGCAAGTGACGGTGGGAAAATTAAAAAAAACGCACGGAATCAGTGCGTTGTACGCACGTTCGCTGTAGAGTGCACGTACGTTGCCCGCACTTAGGGTGAATCCGTAGCCCGAACGCAGCGAAAGTTCCTCGGGTCCTAAAAGTGCTACGGCGTGTCTGCGTGCTCGAAAATTCGTGCGGAGGCGGAACTTACTACGTACGGATCCCCAAATTTTGCCCACGTTTTTGTAAGTAGACAGCACGCACTTGCAAGTACGGCGAGTTGTGACCACAGCTTGATGGACACCCTTTGCTCTGTAGTTAGCTGCATGGTCAGGCAAGCTCATGATCATGTGCTAATCTACGACCCTATTCACAACCGAACCGTCTCTAACAACCCCTTTAACCCCCTCCCTTCATGTTTGTGTAAATTCATTGAAGCATGAAGGTCATTGTTATCTGCCAAGTTGGGAAGGTGTCGGGAAAGCTAGTTGGCTCCTTTCAATATAACAAACATACATGTCTGTCCAACATTATACCTAATACATTTTTTGCTTCTTTAAGTCGGTCCATCAGTCTTGAAATGTGTCTCGCTGCTTCTCTGTGTCCGAGGCGAGTTGTTTCAATCTGGATGCTTGTTAACTGTTAACTCTTACAGTTCAACACCATGTCAAATAATTTACCGTGGAAGCAAAATACTAAAAAACTAAACTAAACTAACAAAAAGCACTCTTGGACCAGTAGAGCAAGGGTACTGGCACACAGCTAAGAGTCTCGGGATTATTCTGCCCGATGTCATGACTCTTGCTGACTAACAACTAACGTGCAGCTACAAAATATCAATCTACTAGCAAAAAAAAAAAATAACAAAAAGCACCTTGGACCAGTAGAGCGAGGGTACTGGCCCACAGATAAGAGTCTCAGGATTATTCTGCCCGATGTCATGACTCTTGCTGACTAATCACTATCCCTTTGCTGCTCTTGGGTTCCCACAAATCACTTAGTAAGGACAAAATCATTAAGCTTTGCTGAGATTTTTCTCTGCCGCTGTGGTCTGCCTGCAGTAGATGATGGGAGCGGAGCTTGCTGGGCTGTTTCGCTGGGCCTTCTTTGTCCCGTTCTCTGGTCGGTCCCATGTGGTAGTTGGTCCAGCTGCTTATGTGTGACGTTCATAGCAGTATCTCCGAGATGATTTGGCTGCTGTTGACTGCCTTCTGGCTGTTTTGGATGTTCTGCTACCTTTACGGTGGTTAAAGACTCTGGCTTGGTGTTAGCCGTTTCTCTCAGGAACCTCCGGTTTTGCCGATACTGACGTCCGTCTTTCGTTTCCACCACATATGACCGGTCACCAAGGATTTGTCTGCAAATTGCGGGTCTCCATGGCAGGTGAGCCATGTCTGGTTGTAGAAGTACCCCTTGGCCTATGTGCAGCTCTGGTAGATCTTTGGCCCCTCTATCATATCTATCATTCTGATCTGTTCTGGTACATCCAGCACTACGTTTAGCATGAGTAGTACCTCTGGCGTTGGAAGCCTTGTTCGAGTACGCCTGGACATTAGTTTCTGCACTGCACTTGCTCTGTCATGGTCAGGCGTGTTTCTCCACTCAAGCATGGCAAGGTGAATATCACTTCCATCGTTGATAGCCTTTTTTTACAAGTGTTTTGGCTATCTTCTCTGCCGACTCAGATTTACCATTACTTTGACTCTACCGGGGGGAGCTGGTAACGTGGTCAAAGTCCCATTCTGCTGCAAATCTGGCATACTCCTGGGCCACAAATTGAGGTCCATTGTCTGTTATGACCCGCTCAGGTATGCCATGTCGTGCAAAGTGGCGTTTTGAGCACTCTACTATATCCTGGGCCGTGGTGCTCTCTAGCTGGTCCAACTCCCAGTAGTCAGAGTAGAAATCCACTGTCACCAGATATTCTCTGTTGTTCATATGAAACAAGTCTTGACCCACAAACTGCCGTAGTCTTGCAGGGATTTCAGCAGTCATCATTGTCTCTTTCTGTTGCTTTGGTTTCATGGCGTTGCAGACTGAGCATTGCTCCACCTTATCTCTGATTTGGCTTGCCATGCCTGGCCAAAAGAGTGTGTCACGAGCCCTTCTCACACATGCATCGACTCCTAGGTGGCTGCTATGTACCTTCTCCACCATTCTGCTTCGGAGTATTTGGGGGACAATCACCTTCTGGCCTTTGAACAGGATTCCATTCTGTGCTGTGATCTCATCCCTGAAGTTGAAGTACTCTCTTATACTGCCAGGTACTGCTTCCTTTGTATCAGGCCATCCTTGCTGGATCATCAACATGAGGTCCTGCAGTTGCTGGTCAGCAGTTGTCCCATTTCTGATCTGGTGCTCTGTGGACTCGCTAACTTTCAGGAGGTCCATTTGCTGACTTCTTCTATCTCGTGATTTTTGAGAGAAGGTGTTTGCATGGTGTGGTATATTAGATACACTTGGTTTGCGAATCACGGTGAACCGTAAACCAAGTGTATCTTCTTCTATCTCCTTGTATATCTTATCAGACCCCCATGTGCCCGATAGGTATGCTCGACTCAGCCAATCAGCAAGGAGCACATCTTTTCTTTTCCAGGTTTGTACTGGACATCCAGGTGATACTTCTGGAGCCGAAGAAGCATTCGCTGTAGTCTCTTGGGGGCACCATGGATTGCCTTCGTGAAAATCGGCACTAAAGGCTTGTGGTCTGTTTCTACCGTCACAGGTTTGCCTTGTGACGTCTGTGTGTCTGCTTGTTTGATTTTTGTATTTGATTTTTGTTTTTTTTTTGTTACTTTTTTTAAAGTTTCCTATACTATGTATAAAATGTTGTATTTTGTAATTGTATGATTTTTTACTTCACGGACTCACAGAAGAACAGCCATTGGCTGAAGTGAGTGACCCGTGGTGAAATAAAATAAACTCAAACTCAACTCAAACTGAATGTAATGATCAAACCTCTCACAAGCAAACAATAGCTAGACATACCTTCTCTATCTGTGCGTAGCACTGCTCTGTTCGGGATAGAGCCCTCGAAGCAAATGTCACCGGCTGGCCATTCTGCAGGAGTGTAGCTTCTAACCCCTTCTCAGATGCCTCACACTGTATGGTCGTTTCAGCAGCCTCATCAAAGTACTTTAAGACTGGAGCTTGTGTGAGCATTAGCTTGATTTCGTTCAGGACTTCTGTGTGATGTTCCAGCCATTCGAAGTGTGTTCCTGCGTCCGTCAACCTCCTCAGCGGTTTTGCTACTTCAGAAAGCCTTGGCAAGAACTTCGCTAGATATGTCACACTGCCTAGTAGACGCTGCACTGCTTTCTTGTCTTCAGGTGGGACCATGTCAACTACAGCCTTGACTTTCGCCGGATCTGGTCGAAGTCCATCCGCTGTCAGTTTATGTCCAATGTATGACACGGTGGTCTGTCTCAACTTCAGCTTGGCCTTGTTTAGCTTCAAGTTGACCTTCCTGGCCCTACGTAGGAATTGTTCTAGGTTTCGATCATGGTCAGCTACTGCCTCGTCCATGGTATCTCCACTTCCAAAGACCAAGAAGTCATCAGCTATGACTTCAACACCATGGAGCCCTTCGATGATCTCATGTTGCCTTCTTTGGAACTCCTCTGGGGCCGGTGAGATCCCAAATGGCATTCTCTTCCACCTGTAGCGTCCAAATGGTGTAGCAAAAGTGGTAAGATAGCTGCTTGCGTCCTGTAGTTTGATTGGAACTTTTTGTGCAACATGCTTGACAGGCATGACATTGTTGTCCAAGGTCAGGCTGTAGTCTCCAGGCAAGCAGCCAAGACCTTCGGAGACGTCATTGTATTCTGCAGTCAGGTCTCTTGATTGTGTCAGATGCACAGTCTCCACTTCGCCGCTGATTCGTATCATGCCCATCTGGATGGAGGATTGTCCACTAAGTAGGAGCATCTCCCTCGATGTCTCCACAATCTTACAGTTGATGTTGTACGAGCTCCCCTCATAGCTACATATCAGATCTGTCTCACCCTTGACCGGTATGTAATTTCCATCGTATAATTTTATCCTTGTGGCTGATGGGTGCATGCATGGTTTGTCACTTTTTTAAAGTTTGCATAGTTCTCTGTAGGACATTACATTACAGGTGGCCCCTGTATCAACTTGACACATGACTTTCTGAACATGCTTTTGAGTTTTCATCATGATAGGGACTACAATCTTACGCCCTTTCTTTTCATTTAGGGATCCAACATGTTCCAGGCTGAAATTCGACTCATCTGTATCGTCTGTGTCACTTTCCTGGTCACCGGCATGTACAGTTTCAATTCTGGCTTTGCAGGCCTTTGCAAAATGGTTCGTTTTCTTACATCTGCTGCATTTTTTGCCATATGCTGGGCAGTTCCTCATTCCTCTTTTATGCTTGCCTCCACAGTACAGGCATGCACTTCCTCCCAACGGGAGCTGTTGTTCTCGCTGTTGTTTCTTTTTCCAGTCATCTTTTTCCTTTCTTGGATTCTTTGACTGACGTCCTTGCTTGTTCTTAGCAAAGTTTAGTTCTCGCTGCTGCTCATGTTCACCACTATTGATAACTTTCAACTGCTGTGTGGTTGCTTCACTGATCTTCAGGGTATCAAGGGCTCTCTGTAATGTGCATTCATCTTCCCGAAACAGTCTTGCTCTCGCCCTTGATCCCTACAGCCGATGACCAGTCTGTCTCGTATCATCTCATTTTCCAAGCGTTGCTCTCCAAACTTGCAGGTAGCTGCCAGCTTACGCAGCCTGTCAACAAATTGAGTAACAGTCTCTTGTGGTTGTTGCTCTGCTGTGTGAAATATGTACCTCTCATATAGTACATTTCGTTTCATAAGAAATGCTCTTTGAGGCTACTCAGAATCTTGGTGATGTCTTTCATTTCCTCCGTGGATAATTTGAGACCGGTAAGCACTTTGCGGCAATCTTGGCCCATCACCGTCTTCAGTGTAGCAACGTGGATTTTGACATCCTTTTTATCAAGTTCAGTGGCAATGCAATAATCATTCCATGCTTCCTCAAAATTCAGCCAATTCGTCTCTGTATTCCCTTTGCATTGCATTTGGGGAGGAGGGGGAATCTGATATGATGCCATTCTAGCAGTTGAGGCTTGGAAAGTCACTTTAATAACGAATTCAAACTAGCATTTCAGTGCGCGAACTGCCGTGACTGGGTACACCCGCCGATTTCATCACCATACAAGCTGCAGTACAGTCACAAGATTGCATGCACAATGCAATGTTGAATTGTTCATGCCGGGCAAATCGAACATACATCCAAATTCTCTCTGATCCCACCTCGAAAATTCCTTTTGGAGGCAGATATTGCATTCTGCTACGGAGATCTCCACTCCAAGACAACATGTTAGCTCTTTCTATGCTAGAAGTACTCCACATTGCAGGCCTACATTCAAGTGCTGGGTACTGCTTACTATACTGTGTACCTTGCATATGATGCTAGTCTATGCACCAGACCTCATAACAACATCAAGAAAAAGCCTTGGAAAAATCAGCACGTCTTTTTTTATAACAATGCATTGCTGCAAAAGAACCGTGAGGTTAGGAGCCTCTTCGAGGTCCACAGTATATTTCTTCGGTTCTGCATGCTAATAAGTTGACTGACTGCAGATCGACAGTCGAATCGGGGTACATCGGAGCACATCGGGCACTTTTCAGCTCTCTGAACGGGGTGACAGCGTGATAATGGTAATGGTGGAGAACAGGTATATCTTGCCATTAGGCAAGGTCTTATGCGTGTGCGAAAATGTGCGAATCAACAATTGCCCATCTTTTGACACAATATTTGTCATGATCTCAGGTTTTGCCGCTCCTCATCATCTGTATTTATTCAAAGACATTTGAAAAAGGCACATCAGAGAAACAAGACTGAAATGAGGGAAACGATTCTTTGGTGACGATACATGATTACACAATCGTTATTGTCAAGACACCTGAATGTACTCATTAAGATGTACATAATCATGTGTCGGAGATGATCATTACATCAAAGAAAGACTGCCGCGAATAGTCCATGTTATTAGGTCCATGACTGAAGTGGCGTTCTATGTACAAGCTATAGATTAAAGGAATGAAACATTTCACTATAGGCCTAATGCAAAGGTTTTATCACAAGGTCTGTTAATACAACTGTATATTCAAACGTTAAATGAAGAGCTACAAATAGCACATCTAAGCAGGAACAAAAACATTGCCCAAATGCTATAAATTGCTTGACTAGAATTCGTGAATTCGAATTCCTTAACGTTCATCAGGGCGGTGATGGTGCGAATTTGAATGCGTCTCACGAGCATTTTTATTTTGAACGCGCTTGATACGCGTTTATGTGAGAAAATCATGAAATTTCACGCTGATGAAATTGAATTGAAAGAACTAGTTATCTTTTTTGAATGTTGATCTCAGTGATCATTCGAATTCGTTCGCAATTGCACGAATCATTATGTATCAAAAATGCAAATGTGACGAAATTGTGCGGGAAAATTTATACTAGAACGGCATTATTATGAAGAGATGGTTCCCTCTCATCTCACGCGTGTCCACTTCTTACAAAGTCTTGTGTTTCTGAGAGATCTACTAATGAGAGGCAGAATATTTGGATATATGCGATAGAACATAAAAATTTACAAAAAACAACAACAAAACTTAGGAGTTTTCTGCAGTTTATCTCACCCCAATAAGTGAAATAATTGTTCTAGAAAGAACAGATGTCATACAAAGCATCAGTGTGTACGAGGTTAAGAAGCAAAATAAATTTCTATACTCATGAAACCCTTATGGAAATAACGTGTGAATCAAGATGAAATGTGTCGTCTATATCCGTAACCTGTAAGTTGTTATCTGTATGTTTTTATCTGAATGGATGAAGTTCTAGGTTTTGTAGCTGTAATAATAAAACAAAATCAATTAATGTCTCACAGAGTATCCAGCACCAAGGACCTGCAGCTTCTAGAACCGGATATGGCCAAGAGCATTCAGTCCTTATCACAGCTGTCTGAAGAAGACCTTAAAGCCATGGAGATGACGTTTCTTGTAGACGACTCCAGTGGAGAGACCAAGGAGCTAAAAGAAGGTGGTGAAGCAGTGATGGTGACAAAAGACAATGTGTAGGTTTGCAAAGTAATGTTCTGTTTCTTTAACCTTGGGTTCAATTTTTCAGACAGCCGACGTAATTTCAGGCGCAACCTTTTGATACAGGCAACTTCAATCATACAAACAAATAGCAACAGACATTTCAGACTGTTCATGAAATTGTTGTTAAGAATTCGACGTATTGAAAGTGACTTGAATTTATACTGTTTCATGTGGACGTACATACGAAACATGTAGTGTCCTATTGTGACATCTCAAATTACTTACGGTTGTATAATCCCAGAGAAAACTTCAAAAATAGGTGATTTTTTGAACGGATCGTCAAGTTTTCTCGGATTTTCACTACATCTGCCAGCAAAATTCACTGAATCCGCAGATTATGTTTGGAGAAACTTCCCCGTTCATGTTAAGACATATTAAATCTCCGATGTAATATTCTTGTGACTAGTGATTCTAAAGTTGTCCACGATCTTAACCCCACCAACAGCAAAGAGTACATCGAGCTGTACTCCAGATACCACACGGCTGAAAAGCAGGTGCAGGCATTCAAAAGTGGGTTTCTGCAAGTAACTCTGATGAACCGCTTCCAGGAGCTCTTTAAGTGGGAGGAGATGAGAGCGCTCTTCCTCGGTGGAGAATACGACTGGAGGACGTTTGAGGAGGTACGTTCTGTTTCGTCTTGTTCTCTCGTCATTTGCCCCGACACGTTTGCCCCCTCTGAAGAGGTCTTTTCCCCTATGGTTTTGTATGTTTTCGGTTCAGTTATCATTTTTTAGTCATAAATGGGTCAACCATGACGTCAAACAGGTCTTTGTCGAGAATATGGTGTAGTGAGGTTCAAGGAGTTTAAGAAACTTGCAAATAAAGTTCCCAAATTTAAGAAATTTAAAACTTTTTGGATACATAATGCAGTATCCTTAAAGAATGAAATACACTGTCAAAGTGCCTGCAATATGCTCATAGAGCAAATTTATGTTAGATTTTACGTACTCACGTAAACATAGAGGACATCAATGGTAAAATATGTAAAATCATAAAATGATCTCATCATCCTCTGTACGTAATCATGTCGACTGTTTTTCTTGCAGTGTTAATGTAAATGTGGAATACCCACATGAATGATGACAGATTTTGTAGTGGCTCAAAACTGATGTTCATAGTTTTACGAGCGAATCACGTTTCAATCTCCATACGAAATGCATCCACCTGTTAAAGCCATCATTATGGACAATAATCATTCACAGTTTGTGTGTGTGTGTGTGTGTGTGTGTGTGTGTGAGTGATTCTGATGTTGCAGTAAAGTGAATATTAATTTTACGCCCAGTATTTCTTTTTCTCACGAATTGTCGTCGTCAGAGTCTGTTTGTTTTATTGCTAAAAGTGACCTGTCGAAATGTACAAAATACATCGACTTTAAGTAAAAAATAAATACAAACATGAAAACCTTTGTTTCAGAGCTTTCGGTTCGAGCAAGGATACACCAGAGAACATCGAGTCATCAAGATGTTCTGGGAAGTCTTTCACAGTCTTCTAGAGGAAGAGAAGAGAGAATTCTTGAGTAAGTTGGTCTTACTAAGGAGCTTTCAAACAATCCTTAGTTTTTCCCTGCATATCACAACAGTCAATAGCTTTGCTAAGGTTAAGACTTCCACGTATGTATTCTGAAAAAAAAACCCGAAAAAAACCCAAACACCCCTGCACAAGTCTTTCAATATTCTGTTGTGAAATACCATGTCATACTACTTTGGAACTGACAGTGTCAAGTTGGGAATCCAATAAAAATGTTCCGCAGAGTTTTATTCCTCAATCTTTAAGCAGGTACTGCAATAAATAGAGTACAAAGATTCAGTTTGTCGTTTGCAGTCGTACACAGATTAAGAAAGTAAAACCATGGTTAGCAACACAGTGTTCTTTTAAATCAAAAGCCAGCATCTGCTTGGTTGAAGCAATTTTTCCTGTGGTCCTCATTTAGACCCTTGAGGGTTAATATCTTTACATCAGACGATTGTTTATGGTCTGCCTTTCTCTTCCTGGCTATTGCTGTGGGTTATCATTCAACTGAGTCTTTGTAAAACTGTCGAATAATTGAATTTATCATTTTCATCGTCGTTGTATATTCGGCACTGGGCAACACCATAAGCACCCGATATGTAATCTTGCATCGACGTATCTTCCAAACCTAGTCTCTCTTCGCTCAAACTCTTCTGCCAGACCCCTCCGTTCATCTTCTTCTCTCAAATTACTTCATGGCCCACGTACAAAAACCCATTATGGTGACCGAGCCTTCTCCTCCATTGCCTCCACCCTTTGGAATAAACTCCCTCTTCATATTCAAAATGCCTCATTCATTGTACGCTTGTATTACTGATATGTTTCTGCTGTACATTGTGTAAAGGCAATGAAGAAAAACTATTTTGTTAACAACTGATGATTATGTATATATGTATGGCTCCAACGATGTATGTACATTTGTATATGTACATGTACATTTATGTTCATGTACAATGATAATACAGGAATCAATAAATCAAATCAAATCAAATCAAATCAAATCATCTATTGAATCATTTTAAATCCTTCTCAAAACTCATCTGTTTAATCAGTTGTACATATATATATATATTTTTTTTTATTTTATTATCTTTCTTTTTTTTTGCTGGAGGTGCACACAGTTATTATTTCTTGTACCACTGAATCACACATATCGTTTTTCTTGTTCATCGTCTTTTGACTGTAATTAATGTTATTGTATTTTCTATAGTCTTTGTATGAATAGCACGTGTGCGCTTAGAAACACAAGTATAAAGCGTCATATAAAGGCATTATCATTATTATTATCATCATAAGTCACCATGACAAAACGTTACAGTCGAAGCGTTGAAATAAAATGGTTTGTAAAATGATGGCATGAATGAAGGAGAATCTTTTATGGCTTCTATAGTTCCTTTCCTTCATTCTCTTTGCGGAAATGCATACAGAGTAATGAGGTAAATGGATAGAAATTGCATTAAAAGCAACAATTGTTACATCTGTGAAAAAAAGTTTCATCTTGGTGAAATAAAGCTGCTTTTACACCTCTCCAAGAGAATATTACAGGTGATTATCAGGCATTCTCTTTTATATAAAATGATGTGTATATAGGCCTAATTTTGGATTTTTTTTAAATAGAAAAAAGGTGTCAAATGAATTGAATCTTTTAGCATGATGAATATTTTTTTAAATGTATATATAATTATGTTAATATGTTTATATGTACATTGTATCTGTATATGAGCATATGCGTATGGGTACTTTTATATCCCTGTAGGATTCTTCACTGGAGCCACACATGTACCTGTTGGTGGATTCGGAGTGATCGGTCCTCGAATGTGGCCCATGGGCGGGGAAAAAGATTGTCGCGGGGGACCACCGGAGGACATGTGCCCGGAAGTGAACACCTGCCAGGGGTACGTTGTGCTACATCTCCCCATGTACAGACGCAAGGAACACCTGGAATTTCGGCTGAGAAAAGCTCTCAATATCACCACAGGTTTCCACAAGTTACACATTCCTTGAAGGAAAGAATAGAGGAAAAACCAGTCATTTGCTTCAAAGCCAAGATACAATGCCATGTTTCTGATTTCATGGTCAAGATTTGATGTACCATGGCGAGATGCTGGAAGAAAGAAAAAAAAAAGACCGTTGTCTATGAAAGACAGAGACCGTATCTTACAGAGACATTAAGTTTTATGGATGCAATCATATTACATGTAATATCCCACTTTCAATGTGTGAGGAAAAGGGGGAACCAAATGAACTATACAGAAGTTATTAATTAAAACAGCAAGATGTTGGCAAAATCTCAACTTGCTACTGGTGTCTGCATAAGAGGGCACGCAGACAAAAGAATAAGTCATGCAAACTGATGCGTGCCTATAACTATAATTGGTTTCAAGCATGGTCTTTTCAAAATCCTATAGAAATTCGCATAATGATTGTGTCATGTTGGTACATTTTTTCATATCATTCTTGTGCTACCGGGATGTAATGTGTGATAGTATAACACACATTCTGATGTACAACAAAGACCCATGAAACTCACAAGAAACCCTTACGATACTCACACAGCTACTTACACATTGTTTTCTTCAGATTGTGCAAAGTGTAAGAAGATGGTTATATTTAGATTAATTGTATAGATATTATGTTAGTACTTTGTTATGTATTATATCGTTTAAACTTAGCAAATTTTGCAGAGTAACACAAAATATGTCATTGTCATCTTTTGGTGTTAGATCCTGGCTGTATACAGTTTGGTATATGCCACCCTCGACAGCACTTGGAGTGATGGTCGCAATTTTTTTTTTTTTTTTTTTTTTTTGGGGGGGGGGGGGGGTTAATTACTTTCCTTCATCAACTAAAATATTGACCTTAAGAGCAGACAGCACTCAAATTTCAGTGTGGCAATGGTGTTGAAATCATGCAGGTGAATATCTTACATTTGCAGAAAGGAAGATTTTCAATGATAAATCAATATAGGATTACGTAGTGAGGGTTTGTACAGCATCTAATTCAAAGACAAGTTTTTGTCAACAAAATCAAATCTCATTTTTTTTTTTAGACGAACTTTCTTTCATGGATTTATTTTTTACTGTCTGTTGGCATATTTACAATTGGAATGATTCTCCGTGTGTCATGTTTTATTATAATGCTTAGCATGATCTGGCTTCCACATCATTTTTTTTTTTTTTGTCACTTAACACCATTTACAGTTGCTAGCTTGTAGCAGAACATTATCGCCGTACTGGATGTCGAATTCAGGCAAATGATAATGAAGATAATGATTGTAAATTAGTATTGTGCAATTTCTGTGGGAATGTACTTACCTGCGCATTACAGCATAATCAAAATACGGAAGAGACAAGATAATTTATAAAGTAAATAAAAAAGATATCAACTGAAAAGAATTTCAATTTCAATTTCAATTTATTTTCATATTTCTCGATGAAAAATTACATCAAATATAACAAAATTAAATGAAATACATGACATACATAGAATATTGCAAATATATAAAACATAATAGTGGTCGATCTGTTAAATTTGGAATCTGCGAATGAATGCTAAAGAAATATGAAGGAACCTACTTAAAAGCGAGCTTGTTGAGCGTAGGTCCCAGTTAAAATCGAGTTTAAGATTGAGAAGGGGAGCACGGGTACAACAATGACCGGAACATAAGAGAAAAACAAAGTAAAAGAGTACAATTTTACAGTTACATAGCAAATTCTTCTCTAGTGCAGGTTAGGGGTCGGAAAAGCCACATGCTGTAGGCAGATAAACCGTTGTCGTTCTGGCAATACAATATGACTTAATATAAAATAACAATGATACCGTTTAGACAGTATTAGAAATGTGTACATTGCGTGTATTAAGAAGGGAACACATGCACCTGCAAATCCAGAAAAAAAAAAGACATTCAACAACCAGTTACAGTGCAGTGAGAATGTGAAATACCAGCTGTTACCTCGTCCCAGCTATCTTTAAAGAAAAAAAAATATACATGAACACAGTGAAAGAATTTAAGGGCGCAAACAGCTGGGCTCTTAAAGTCTGGTTTAACATGACAACAACCCTACATGGAGTACAGTATTAGTCCATGGGCCAGGCCAGATATTGGTACCATCTGAGGTGGCAATACCTTTTTGGTGTCATTTTGTTTGTCGGGCATAGATATGCTTATCAAGCTATGATAGCATTTCCAAATGAGTAGCTTAGTCATAGTAAATGAATTTTAAACCAATTTGGTCTCGTTGTTATATCCCTGTACTTCTGAATCGAGACCAAGCGCTATACAAAGAAGAGCACTGTCTTCTGTATGTTCACAGGTGTTCTGTTGTAAACGCGGTGCGCTTAGTCTTTATTGAAGGCAGCAAAGGGAATATCCAAGGGTTATGATGTCCACAGCGCTTAGTCTAATATTCAAGACTGCGAAGGGAATATCCAAAGCTTATAATACAGTGTATATCCCTTTATCTAAAAACAACAACAACAAAAAAGCAATTTCTAGTGAATTCTAGCGTATTTTTCAATTATTTATCATTTTCCGATGAAAACGCTACAGTGAAAACGCTAATACCACGCCAATGTCGCTTTATTTCCATCCAACAATGAAAGATTATGCAAAAACAATGTACCGGTACACTACAATACATTATAATTAATAATGTTGTAAATGAACAGAGTGATTTTTGTTTAAAACTGATGTATTTGTTGAGAGGGTGGTATAAAAACAGTATAGATAATCCCTTTTATTAGGAACTTTAGATATGATTAACGGTACATTGTTCTAGATAAAGACTAAGCGCACCGCGTGACAGCTGTGGACATCGTAACCCTTTGGATATTCCCTTCGCTGCCTTGAATAAAGACTAAGCGCACCGCGTTTACAGCAGAACACCTGTGGACATGCAGAAGGCAGTGCTCGTATTTGTATAGCGGTTAGTTTCGATTCAGAAGTATAGGGATATAAAAACGAGACCAAATTGGTTAAAAATTCATTTATTATGACTAAGCTACTCATTTGGAAATGCTATCATAGCTTGATAAGCATATCTATGTCCGACAAACAAAATGACACCAAAAAGGTTTTGCCACCTCGGATGGTACCAACAACCCATTTTTCGGCTCTTGGCCCATGGACTATATAGCGGGATAGTCCTGGACAGCACAAAACAGAATTTCAATGAGCTGAATTAACGTAATTATTCAGTAAATACTGTCTTAATTTGCATTTGAAGGGTGATAGTGATAAACAACCTTTGAAAAGAATGCATACACTGAAATACCAAGGCAAATAAACGCAACTATGCATTTTATATTCGGTTTATTCAATATTGGTTCTATTGCATTCATAGATTCAATTGGAATAAAAGAGATTAAAAAAATCCCTCTCATCCTAATTGGTATGGTAATTTGCTTAGTGCGATAGACTGTAGATCGCACTGCATATGAGTAAAAAACGAACAAACAAAACAGACCATATACTGATAAACAAGTTTCGTCTTCTAAAGAACTGTGAAATGTAAACATATAGATACAGGCACTTGAGCAGATCCATTTCAGTCTACGTGTAGACATAACTGGGCACAGAAAAGGAATGAATTCATCCGGTTGATGCTGTTTATCTATGATGTTTTCAAAATGTGTGCTATTATTCATTATAATCATGAACTTATTTGGTCAGTATCACCTGGTTAAATGTTAAACAGAAACAAAATATAACTGTTTCTGCAAAGGAAAGAATGTACATTAATTAAATGAATCTATACGTTCGTCCATGTGTGCTTTGAGCTCATTCTGCTTGGGTTTAACAATGGCTAATGCAGGTTCTTTTTAACGGGTGCTTTTTTTGAATTATCATTATCACCTGTACCAGTACCGTTGCTGTAATGTATAAGTTTTTACAGACATTTCGCCGTTCGTTTGTCATTGAATTTGATAGTCGGGTCATTCATTGAGTCGCCGAAAAAAATAGCATTGGAAGACAATATAAATGACATAAATCATTATAGCTATTAAGGTATGCTGCACAAAAACTTGGTGTAGGTGAAGACTTTCAGAAGTTGGAGCTAGTCTTTTTGTTTGTACCATAATGGATGGGTCTTTTGACGTAGGAGGTCTTTTGAATTCGCCCTTTCAAAGGGCAGGGTCATTCAAAGACGAGGAAAAAAATAGCGATATGCAGCTGGACATTAGAAAATTCGTGTTTTAATAATTCATTTTTCCCATTTCGGTTAAAGAATTTATCATTTTCATCATTAAATAAGGATGCCGGTCGAGAGCATTCAAATTAGTCGCAATGAAAAGAATTGTCTTCTCGGTCATACAAATTTGCATGTGAACATTCGCGTTCTGAATAACTTGCTGCAAGTTATCACTATTGGACGTTAGTTTTTACTCCTATGGTAACAAGTAAATGTTAAAAATGAAATTTTTGAAATACATTTTTTTTCATACGACTTTAATTGTGTTGCTATAGCTACAAGGAAGAAATAAATTACGTGATTCTTCTGTTCGCAAATATATCATAAAAGCCATTTTTATTTTACTTTAGTTCACAGTATTTTTTACGTATTACTATGTTGCATTGATTTTTGTGCGATTGCGCCACTGATGTACATTTAAATGATTGTTTTGCAGGAATTGTATTTTTGTTTGTCGGAAATAAAAGAAATTCTCATATAGAATGAAATGAAATGAAAGCCTTTTTCGATGTAACATTCTTAACCGGTCGGTATCAGTTACATTGAATATCCCTTTCTCTCACGCCAACTTGTCACATTGGATCCATGCGCAAGGTGCATGCGTACATCGGACGAAGATAGAGCAAGGTTGATGGCGCCGTCGAGAGGCGTCAAACCGATTAACCTGCATGCTTATGGCAGACACACCCGACATTAAATTAAACCAAAGCCCAAATATAGATATGGGTTGATGGGTGAAGCAATATTTGTAGAAAACATCAGTGAAAGTTTTAGGAGAAGTATATAATCGAATCAAAAGTTAAGGATTTTTAAAGTTTCGGTGCCATCCTCCCTGGATAAGGAGACTACTGCAATTCATGCCTTCATGAGGAGACTACCGCACTTCATATAGAAAATTCAAAATATTTTCACTTTTCTAACTTCATGAAAAAGCACACTTGCTTACTTCTTTCAGAAAGCAGTAGAATATTACCGTTTATATAGCAGTATAAACAAATCGACGGAATGTGTACTTTTCATTAAAAATGAATTTTTGTGGAATTTTCCTTATACAAACCCATACTTTCGTTATATTGTTGTCAATATGGACATCATAAAGTGTAGTAGTCTCCTTATCCAGCAATACTTTGAAAATTTAAAACTTTTGAACGGATCGTCTGATTTTTCCCCAAACTTTCACGGATGTGTTCTACTAACATTACTTCTTTCACTCAATCGACATTAAAGATTTGGGCTTTGGTTTCCTTTTCATCCTGTCAAATGAACTTTTCTGATCAATAAATCATTCATTATCTAAGTGTTCCGAGCACCTTTTTCCCAATGAAAAAAAAAAGAAGAAGCAAAATCAAATTATACACTTTTTCCAACAAGACGTACTATGCAAAGGAAGAGCCCAGATCACTACATATTGTTTTCAATAAGATTTCTTGTTAACCCGTAAATACTTATACATGTACCTATATGCAAAAGTTAAAGAATAAGTAGAAAAGACATAGGCACGAAAAGAGTGCATAAAAATAAAAGAATAGATGAAACACATGACTGTGATAACAATGATTATGAGATATAACTGAAGCAACTATCGTGCTAATTTGATTGCTCGAAATGTTGGAGTAGTAGCACTACGCAATCACATCACCGTCTCTTGCTTAATCAAATGACCACTTCGCGAAGTTGAAGTATGCTACCAATTTGAATGAAGAAATTTTCGATATGAGCTATAACGTACATGTACAAATTTTACTGCTCGAGAATGACTTTGAACAACAAATCGGCTGTGTATGATTAAAACCTGCTAAACTGAATGAACGCAAAATCAATTTGACTGGTGTATTTACCAAATGAACAGCAAAAAACTATGTCAAACTTCATGAATGTTTTCTTTTCCACAGCCTTGTAACGATCTCCTTCACCTGTTCCCTCCAATTAATATTTGTTGTTGTTGTTGTAGCAGCAATTTACTTGGCATTCAATGTAGCTGTTGCTAGGTAAGACATTGCAGAGCATGTCTTCGTCAAGCTTTGTTTTTGTTAAGGCAATATTATATGAACAAAGATGCATAGAATTCGAGTACATTAACATCAGACACGGTCCATTGGTCATTGAGAGAATATCTCGCATTTCATGTACTACACCTTCCTTTGTGTTTTCCCTCGACTCCTGTTTGGCCTTGACGTGTGTTTTAATATTCTGTGCTTGTTTGTCTTTCATTTTATAGTGTGCAATGCAGTAACTAACGTAATGTGCATTGAAAATTAAATATGCTCGAAATAAACTAAACACATGACATGTTTGCTGCTTCTTAGATACACCTATAGGGCTCACACCTGTAAATAAACAGGAACGTCCCAGACCCCATCACAAATTCGTACCAAAGATACCAAAATAAATGAAGAAAAAAAAATTAATTAAACACCAATGATGCAGCTTGGCAAAAAACTGAATAGCTGTAAATATTGAGTATGAATTCCTCTACAAACTGTATTTTTGTTGGAAGATGAAAGCTTTTCTGCTGGAATTTGAGGGGACTATATTTCAGTGGCTTCATGTACAGAAAATAGGTGATTTTTTTTTTTGAGTGAAAAGAACTCGTAGTCTGGCTTTGCTGACCCTTGGACAGACAGACAGAGTTTGAGCCGCAGAACCCCCTTGGAAATTTTGATGGATGAAAGGATATATCTCACTTATCCAGGTTAGTGAAGATGAAACACCTCATTTCTCCCAGCTATTTTACAGAATTTTTTGAATTTTGAATTTTAACACACGTCTCCCATGGGGAATTATTTACCCGTATGAGCCCTATAGAGAATGCACGTAACGCACACCAGTCAATGGAAAGTATTCATCCCATACAAGCTCTGCTGGTTTATGTTGATCTATTGTGTCAGATCCCTTCCTCCCTCCCCCTTCTCCTCCCCACCCCCTCCTCTACCCCCCCCCCCCTCCTCTATCCCCCTCCTACCCTCCTCCGCCTCTACCCCCAACTCTGCTTGACTACAATTTGTTTTCTTATTATGTTCTTGTGTATACTAGATCTTGGTACATAGCAATCATCAGTATCACACAACTTCGAATGACTGTGGTATTTTAATGTATTTTTTGTTTTGTTTTGGCTACCACTTAAACAGCTCAAAATACATAAAGTTAATCTGTTTGACAAAACAATGTCTTTTAAAGTACTTTGTAGGCAATAAGGTGATGATGACACCCCCTTAATCAAGAATAAATGCCTGCATCTATGTATTCATCTTATGAAGAACTGATCAACACTGCAAGATGTATTTTTGAAAAAACCCCAAATGGCATCATTTTCAAGAGTGTCCCTTTGAGAAGCTTTACAACCCTTCAATGTGCAATTTCTCATACGTAGGGGCAAATATCATCAAAACACATTTTATGATGTTTAAAAGTCAATTAAGAAATATGACCTCTATTATACATGCACAGCTGCTTCCAATACGTTCTTCGTTTACCCCTTGTTCACGGGGATTCCCCGTTCCTTGTAACGCCGTGCTATATTGCGCAATGCACTGAGGCAGAGATATTGTAAAGGCTTGGTGCCGGGTCGCATAGTAATATAAACAAAGATTGTACACTCCATACAATCTTTGGTATAAACCCCGACACCCGAGGCGCTCCATTGTACGGTTATAACCCGTTCGGGCTCGTCGCAGTTAGGCGACGCCATACCTTGGTTTTACCCTGTGTTCAATCAGTCTACTCGCAGTTTGCAGAATGTATCCGACTTCTCCGTCTACTCTGAGAGTAAGTTAACTGAAACGCCATTCCTGGCAGGCTGGCTCAATAAGCTCAAACTCCTTTGCTTCACACTGTAGATCCGCGCTAACACACCGACGAATATTGGTAAGTCAAAGGAGTCAAGTGACTGCCATTCTGTTAATTTCATATCCACGTAATTCATTAGAATGGAGGTTAGAAGACAATACAAATGACATAAATCATTATAGCTGAGGGCATGCTGCACAAAACGCTGGTGCAATTATGTCGCTGAAGATCGACTTAAAAAAATGGGGATAGTCTATTTTTTTTTTTTTTTTTTTTTTGGGGGGGGGGGGGGGAGTAGGTCCTACCATGATCCTGATGGATGAGTCTTTTGACGTAGGGGTATTCTGAGTTACCCTTTTCAAGTGGAAATAATGTTACCTTTTTCATATCATGTCAGTGCTCATAATTACTTTACTAAAGAGACACATCTTATGGGGAGACTATAGTGTCTCCTATTACTGTATCCATCATTCATGCCATATCCCATTCAATCTCATACTTTACTGCTGACATTGCTTATCTACACAAAGTCTTCCTAAAGTTGGATCAAGCTATATATATATATATATATATATATATATATATATATATACATATATATATGTGTGTGTGGGTGTGTGTGTGTGTGTCCTGCCATGATTCTCTATAGATAGACGAGAGTAATGATAACAGTACATCCTTCTCTTCATTCTTTATACCTTCTAAACGAAAGGAATGGATATTCCTCATTATTTTTCATCTTATATCTCGAAGCACGTCATTTCAAAGATGTAAAATGTATTCATTTGCAATTAGAGGTGCAATCATTGTCGTCAGCTGCACCCATTGTGGTCAAGTTGTATCATTTCACGTGTTTTTTCGCATCATCATTGTGCACAAAAAGAGTTATAACAGCTGCGATTGCATGATGTGCTCTATAGTGTCTGTATACACGATTGTGAAACATAATTGATAAATAAAGCAACCAACCAACAAACACAAAAACACTACAAGTCAGTCATTTCTCTTTTGAAGCAGTATAATAGCAGTCATGGCAAGTGACTCCAGGCTGGGGAAGGTGCTGCAAGAGATAAGCCAGCGAAGCCGGGATGACACCGAGCTGACAGCAGACCTTCACTCAAAGCTGGAACAGGCACTCTCTCCATCTTCATTGTCCACTGATTTCCGTGTCAGTAGCTCCAGCAGTAACCTCCAGTGAGTAGTTTCGTCTTCCCATTCTTTTCGCTACTAATTTCTTTCCCCCCTCCACTTTCCTCTTTCCATCCGTCCTTTGTTTCTCCCTTCCAACATTTCTCTTTTTCGTATATCAATATTGTCATTATTGTGATTATTATTATAATTCCTCACAATATATGTTTAAATGTACGCAAATCTTAACTAATTTCCTTTGTGACACAAAATCAATGAAAATACGATGTAACCTTTGCATAAAATTGTCATACTCTTGATCTAACCAAGCAGCGATGCCCACATTTGCATTTGTCACTGTTATGTGTATTGGTGCTAGTTGAATGCAGCAAACACAGGGAACACTTCACTTTACTCACGCAATTCTCGTTGTATGCAGTATTTGAGAACAAAATTCCTGCTCCAAGGTAATTTCATCGCCAGAGCAAGATTGTTAAATGTTATTATTTCTATAGATACTGGGGCCAAATTTGCAAACCAACCAGGTCATTGATTTAGTACATCAACCTCAAATTAATGTACCATTTCCGTCAGACTATATCCACATCATTTTTTTTTCAACTGTTTCCTCTTTGTTGCTTTAAAATGACCATCATGAGGAGACTACAATTACTAGTATTTTTATATTTCTTTGCTGGATATTCTGAATTCTGACTTTGATCACAGCTATGTGGACACTGAGAATGATGACCAGTACGTGGACACTGGTGATGATGACCAGTACTTTGATATAGATCTGGATGCTTTGCGTGAAGCATACCATCACATCGCTGACAAGGAGCATGTCCTGAAGCAGGTTTGTTTGTTTGTATCTTTTTGTATAGATAAACATGTTTTAATAAGTATACATACATACATACATACACCGGTATTGTATATATATATATATATATATATATGTAAGCCTATATTGCAGATACAATGCAAAAGTAATATATTACTATATTTACTAATGATAAACAAATATCATGACAATTACCCTTGAAGGCTTACTTCTAACTCTGTTTCCACAACGGAAGTAATTAGTGCATATTTACACTTTAACCCTGACCTATGACCTTTTATCCCTGTAATCTCATCCAATAAAGTGACTGTATTTTATCCTTCCTACAAAAAGCGTGTTACCAAATGATACTAATAGCTTACGGTTCGGCTGAAAAACGACAAACCTATAGTGACCACTGGCCCAATTAGCTATACAAATAATTTTATTGTTTCATATCCACCTATCTTATAATATTCCATTGCCACTGGTGATTCCTAGTTATAGTTAGCTGTAGTCTAAATGTATAAGCTTTTTTTCATACACACACCACAGTGACTTTGATCTATTGCTTTGACCTTTAACACCTATCATTCCATGTAAATACTTGTCTATCTTTACACTCGTTACTACCGAATAGTATTACCAATGGACATAGCTATAATAATGTGAAATGGTATCGATGCCCCCAAACTTATTAAAGGGGAAATCCAGTCCAAATATAAGTTTAGTCTGATAAGAAAGAGTAAAATATCACGAGTTCAAAGGTAAAATATTGATCGAAATTGGATGAAAATATAAGGAAATTATGACATTTTAAAGTTTCGCTAGTTTTTGAGGAAACACTTCTTGAGCGGTCAATATGAATATGCATGCACAAATAGCAAAGTCAGCATATCATCCCCTCATAGATTGCCATGTAGTTTGTACATAAAATTGTGAAATTTCCAGTTTTTCATTCAAACGCAATTATGCCCGAGGCTCAAATCCTGATATATCTAACTGATCACTATTCTGAAGTTATTTAATCAGGAATAACATTATGTTTTCAGACTTCAATGACAGAAACATTGAGATTTTTTGTGTGTCATATTTTGTACACAATCAATGGATAATTGTGACGTTATGGCATGGTCACCTCACTCATTTGCATATTCATATCAACTGTACGAGAACTGTTTTACAGAAATTAGTAAAATTTCATAGCTTTCTTATTTTTTCATCCGATTTCGGTCAAATTTTTACCCTTGGACTTATGTAAGATTTTACAGTGATTTCATCTTGATATTCGCTATGTCCCGTATTACCCTCTTTTTATCAAGTTATTTATGCTCAGCTACCACCTCCACAATTCTGTTCATATTAGACGAAGTAAAACACAAACCCACGATCATGACGATATTTCAACCTTGCTCAGATGGCCAAGGAAATCCACAGAGTGTACCAGGATCTGGGAAAGTTTCTGTGCCAATCTACCAACAGGAATGACTTACGTCTGTTCCCTATTCTCTTGGAGTGTCCCACTTTTGATAGGGTGGAAGAGGAATGGAGCAGAGAGATCGTCTTGGACATGGCGAGGGCGCTTCTCCAATTGAACGAGGAAGACAAGCCTAAGTTTGATATTCTTAGTAAGTTTTTTTTTTCTACAACTCAAATCTATAGTTTTACTAAGGTTTAACTCAAATTTGAAATTGTACGTATCTGTTCAAGATGATTCGGCCATAACTCCTTTCTTTGAGTAGAATCAGTGATATTCAATCCTGTCTGTATATATATTTTTTTGCTTCTTATCAAATCTTATTTATCTATTTGTTTTGTTTCAGTATCGTAGCTCTGTCAGTGGCTACAAACACACACTGTTATTCTCAGAGGCCCTACACATATAATACTTTGCATCACAAAATACACACATTGTAGAATATATTAAAGTAAAATAACATAATATACAAATACGGTTCACTTATGGCCAGGTAGTTGAGTATTGCGGAGGTAGAAAATACATAAACAACTTCACCTTTAACACTGCAGTTCACTGAGAAGTGATATAATGGGATCTCAATATATATATATATATATATATATATATATATATATATATATATAAATCGAGACAACGAGGACAGAAGGTACATGCGTCTTCCTCAGGGGTCGACAATGACAATTATGAAAATAAACAAGATGACTCTATTCTCTATATAGTAATACATAAGTGACTACCATTTGTATACTATGTATTATAATTTTAGAGAAATAGAGTCATGTTTATTTTCATAATTGTCATTGTCGACCCTGAGGAAGACGTATGTATTCGTCGAAAATTTGGTCTGAATAAATAGCACTGTTGGACTGAAATGCATTACTACCCTACTTCGTCATCTTTTCTGCACTGGTTCCAAAACGCGGACTACAAACAACATCATATAATATATATGTAAATTATATATATATATGTATATATATATAGTATATATATATATATGTATATATATATATATATATATATATATATATATATATACATATATACCCAACAGTAGTTCAAGAGGAAAACTTCCTGAGAGACGTAGTTTTGAGACGGAATTTTCGCCCATAGCGCTTTGTCAAGTCAATGACCTGACAGTTTTCATCTTGAACTACTGTTGTGAATCTATACTTTCCTGGACTCCAAGCAGAAACCTATTACTGTTATATATATATATATATATATATATATATATATAATGTCTAGATAACAGGACATGTATACATTGCATATCTCCTTTTTTAAATTTCACATCTTGTAATATATGAACTATTGTACATTTATCAGAATGATGTAAAATACATCTTTCTCGGAAACAACTCATACACTTAACATTTATTTATTTTTGCAATTTTACTATGGTAGTGCCCTTAAACACATAATCTGCTCACAATTTATTAATCTATAATAGGTGAGATAACATAACATATGAGGGAAAATATGTATAAACATTAATCAGTATCATATCTATTGATATAGAATTTATAATCATAATCACCTACATAAAACTTGTTAAAAAAAGGGTTGCACAAGTGTATAGAAATGCTGTCAAAAAAGTGAATTATATATAAATATATATATATATATATATATATAATACATATATATATATATATATATATATATATATATTATATCTTCACATAAAAATGCTGACAATGGTTCTTCCAAGTTTGTTTGCAGAGACAGAAAAAAAATAATAGAGGACAGTCTGAGGTGGTATGATCATGGTCAGCAATACCCGGAAAGAGGCACCTACCGTACCTGGTCCCCCTTAATTCCGGGATATCACAGAGTGTAGAGTGTCTTCTGACGCTTATTTGAATCCTACTTATCAGATTCCTTTGTCTGGGGTGTAATGTACATTTGGTTGACATTTGACCTTGACAGTTACACATTTTAAGTTGAGATTAACATTAGGACTAGTTTTATGCATAGTTATCTGTAATCCCTTCTCAAGATTTGTTCCAATACTTGGATTTTTGTTTTGAGATTTGAAAGAGAATGTAGGTAGTGAAAAGAAAAGTCTTTAATTACCACTTACATTTCTCTTAAAAAAACAAAAAAAAAAAACTATGGATGATTAATAACAAATTGTTGTGTGTAATCAGTGATAGAGGCAAACTGGTCATTGATACACAATATCTCTGTCTCCCTTGTCTGCCCTGACCAGGTGATGACTCCTCATCCAAGACAGACAGCTCCGTGGTGATGAGCCTGGCCGACCCGCACATCTCGCCTCCCGAGTCTCCGCCCTACTTCCACACCCTGACCCCGCCAGCCAGTCCCAACCAGTTGGAGACGCTGCGGCTGCACCCCAAGCGCATGCTGTCCATGAGTCACTCGGCACCGAACATCGCTGCCCTCGTCAAGGCAACCAAGCCAGGTAAAAAAAAAAGAAACAAGGAAATGAGAAACAGATTGAGGAGAAAGCAGTTGCAATCCTGTCCTCTGATTGCATCATTTCTAAAGCCACATCCTTCTTTCTCACCACTCATGTAGACTCCATACGTTTTTTCCCCACCCCTCAATCATTCTTCCCCAATGTATTTTCCTTGTCCCAGAAAATTTGCTCATCGCAGATGCTCCTCTTTAGCCAAATGATATTGTCCAAACTTAGCCCCAAGCATGCAATTGTTATCCTTGATCTGCTTTGTTCAATTAGCATAGAGGGCTGTCACAATCTTAACATAGTGTCTCATAATCTTGTCAGCTCACCCAAAACCATACATGCCAGGCATTGTGGGAACGTGTTAATTTTCACATTTTGGGACAATTTTAAGAGTGATTGCAATGAGTTCGCTTACGAGAAACAAGTACAATCCTTTTTAAAAGAGCACTAGGCAATTTACCATATCAGAGATGGTGATATGCTGTGTTTCTGTTACAGGTGTTAATTTTTCCTAAAAATATCTTTTGACTTAATCGTGAAAAAAAGGATATGCATAAAAATGTTGCACATACAGTATGCAACACTGTTGTGTGGTGCATTACTGGTACACTTTAAGTTATGTTGTGGCAAAACTCAAATATGCGGGCAAAAAAAGCTCTAAAATATCAACATGATAGACTGATGTACAAAGAAAATGATGGGAATAGGTGACAGAAGCTAATGTCTATATCTTATAGGATTTATTCCTATTCATTTGCATACATACCAAGTATTCGATTAAAAGTGTGTCTATATATTCTACTTGTATATATCCATTTGACACAACTGATCTCAAAATGTGTGCAAAAAATAGTTTTTTGTGAAAGAAGGAATGAATTTTCCCCTGAAAAAGTATGTTGATCTCTTGTGCATCACGGAGTTAAGAGTGACATTTGGAACTTTTAAGCACTCAAACAGAGTAGGCCAAGGGGTGAAAAGGAGATGAAAGATGAAAGGATAAGTCTAACTCCTATATTTCTAAATATCATTCTGACAAAGCCACTACATTGTGTGAGGTGTTGGTGATGTGTTTGCCAGTGTTTGCTAGTGTATAGCGGTGTGTAGATTCCCAGTGTCTCGCTGATCATGAGTGGGTGTGCTATATAGTTCCTTTGACCCATCTCCGCACAACTGTGCTGTCATCTGCCACCTAACAGCTGTTTTAATTGCCCCCCCTCTCATTCTCCACAATCTATCACCCCCGCCCCCTCCCCAACCCCGCCCCTTCCCCTCTTCCCACCACCACCACCACCACTACCACTACTTTCCGCACCTGTTCCTCCTCAGACCCCATCCCCATCCCAACATCACCCCACCGCCATTCTACCACTAGCAATAACTTCTTCCAGTTCAGCAGCTCTCCCCCAAACACCACGGTCTCGGCCGGCGTAGTGGTCACCTCGTCTCGCATGTCCACCCGCCGGTCAAGCTGCTCCTCCGCTGCAGCGGCGTTTGCCGCGGCCACGGCTGGGGCGACCAATGCCAAAGACTTCGGCCCCAACAACATGCTCAGCCGAAAGAGGCCGAAGAAGAGCTATGGACGTAAGGACCTGCCTGCCGCTTAAAGCTCAAAATTTTTCCTTAAATTTCCATCTCAAGAACTCAGGGCCACTGATAACAAACATTATATGCAAGATTTGTCAATACAAAATAATTTCAAATTGGCTACATTTTCTACTGTCTTTTTGCAACCATGTTCCTATCCAAGATGAAGAACTTGTGCATATCAAAATGTGGAAATTGTAGAAAGGAGATTTTTGTTCAACCAGCTTCTGTTGGAATGGGAAAGACAATGACACAAAATTCTGTATGTTGTTAGTTATGCTTTTTTTTTTAACTTCACTTTTTTTGGTAGTCATTGTTTGGCAATCATGCATTTGGTATTTCCTCTTTTAATCACACTAAATTTCATGAAATGTCTTCATGAATTTAAGCTTCCATATTATTTCTCTCATTGGGTCTGTTCCTTGACAACTCACAACCAGTTCAAGCTAAATTCATCAACAGCAACATCACATCAATTCACCGTGAACTCATTATACATGACTTATCAACACAAATATATTACTGCATCCTGCATCAACTTTAGCTATCAACAACTTTGAGTCTTTTCATGCACTAGAATATGTTTCTTCAAAGTGATATTTCTGTTTCAAGAATTTATCACCAGCACCATCATGTCAATAACTGATTTTCAATACCTTCTACATTATTCTATATTTGTTGTATTATGGTTTGGGAGCATTATATTTTGCATTGGGACTTGCAGAACAATTTCCTAAGTGATCTAGACCACAGTGATGGCACAAAAAAAAAAATTGTCACTATTCGCAAACAAAGGTCGTGATTTCAAACTTTGGAAAAGATATACATGCTATTGGAGGCAGTATTGGAATTATTGTTCAATAACATGAATATGATTCAACTGGCATCCCCACAAAGATAGACCACTGTAAAACATGAGGTATAAACAGTATCATATCTTAATGGATCTCTTATCAATGCAAACAATCAATGACATAATGTCTGTTCTATGCCAAAACATTTTCCCAGTAACATCATCCCCAGCTCTCCCTGCCCCACCCCAGCTTCATCCAAAAGTCTCTTTTTGTTCTTATAGCAGCAGCATAAAGTGCAAGTGTAATTCCATAGATTCAGGTATGGGTTGGTCACTAGTGATTAAAAATTTCTTTGTGTGAAAATGTTTAATATGCAGTCACTGAGAGGTGTATTGTAATGTCCATAATTCAATGTCAGTCTGTTCAAACATCAATTTAAATAAGATAACATGACACTGTACAACCCCACATGCTTTTCCTTTGCTCGAAAACAAGTACCAGTATGCAAAACTGGATTGAAATCAATATATTTTGCAAGAACCATCAAATTGTCTTACCTTATCCATAACAAAGATGAGTCATGACTTGGAATACAGTCATATATTTATTTATATAATGATTTCTCTTGTCTCCCTTTTTTCCCTTGTCTGTCACACTATCTATCTACCTTTTCATCTATGCATGTATTATATGTATATATATATATATATATATATATATATATATATATATATATATATATATATATATATATATATATATGTATATATGTATATATATATATATATATATATATATATATATATATATATATATATATATACATATATATACTTGTTTATCTATCTATTTACATATCGATCTATCTATCTATCTATCTATTCACTTGTCTATCCATCTATCTATGTATCTATCTGTCTGTCTTTCTGTCTATCTGTCCATATATCTCCCTGTCTCTCTCCAGGTAAATATATGAATACAATATGTACAAGCGCTTGTGATATATAAATATACAATATCTCCCTGTCTGTATTTGTTTGGTAGGAGGTAAGCTGCAGAGCTGTCTGAGTAAGGAGGTGATAAGCTCAGCAGCCACAGTGCGTGTCATCAATGTCATCAGACACTGGGTCTCCAAATTCTCCAAGGTAAGCAGGGTTGATGCCACTTGCACTGCCATCGCATCAATTAAGGCTACCATTTAATTGACCATCTCCATGGAAACAGTGGGAAAGATGGTTTCTCCAATTGAACTGTAGAGTAAAATTTTCCAGGAGGCACAGTACCAAGAAGAAATAGTGTGATGCTTACTCAAAGGAGGTTCCAGAACTCTAGTAGTGCCTATCATTTGATACTTTTTTGTGTGCAGGGATCATACAGTACATCTATGCAAACACTGCTTTTGATCTGGATCAATTCCTGAAGATTTATACTTCTAACACACACATGCTTGTAAACCCAGTTGGCTCTTGTATAAATGGCTGCTGTATTATGATGTTTGTGATAGCTGTCATCACTGATGATGATGGTGATTTTTCCCCCCTTTTTTTTAGGTTATGTGAGCTATTTTTGACCAACCCTTTCACATGTTTTGTTGAGAGATACACTGTAATTTTTCCTTGATATCAAAAGTATCCTATATCACTATTATCATTTTCATTACTACTGTTGTTATCTCAATCTGTGTCATCATAACCATCAGCTTTACTCTGAATATCTAATTATTGACAGGACTTTGAGTCTAACGAGGCTCTTAGAGACCAGGTGATAGAGTTCTTGGAAGAAGTAGGAACCAACCCAAACTTACTGCCTTCGGAGCACAGGGCGGCCAACACCATTCACAGGTATCTCACAAAATTTGTTATATCTTTTTTCTTCTCATCTGTTTAATCATATGTTTTTCATACTACTTGGGAGGTTTGGCAAATTCTGAACCACACCTGTAAAGTTTGTGCTTTTAAGATCATGGCAAGTGCATTCACATGACTACTAAAACAGCTATTTATCAGATTTCCCAAGTGATCATGAATCATCTGTATTTGCCATGCTAATTATCAGACATGCTTTTTTTTCAAATTTGTTTATCCTTATTTGTCAACAAATGGTTCACTCTACTTATTGCAATGAGCTAATGTATTATTTACAGTTTTCTAAAAATTTTACTCATCATTTATGATAACTGAGCAAAAAAGAAATGCTAAAACTCATGACAGCTTAATAGATAAAAATATATATGAAGGGAGAGATAGATAGACAGTTATTGATTTAGCAATTTTACAGATATGTATGAAAAGTTGATTGAATTTATTTTTCAGTTAATGAATGAAGTACAATAAATAAATGATTTTTTTAAAAGTGAGTAGATGAGTACATAAATAATGTGAATGAAAATAGATGAATAGATATTCTGTCAATGCATGATAATTAAAAACAAACTACTGTCACTGCCCCTCACTCTATCGCAGACAAATACGCCAAGATCACATGGAACTACCACTGGAGGGGGAGGCAGAGCTGGCTGCCCTCATTCCCGAGCAACCGCTTCCGGAGGACACCTTCGACAAGATGTCAGCTCTTGAGCTGGCCGAGCAGCTTACCTACCTAGAGCACAAACTCCTCCGAGCAATCCCTTACTGGTCAGTCTTCAATCTGGTCAAATTTTTGCACATTTCACACAGCATGAAACTACCGTGATAATAACAGTATGTTAATTTTTTTGCTTGTTATATGCAATATTACTAGTATATATCTGTGATCTCAGAGTTGGTACTGTGAAACGAGACATTAATGAGGCGCCAGGATTTGCAACAGTTAAATGCATTAGAAAGTGTTTTGTTTACATACTGTAAAACATGACATATTCGCAGCATGAAATTTTAGTGAATTGGAGCCGACGGCCTTTTTAGTGGCATGAAATTTTCGCAAATTGCCAGTGGCGTCCAAGGCAGATAGTGTAGACAAGAACTTTTGCGTGCATTTTAATTTTGCGAATCTTGGCACTTGCAAAAATTCGCTAAATTAAAATACACGCGAACATTCCTCGTTTTACAGCAATGTATTGAATGACTTTGAATGTATTCAATGCATTTGGTGTTAAATGCACTAGATTGTAATATGGGGGAAAATATGCATTCCATATTATACAACATCAATCTTTAAAGATTGATATACAATGTGAAAATAATAAAAAAGATTTGTTAATCTTTTGGGTTTTTTTTAGAATAGCTGATTTCATACTGCTTGCATGTTTCTTCTTCAATGCTACAGTGTACGTAGAGTCAACATTATTAGGTATGAAATGAGATACGTAATTGCGAGTGGAAGTAATGTATTTGAGAGGTCATAAAATGTAGGGGTTTTTTGTTGTTTTTTTCTACATATGATGCATACTCCAGTATAACTACCATTCAAACTACATGGTGTAAGCACATGCCTGGAAAAGGCATGAAAAAGATCTAAATTTATACTATAGTTGTCATTGTCATTGAGTTGCTTGAAGTAAGATTACATGTGGGAGAACAAATTAATTTCCTGTTTCACTGGACTTTTCACTGGTACAGGGAGTTCCTCAACCAAAGCTGGATGAAGGAGGGAAAGGCAACAAGAGCTCCGAATATCCTGGCTGTAACCAGGAGGTTCAATGAGGTCAGTTATTCTTCTTTTTTAACGGTAAAATGATGATATTGGTTGCTATGGTTTTCTCCTCCTTTTCCTCTCCTCCTCCTTTTCCAGAGTGTGTACTATCTTTCCAGCATTTAGATGGGTTTGAAAGTCCATTTGTATTGAAGTAGATGTCATTTTAAAGCTCAGAGTCTGCTCTTTCACAATCTGTCCTCAACTAGAATTCCTTGTCTGGCGACTTTTTGGTGGTTTTGTGATGCAGGGTCACGTGCTTAAAATGTAAGCCCTTTATATCTCACTCTCTCTCAATCTACGTATTGATCTATCCCACTGTGTATTCCTGTGTGGGTGGGTAGGGGGACCACTTCCCCAGGTTGACAACCTGATTTTGCGATGAATGAATGAAGTGGGATCTTTAACGTATGTTAAAGATCCCACTTCATTTATCTAACGTATGTTAAACATCCCACTTCATTCATTCATTGCAAAGAGCAGGGTGTCAACCCGGTGAAGTGGTCCCCCTACCCACCCACACAAGAAAACGGGCAAATGATACCGACCCCTCATGGTTCACCCCAGGTGACTAGCAATAGTCGGCAAATGGTATCAACCAGGCACAATGTGCCATACACTTGAATGAATGAATCTATCCACTTTCCATCTCTTTTCTCACCACATTGATGCTTATTCCCAGGTCAGCAAGTTGGTATCGTCGGAGATCCTCCGTCAGAAGACCGTGGCCCTGAGGGCTCTGGCCATTGAGCGCTGGGCCGGGGTGGCCGACATCTGCCGCTGCATGCACAACTTCAACAGTGTGCTGGAGATCACCTCAGCACTCATGAACAGCTCAGTCTACCGCCTCAAGAAGGTCTGGGAAAAAGTGCCCAAACAGGTCAGTGCTGGGTCGAGGGTCTATTGATGTTTTCTTCGAGAAATGATAATAACAGTAACAACAATAATAATAATAATAATAATAATGATAATAATAATAATAATAGTGAGAAGAAGAAGGAGAAGAAGAAGAAGAAGAAGAAGAAGAAGAAGAAGAAGAAGAAGAAGAAGAAGAAGAAGAAGAAGAAGAAGAAGAAGAAAAAAAAAAAAGAAATAAGAAAGAAAGATAATAAATTCTGACCTTTATAGGCTGGTCTGGCACATTAAATCTGGGTCGGTTTATGTTAAAGGTCCAGGATAAAGTGAGGCAGATGCTGTGTTTCATCTTCTTTTCCAAACAGTCATTATAAAAGTATCTTTTTAAAATATTATTTTGTTTGTATTCTGCAGACCAAAACCCTCCTGGACAAATTACAGGTGTTGGTCTCATCTGACGGCAGGTTTAAGAACATGAGAGAGGCTCTTCATAGGTAAAGTCTGATTTGTGTTTGGGTATGTTTGTGTATGTGTTTTCTGTTTGTGGATGTTTACATTTGTGTGTGTGTTTTGAGTATGTGAGTGTTTGTATGTGTGTGTGTTTACATGTGTTTTTTGTGTGTTTTGTGTATGTGGGTGTTTTGTGTTAGTGTGTGTATTTTTGTTTATGTATGTATTTTGTGTATTTGGGTGTTTGTGTTATATATGTTTGTTCATGTTTTGTGTATGTGGATGTTTGTGCTAATATGCATTGATATGTGTGTTTGAGTATGTGAGTATTTGTGTTTATGCATTTACAATGTACATGTATATGTTTGTCTGTAGTGTATATAGATAATTGTGACAGACTGTACATGTCTTTGCATGGTTTGATTGTGTCATTTATGTATTGTTGTATTACTGTGCTCTTTGATGTGTTTTATCTCTTCCCATTGCTGTAACCTTTTCCTAGATCGCGCAGCGGAATAAACGGCTACCAGTAATCACTTACCATTCATTGCCATGTACAGTAGATGCTGGAAAACCATGTATGCAGCATTCCGTGGAGTGCAACTGAATCGCCAATTCCCAATGTATAATCTGACGTGCCTGGCCCTTCAGTCACGTAATGTCTCCTTTGATTTTAATAATTTTTTCTCCCCTCTACCCCAGGATCGACCCACCCTGTGTCCCCTACCTCGGCTTCTACCTGACTGACCTTGCCTTCATCGAGGACGGAACTCCCAACATCACCAATGATGGACTCATCAACTTCTCCAAGATGAGGATGGTGAGTCAGAAAAAGCAAAATTCTCATTTCCTTTTAAGTGTATGTGTGTGAGTTTTGTTGTGTTCACACCAAAGGAAAATGAAGGGAGGACAGAATCAAGTGTTTGATCCATACTCTGTTTTAATCAGACATCTACCTGAGATGTGAAAACATGTAGAATCGCCAGCTAGGATCAGCTGTTGTAAATGATGAACTATGGCATTCACAAGATGATATTAAGGAGCAATTTCATGTTTGATGAAGGTCCTTTATTGTGTTGGTTATTTATTTTGTGTGGGATATTTGTTACAATTCATTCTTTGTATTTTTCTTCATTATATTTTCTTTATTGACCTGTTGTATGTAGCTTTGTTAGCATTCTAGAAAAAACTGTGATAATTTTTAATATAGTTTTGCCGTTAGTTGTCTCGGCAATAGAATCAAAGAGTTGGGATAATCATTGTATATTTTACTTGACCAGCATTATAGTGTGTATTGTGTATAAAAGGTAAATTTTGATTTGCCTGTATTGCCCTGTTGCATTGGCCACTGGGATTTGGCAAGTCCATGCAATTTTCAGATGTTTGTCTGGTAGCATGCATTTATATGTTGAATACAACTGTTAGCTTGTTTTATTGGATGCATAAAGATAACCGTCATCACCATTCCCCCCCCCCCCCCATCCAGATTGCTCATGTTGTGAGAGAGATCCGTCATTTCCAGCAGACCACCTACAACATCGAGATCGACAAGAGGGTGAGAATTAATTCCTGACCTCTAGCATTTTTGTCGAGCCCACCGGAGGTGAGGGGAGACTAAAGGGATCACTTGCGGCGTCTGTCCGTCCGTCATCCGTCCGTCATCCATTCGTCGTCCGTCCGTAGCGCTACAAAAACTTGAATAACTCTCTACTGAGGACATCAATTTCAATCAAATTTGGAGGGAAGAGTGGTTATACAAAGTTACATATTATATTAAACTTGAAGGTCATCTCAAGGTCAAAGGTCACAGGCAGGGGTCAATGAACTGTAGGGCCCAATGTTAAGTTTTTACGGCGCGTTTCGATTATAGCTCATAAGTTTTGATGTATATGCCCGTTTGTGACCAAACTTGGATGGTAGATGTCCCTTGGGGATTTGAAGGTCACTATAAGGTCAAAGGTCACAGGCGGCAGGGGTCAACAAATTTTTAGGGCCCAATGTTAAGTTTTTTTTACGGCACGTTTTGATTATGGCTCATAACTTTTGATCCCTATGTCCGTTTGTGACCAAACTTGGCTGGTAAATATCCCTTTGGGAGTGGAAGGTCACTACAAGGTCAAAGGTCATAGGTGGGGTCAATGAACTTCCGGGAGTTAGAAAAACATTAATTTCTTCTACACAAATGGGCGAGACACATTTTGGCACTTGCCCTGTTTTTTATGCTGAAAAAAAAGAGGCTCAAACCCATCTGTTTTACTGAGCCTTATGCTTGCTACTTTTGTTTCCAATGTTAACATCTTCATTAGATAGGTCTAACACGTGATAACTTATTGTTTAATGTATTATGTTCTTTGTTTTCAGTGCCAGCTATGCCAATAGTCCTCGCTTTTGAAATGGTCTTTGAGATGAATCATTCTTTCATTGGACAACAGATTTACTATTTATTCTCTCACCAGAAAGAGTGATCTAGATATTAGGAACAAAGGGGTATAGTCTTCCATTTGGGAAGGGACATATCTTTATGTCAATATTGAAAATCACTCACAGAATCAATTCAGAATAGGTGCTCCATACGAGTGAGTGAATTCATCAGAAATATTCACTATTCTTTTATGAAAAATCATAAGGATTTGAATGAAAGTACTTCAGCAGTCTTGTGCTCTTCATCTATAAAAGATGCGAGAGGTACTGTGTGTTGTGCCCTGCAGCAGTCATGAGTGCACAATGTGCATGCACGATGCTAGCTTCATCTAAATCTGACAGTAACCTGGCTTTGATATAGGCCTACGCTTCCAAAGAGAGGAAGTAGTGTGTGATTGAAGTGGAGTGGAGTGTGCATGCATTTGCTGCTGACAAACTTACAGACATGCGATGTGAAAGCTCAGTTGCTGAATGGGATGGTAACTATAAAGAGATGTCATCTCTTGTTGCCATAGGTGATCGGTTACCTCCTGGATACCTCCCTCATCATGGATGACGATGAAATGTATGCCCTGTCATTGGAGCTGGAACCACGTCAGTCGACCAGAATGACAAAGAGCTTCTGAGACCTGGAGCCGATGCTGGAGGATAGTTCCTCAGATGTAAGAAATACCACAAGATGCAGTCCCTCGTGGTCCATCAAGTTTCGGGCAGCAAAGGAGAAGAGCTTGGGAGGAAAAATAAAATTGCTGGCTCTGCGCTAACTCATGGAGGAAAATGGCTGCTCTTCTGTAATCTCATCCCCACCAGCCATGAACGGATGATGTGGTAATGCTAGAATCGTTCGATGTAGAATGAGGATGAGTGGCACCCGCCTTACTGTGGGTCGCTTGTTAGTTAGGAGTCTTTAGTAGTGTGTTTGTGCCCAAGTTAAAGGAGGCAGTCCTCATCAAAGCAAATGCATTGCCTTTGGTCAATTTTGCCGCGTCGAGGTGGCCAAATCATGCCCAGTGGTAGCATTCCTGAGGAAGATTGGTGAAAAAAAATGAGAATGAAAGCAACAAATTACCAAGTATAATGATAATCATTTGTGCAACTGGTAGAGTAACCCCTAGTGGAGAAAAAAAAAAACCAGAGATAGTTTTTCATGTAAGCCAATCTGGCTCTGTGAGTGACAGCCAATCTGGCTCTGCGAGTGACATCACTGTTTAGATGCAAAGCTGTATCCCAAGCCTGCAAAATAGTAGCAAAGCTTAGGTAGTTTGTGGATAAGGATTTCCAGCAAAGTCTGGCTCAAATCTTTTCGACTTTCCAGAGAAGTGTCATGAACTGTGTATGCATAGTCAATCGAGCTGACACTTCATAAGCATCTAGTGACTTTGCCACTTTGTCAAAAGTGCAATTCAGAAGTGAAAAATGAGGTTTGCAAGTACAAGTGCATGAATGAACTCATGTGTGAGGAGACAGGTCATCAATGCATATAATGTACTTTCAAAATGGCAGCTGGCCTGATCATTTTGCATGAGGCAAATATATTTGGCCAAGCCACCACTTGATAAAATTGACAACCATAGCCCGAAGCAGTATTCGACTCACACCATAAGTCTTGATGAGTGCTTGTCAAGTCACTCTGCATTATTATGATCTTGATTTTGATCATTCTGTTTTGATTGAAGATCCCTTTCATTTCCCTCAATTGAAAGATTTCCTTAGCTGGCAAGGTATTGTTGCTTAATAAGAATTTCATGCAAATTCTTAATTCACACAACTCCCTTTCAAAAGGAAATTTCAATTATTCCAAATTTGAGACAGTGAGAAGTTTTCTTGAATGAGACAGATGAAAATATCATCACATGATGAATTTGGAGAATTATTATTGTCTATCCCTTTGTCTCTGCATTCTTGAAGAAATATGCAAAAATGGTTTCACATCGCATTTCTATACACATAAAGACAGCTGAAACTAATTCATGTGTTTATGAATTATGTACATCAAAACAAAGACTTAAAATGTATTATACAGTTTACGAAGTATTTGTACAATAGAAATGAACTGTAGGTGCATGCAGGGTAGATGTAGCTAAGAAGTTACAGTAGTACACAAAATTGTATGATAGATTTACGATAGATGATTTGTGTGAAAAAGTTTGCGGTATAGTTGCTAGTGTCTGAGGTATATTGACTGTTGGACATGATTGTGATAATGCAACATATTCAGTTATATATAAGACTTTGTAAAACTGCACTTATACCATTTGATGCACCTGATAAACATATACGTGTAAATAAACTGTACAGAAGCAAGCCCATTTTTTCAAGACGCTGGGACAGCCTACTTTGGTTGCAGCAGTTACAGTTATGCCTCTTTCATACCATCAGCAGTGTACGGTATTTAAAACTATTCGTGAACATTGTATGGATTAATCAATGTCATGTAGATGATGAAATTGGAGTTAGAAGTAGAGATTGTCTTAATGAATTTGTTGAAGGAAATATGTTCTTTTTTTGTGACTTTTTTTTTTGTCCTCCTGTATGATGAAGGAGAAAGCAGAAGCATTCCAAATGTGTGGGTTTTCTGGTTCGTAACTGTACATCGATGTGATTTTACTTCTTTTTCCATATGACTATATACATGTACTTCTGATGTAAAAATTTGAAAACAGCCTTTGCATGCAATGTACTCTTCATGGAATTATATCAACTATTTATTTTTGGAAATTGTTTTTTTCTATTGTCTATAAATCATGTATTATTTTTGTTCTTCTATTTTTTGCTACGTTTTTGTACTTCCCTAATACATGTAGCCTATCTTTTAGTGAGTCGTAGACGTAGATAGAATCTTTATTTTTTTTTTGCTTCATTTTTTGCTTCCATCTGATTTTCACTCCGCTCTCCATCCCATATTTTGTGTTTATAGCATGGACATATACCTCTTTTCCTTTCCTTTCCTTTTCAACCAAACTTCCGGTCACAACTCTCCTTTAATGTGTACACAGCAGATTTTATGCCTACCCCATCCTCCCCCCTCCCCCACCCTCAAGAAGAATGCAGAATTTTCCTAGGATTTAAGCTCGTCTTCAAGACGGCCCAGAATTCATACAAGGAGGATCGGTATGAAATGATGGGGCCTTTAGCCTTATAACGTCAACCATTTAGTATTCAAATGACTGAAATATTTTTTACATGAAAAAAGAAGCACAATTTTAAGTCATTATTCCCTGCCCATATTCATGTCAGGAAGTAACATTTGATAAATATTTGTCAGGAAAATACCTTTGATTATGGCTGGTCCATCATAATGCATGTTTTTGCACAGATACTTGTTTAGCTCATATTATTCAGAGGAGAGAGAGAAAAAAAAAGATGACTTTGAGGGCTTGTATCAAAACTATGTGAGGCTCATTTCAAGTTCTGTTATTATTGCACAACCTAAATTCTCATTCTGCAAACTCATCCAAAACTGAATGTTTAAGTCAAAATTCTGCTAGCTCCAAAAAAAAAAGAATTGAAACTGAATATAATTATATATTTGTGCAGTCATATTTCAATTGCTTTTTCATTTTTATGTCATTTGTCTGGTGGACTTGAAACAAAGTAACTCAATATCTATCAATAATACATATCTGGCAACTGATAAGTATGATATATATATATATATATTTTTTTTTTTTTCAAGATAGAATCACCCACTGAGAAAACTAAGAAAGAAAATTCTGATGTTAAATCTCTGAAAGCTTCCTTGGGGGTAGAACGTTGGGTAGTAGAAGGCTTAATTGTACACCATGTATTCTTTCTCGGGTATGTATAAGGCCCTGAAATTCTCTTGAAAATGGCAAGAATATGGACGCCGAAACACTTGGAGTGGGTAGGCCCTTTTCAGAGCCAAATACATGCCCAAGAAAGAATACATGGTGCACCGTTAAACTTTCTGCCACCCAAAATCCAGATGTGCGAGTGATGACTAAAGAAAATTTCAACCAGAATGACGGGATTGTGTTCTTGTTTAGTAGTAAAAGGTCCTAAGATCCCCACCAGAGAGGTTTTATTGTCCACAATGATATAAATGAGGGACTGCATGTCTGAGTGCAAGGATTGCAAGAATTTAGAAAGGAAGATAATTGCTTTCATTTCCTTTTGTCAAGAACTATGCTTTGTTGAATACAGTAGTTTCATTTCCAAGACGTTTCCTGCTTGTGTATGAAATTTGGTTTCCAAGCTTCGGCACATCAAAGACGTAGTCACTAGTACGCTACAGATTCTTCTTTGGACTCTGAAACTTTTGACTAAATTGCATCATCCAACCATTTCTTGCCAAGTTTCCAAAGCCAAGTTGATCTGTCGTTGCATGTTTCATACCTAGAAATTTCTGATACGAATTCAGAGTGTACAGATTTGTTCACTTCTACCAACACAACATGGAGAGGAGAGTGAATACCATCTAACGACACAGTGACGGCAAACAATACAATTTTGTGCAATCTCCAGACTCAAAACAGTTTATACAGCTCTCGGGCATTCATGACTATGTCGTCTGCAATCACAATTGCAAAATGGGACTTACTCATCTACAATATATCTACTCATAAGTAATTGTGCTCAGTGTCTGTCACTTATAAACACTTTGTTTTATGTGCTGTGACTTCAAGCCAGCCATGCCCTCTGTGTTCGCATGTAGTAGTACGCAGAGCAAATAATAATGTGTTATGATTACCATCTCACCTCCAAGCAGTATCTATATAATAATGAAGGGAAGATCTCATATTGTTTTCCATTTCCAGTATTCTGTACAAATCAGTATTTTTCCTTTTCCTGTGCAATTTTTTGTTTAACTCTCTGTCAAATTAATTTGTTAAATTGATATTCACTGTGTGTGGGTGTGTGAATGCGCAACCCTCTTGTGCTTGCTTCCTAGTATGGTGTGAAAAAAAAAAATGATTTGCCCACCAAACACTGTACGACTTCCTCTTTGTTGTTGTTGTTTTTGTTTACCTCCCGACTTGTGTGATTCTTCTTCCCCATTTCATTTCTAATCAGATTTGTCTTTGGCAAAAAGGTCAAAACAATTCCTTCATGTCTTGCATCTGTGAAACTTGATCTCTTTCTTTCCTTTTGTTGTCTTTTTTAACTGATGTTATTTGAATGCGATCTCCGTTGATTGCTGTGGCAGAGGTAAAGATTGTTGTTGTTTCTTTTTTGTGGTGGTGGTGGAAAATGTTATTTATTCCTGCTGGCAATGTAACCTTTTATGATCTGTATCCTGTCTGTGATCATTTACCTGTGGAGCAGACATCATTTGTCAATATCAATTCTTTTTATATCATTTTGTTCATCTTGTTTGTGGTAATTGTTTAGATGTTGATGTTATTCTTTCTGAGGCCATCCAAACAGCAGACACATATTAAAGTATTCAGGAACAAAGTATTTGAAATGCTTGCTCTGAACAATGCCCCATTTACACACTGTGAGTTAATTTGCATTACCTGTTGTATAATGATCTGATGTATTTTTCTCGACTTTAATTCAATCAAAGTGTGAAACACCATGCAGATCACAGTTTTCTAGTTGTAAAATGGAATGTTTTTCTACAATGCTCCAGCATTTGAAGTAATTCTACTGCTGTTTCATAATGAGTATTGTTAAAAAACTATGAAAGTAGTCATCTGACTGCAAACAGAATAAAACAGGTTCAACAGTGAACGGTTACCCTGATCAAGTATTGAAATTCAGATTGATCCGCGGTAGTGTTATGAAAACAAGCACGACTCCAATGTGCTGTGAATGTCCACCTGAACGATATGAGGAAATCCAGTTTCCGAAATAAGTTTCTTGCCCGAGTAAAAACTAAACCAGAAGAGTGCTATCGCATTTGAGATTTGAGTTAAAATGAAAACAAAATAAATCAATTTTGATTGAATAAAAAGTTTATTTAATCAATAGTGGGTAGTATTATAAGCATTGTTCCAAATGTCGGGTGAAAAAATGCTCTTGTGGTTTGTTATTTTTAACATTTTACTAAAAATGAAAAGGATATAAAATTTACACCATAATTCAGAGGGGATTGAGCTCTACAATGTCATACCAATAATTCAAAACCCAAAAAATTGCAATAGCAGCCTTCAGTTTCTCATCCGACGATATCTGAATGTGTACTAGAATTGGTTTTTTATTCCAAACAAAGACAAAATAAAACTCACATGCTATTAATGTGGACTCTGTAGGATAGTACACAGGTGTGCATGAAAGGCAAGACTGCATGGATACTTGATACATTTCAAAAATTTCTTCAAATTTCCTCACTTTGGAAAGAGGGTGGGTCTTTATTTTTTTTTTCAAAGTCCATTAATCTCTGTAGTATGCCTATCTTACATATCAAAACACAAGGAAAACATTGTTCTGAGGAAAAACAAATTGGTAGAATTTAAGGATGGTTTCTATGCAGGGAGAAAATTACATTTTTTTAAATTTCTAATCTGAAAAAAAAAATCAGCTAGGGAATATTGCTTCTGTGGAATGTCTTAAGCACTTTTTTTTTTTTGGGGGGGGTGGGGGTGGGGGTTTGATATTCTTCACTCCTAAAAATGATAAATGATAAACCCATTGGTATCTTTTTTTAAATCTGCATGTGCATCAATCTGAGCCCTCTCTGTAACACCATTCTTTAAATTCTGTCAACATCATATGGGAGCATCTTACCCTTAGCTGTGAAAGAGGTAAGGGGCAATGGACCTGAGATGAATTTTCCGTGAACATTTTGCCTGTCGGACCTCTTTGTTGATTGTGGTTTCCTGTAGCATGCAACCTGTTTGGAGGTTGACCCTCCCCCCCCCCCCCCCCCCCGGCCCCTCTCCCGACCCCCTACCCTCATGGTTGCATCCTGGGTATTTTAGGAGCTTATGAATTAATGCAAATTCCATAAGCATATGTTTACCCTTTTGCCTCTTGGATTTTTGCTCTCCTGCAAAAATTTGAGTTGAGATTTTACTATATATATGTACGTGTGTTCCACCTGTACCCTAATCACTCATTGTGGCATTTTTCACCTTTTGTTCTCCCTTCCTGCCCCGGCCCTCCCCTGCCCCGGCCCTCCCCTGCCCCCTCCCCCCCCCCCCCCCCCCTTTCCAGCAGTGAAGTGATTGCAATTTGTCCATAAAGTGGACGCCTTCTTTCTAATGGTAAAATATGATCTAAAGGAAAAAAAATGAAAAGAAAAGAGAAAAAAAATAAGAGATTTTCAATCAAAAAATTATCTCCAGTGCCTTTATTCTGTCCACAGGCAGCTTGACATAAAGAAAGCAAGAAGTGTTATCAATTGTTGCTCTGCCTCATTTGGACAAGGATTTGGGACCAACTGAAATGTGAATTCTATATTTGGTGATGACTTCTATCTACTTAAAAATGAAAAAGTCACGACTGAGTGATCACAGGGTAAACTTATTTACATATCTCTGTCTTGTTAAGGGGGTAATAATGATAATAATAATGATATTCATAATAAGTTTTTAAAAAAAATTGGGTCTCATTTGGAAAACACTGGCAATGTTGTCTCTTTGTAGGGTGTAGTGGAAGTAAACCATGGTACCTAAACCATGTTGATGTTCTTTTATGCTAGCTGTATAAAAGGGCAAAATAGAACAAGACAGATTTGAGCTGTTAAATAACTTTATGTTTTCATTTCATGCAGGTAGGAGTTTTGTAGGGTACGTCTGTCGTGAAGCAATATTGTCTGAACATTACATGACGAATTCATTTCTTCTGGAGAACATTGATATTTTTGCGATAACGTGCATCTTCTTCACACAAACCACAAGTATATATATATATATATATGCATGCTCTGAAATAGTTTTTTTTCAACTTTCATGATATTTAGATACTAACTCGTGTCTGTCTTGTTATAGGATGCTTTGCTGTGTATTGATGCTGAGTGGGTTCTACGCAGGGTTTATTTGAAATTGAAAAATTTTGTGCCTGAAGGGGAAAAAAAAGTGAAACAGAGGGGATAAAGATCTATTATAATGAAATATATATATTTATGAAAAAGAAAAAATTGTTTTTATCAAAGCTCTCGGAACCATGCAAGAACGAGTACTACACGGTGTGCTGCACTGACGTTAACACAATTTATTCTTGTGTCTTTGTGATAAACCTCAAGAGGTGTGTTTTAAAATGGTAGACAGTTGTCGTAGTAACATAATCTGATGTTTTTAGACTTGCATAAAAGAAGTGCTTGGAGGAGGTGATGTACAGTAAGGGGGAATTGGACATTTTGCGAAGTCGATCTAGTAATATGTAAATGCGATGTTTATCTGTAACTTTTATGTTATTTTCATGTGCATGTGTATGTGTGTGTGTGTGTGTGTGTGTGCATGTGTGGCGTGGAGATTGAAATTGTCTACATGTCATATGCATACATTCTTATCAACATCTTCTGTGCCAAACTACTGAGGGTGTCATCTACGATGTTAGTTTCTGCAATATGCTTGACCTGAAAGTCTACATCAAATCCACAAAACTGACTGCACCGTACTTTAACAGTCAATAGGAGGTCTCACTAAGTTGTAAGATTACGCATGAAGGACGTATGTCATCAATATTAAGCTTTGAGGAAAACCTTTACTTTGCTATACTTACCATGGTTTGATCATCCCAACGAAATGTTGGTAAATGTTCTCTCACTTCTAGGTCCCATGTAGACATGTGCTTTTGTTTTGGAGGACCATTCATTGCAGTCATTAGCATGAATTTAAAGGCATAATTTACCATTTGCAGATGAAACAAAAACCCAGCATTAGTGCTTTACAATAGTTCTAAAATGTGAGTTAGGGATAGAAACAACCACTGTAAAAATTTGAATCCGTATTGTCGAGGTTAAGTATTGTTAAATACACAAAATGTGAACAATAGTTATAATAAAAATGTTTCCAGACTAAACCATCTTCAGTTATGGTTTATTGAGAAAAATACTGATATCTCCTTCATTAAATATGTGAGGCTTTATTGTGAAAATTTTATATGGTAGGATGTTTTGTGATACAACAGACCTACACATATGCGTCAAATGTGATATCTTGAATTTTTTTAAAATCACTGCTCCCAAAGGTAAACAGGACCTTCAAATAATGTTTTACTACAACACGGCATCTTATGATAATCTCCACAAGTAATCCCTTAAAATCACATGATGTTGGAAAGTTTGTCAAGAGTGCAGATGGACAACTTCTGTATTACAAGCATTATGAATGCAATAGTTACTGTGGAATTATGCTTTCCTCGAGGCCAAAGAGTAACCTCCAGTGGCATAATGCAACCATGAGCTCTAGTACAAAATCTTCCAAAATAACACAGGGCAAGACATGCCCTCTCTTATACAGAAAGTTAAGAAGCTTTATCTCTTTAGTGCAAAAAGTATGTAAACATAATCTCTGGTAATTTTCTGTGACTTTGCCATGCAATGTTTCTCCTGCAGTGAACATGGCATTGCGGAATCATAGAGCTTTTGCTGTTCTTTAAAGGGAGGCAGTCCTGAGAATTTTCACTGTATGATAATTAAGAAGAGTAAAAATATAACCTTTCACCAATTTATACACGTGGAAAGCAAACACTGTCTCTGTACGCAATTTTTAAAAAATAATTCCTGCAAGCGATCGTGTAAGAGCCTGCAAAAAGGTGCAACGTCATTGATTCCCAACTCACTAAGTTGACAGTCGTGCCTCAGAAAACCAATTTAAGTGTTCAAAATGATCATATCTGATTTTGTCATAAAATGTGACAATATGTGGTTTTATTATTTCAAACAAAATATTTCAAGCTTATTTATATATATAATTGATGTGAAAATAAATAGTAAAGATGAATTTATAAATAACTAGGGAGCATACGCATGACGAGCAGAACACGGCTGGGAAGAGTTGTGCCTCGGTGACGTCTGACTCTCCACCAAGACTTGCTCATTAGCATATTCACCATGCAGATTCACACTTTTTCAATCAAAACTTACGAGCTTATTTGATGATTTGAAAGTTTGTTTTTGGTGAAAGTAGTTCATTGGAGGTACCAACAACAACATATTTTTTTGAAATTCGTGAGGACTGCCTCACTTTAATTGACCTCAGATCAGCAAATGCATTCCATTTTAAATTGTTTTTGTCCTGAAGTTTCCTCATTGCTCTTATACTTAAAATTTCATATAAACAGAACAAAGACCAGACTTTCATTTTGAGAGCAATTAAATTTATATGCGGAATGTGCCCTTCAGAAATGACATGCGACCTTCAAAAGTGTACTATATTGAGAAGACCTCCTACCAGTGAACAATATTTACTCTAGCTTAATGAGATGACAGGATTATTACTACCCATGCAGCAACAGTGGTATGGATCAGTTTTCCCAAGCAACAAAACCTGTCTTTGCATGCCGGAAGATGTTCTAAATTATTCCTGAACTTTTTAAGGCAGCCCTGTGAAATTGAGAGTGTCAATGTTAAGTTTTGAATGACATGATGAATTTAAAAATTCAATACAGGTATTCTTTTGCAATGTACTAAACATGTAAAATGACTGGCTAATGGAGCCAAACAAATCAGTCCAGGAATTGTTAAGAGAATATTCTGGATGTAAGTAAAGGGCCCTGTTGAATAAAAAGGTGCAAAGTCAGAAAATCAAATACAAGTCAGGTATCAGCCAATCAGAATTGAGTATTCAAAGACTTTATTTTTGATTTTCTGACTTACATTCGATCTCAACTCTTGTGCAACATGGCCCAGATTAATAAACAACTTTTGGCTTTACTCATATCCGTGGATGGAGACGCAAATCAGGATTTGACAGAGCACGTTCTTATCCACTAACACATAGTAATCAGTTTGTCTCCTCATCATAGTTGATAATTATTGTTTTGCGGTCGGAAATATTTGATGAGGATTGAAAAATATTAAGGCAATTTTCAATTCCATTCACAGTGATTTTCAATGTGATAGCATGTGCGAAGTTTGCATTTAGCTATCAGCAATAGTCACTTTGGTACTAGATGTGTTTTGCAGACTTGTAGCATTTTTATAAGGAAAAATTCTCATGCTCAATTGATTGTTGGAAAAATAAATGTTGTGTAAAGACATAGGGATTTGTTTTTGAAGCATCCAGAATCAGATGAGTATATTGATTTGAACTTGCCCATTGTGTGTTTATGGGTCTTAACATTTTGTAGTTTTATCTGTGTCAACAATTTTGTGTAAATATCGTGTGTAAGTGTAATCTTAGGAGACAATGTATATGAATTAACATTTGTTTTACAACAGAAAAATGACTTGTCAACATTCCTTTTCAATGTTCCATTCCAAACACACATGTATTCGGTTCATCTGTACCTACTAACGACGTGATTGATTCTTTTTACAAATTTAAACTATTACAACGTAATGAACAAGAACTCTATCTCTGTATATATTGTTTTTATGATCTATTGACTTCTTGATGCTCAAGTGATAGATTCTTGTTTTTAGTGTGTATATCAACAACAAACAATTAAGGCTAGCATTTATTTATAATAGTAAATTTTATTGACATATTTTATTGATTGAAGCTGCACTGCAGATATATGAAAATAAAAAACAGAAAAAAGCTTTGTCTTTCTCTATCACATACTAATCTTGCGCAACTCTGTAATGTCTTGTGTCCATAATTACTCACAGAAACACACACCACAAGTGGTTATATGAACCATCAAGCATTCAAATACGCACACAGAATTGTGGAATTTTGAGTATTTTTAGGGACCATCACAGATGAACTGTCTACACTCGGTATAAAAGATATGGATAATATATATATATATATATATATATATATATATATATATATATATATATATATATATATATATATATAAAATGCTATTTTAAGCCATAAAGAGAAATGCAGAATAAATGATAGTTTGGGGGAATTTTGATAAAAAGCATAACAATATTGAGAAAAAAATGCAAATGTTGCCCTTTTTTGAAAAATTATGCATTAATATGGGCTTAATGAAGCATTGAATTGACAAGAGCACGAAATGCATCTTTTACCACTAAATTCTGTATGTTAATGAGAAAATACAACTTTTTTTTTGGAGAAAAAGCAGATATACTTACATTCCCCCAATGACCCATTTTCTATGCACACCCAATATATATATATATCCATTTTTTTTTTTGTTTTTTTTTGCACTGGAAGTTGTATTGATGGTACAGTCCTCAGTCTACACACACTGCACAATCTGTGCGCTACTATGGAGTACTCCTGAGGCCCCAAATCAATGACAAGGCATTGAAAAACATTGTCAAAACCTTAAGGGGAATCAAAAATTTTCCCTTTGGAGGAATTCCCCTTAAGATACCTCGTTTTCAGACGTATATTCCCCCTATGGACCATTTTATACATATACATACACTACACTACACTACATGTTGTTATACATTATCATCAATACAAGTGAAGTACATCCAACTCAAGGGATTTTCTTAGATGCTCTCTGGTGCTATCTCAGCCCTTATTTTTTTAACATACTGTATATGACAAAATAAATACTGGCATGAGAGAGCTACAAGTGTAGATCTTAAGCTGGAAAAAAAAAACCACATCTTACACAGGAGACACACAGCTCCAGCAGGAGAAGTTCAAACTCAAGTGGCAGAGCAGGAGATTGCAGAAATTGGCCTCAAAGGGGGAGATCACGAGAGTTGTAGTCTCTGTAATTCATTCACATACATCCAGACAAATGTGAACAGATGTCAAGGTCCTTGTCATGTTTTTCTGCCAGTCTCCGTTTCACTCCAACGACTGGGTACTTCCACTAGGAATGTGTGTACAGTCAAAGCTGCCTTAGCGGCCACCTGTCTATAACAGCCACCTGCCGTATGCGGCCACTGAAAAATCACCCCAAGAGAAAAGTCATTATGTTACAAATAGATGTTGTGTTCTTTGCCAATTATCCATGCTTGTAGCAGGGCAGCCAACATCTGCAAATCATACACATACTGCTGCACAATTTAAAAAAACAAAATAAAGGAAACAAAAAATTAGGCACAAGACTTTTGTTGAAATAAAAAGTTGTTAAAAATTGTCAAGATTGCAAATATTAATCACAATAATTCACAAGAAATCAAATTTTGTGGATAAATTATTTCTCTTGCTTTTACTTTGAATGAATATCTCAGCAGCTCTGTTGTAGGCATTTGGTGCCCACTCACACAAACACGTACACCACACACACACACACACACACACACACACACACACACACACATACCAGTCAGCCAGCCATACATTCTCAATCACCTACGAAAATATGAATAAACGGAAAAAGTATTCTCACAGCTAATCATTACTTTCTTTCTTATGATTTTTGTTTTTTTATTCAAGAAAAGATAAAGCATACATAAATGTAGAGGAATAACCATCTGTGTACAAGGACTGTGTATGTGCGAGTGTAAGACACAAGCATATGGACACGTACAAATTCAAAATAGCAATGTTTTAATCATATTTGTGTATATATTATAACACTGTAAAAGTGGAAATTTTCGCACAATTAATGTCTCATTCCCTGCTGGGTTAGATGAATTTCATGTGGTTTTAATGTCGTGGATAGTCAAAACAACTGAGCAAGCATTTCTAACAGCTCGCTGCTGCCATGTTGATTACAGGATTTGCCAGCAGACACTCCCGAAAATGCTAACTACCAGTTGCCCATTGCATAAAAGTTACAATTATGGTAACTTTGCCATCCAATGGTAACTTCCATGGAATTCTTGATTTTGATTGGCTGTTGAGTATTGTTGCCATGGTAGTTACCATTGGATGGCAAAGTTACCATAATTGTAACTTTTAAGCAACGGGCAGCAGGTAGATCGGCATTACGACAGCACATTCATTTATGCTACAGGACTAGGCAGCAAACATGAGGAAAAGTACAAATAATGTTACAGTTATACCCCTGCAATATAATCTACCATGAAGATATAAAGTACCATTACATATTTAAAAAAAAAAAAACCTTTGACTACTTTGAGTTTTGTACTAGTTTCGTGTTGCGTGAATGTGCGAAAAAATTTCCACCTCACAAAAATTCCACTTTTACAGTATTAAACATCTTCTTTTTTCAACACACACACACATTATACAAATATGTTAGGGGCAGGAGCAGGACACAGTTAATATATCATAACTCAATGAGCTTGATTCAATAATAATTTCCTGAAACCAAAAAGGTAGAACGAAAAGTGCGGAGCCTTTAACCCTTACTTTGCTTAGTTCATTGACTGACACAGATGTCTTGAAACTAATTGGCTATGGGTAGAGATAACCCAACCTCCCAAGGCAAACTATCTAAAAAAAATCTCAAGATTGGGGGATTCCTGCTGCCATCTTGAGAAACATCCTCCTAAATTGGGGGATTAGGGTTATTTGGGCCCCACATTTGGGCCCCGCCCTTGGGCCCGCCTCACATGTGCCCAATAATGTGCAATTTTGCCCGGCACTCTCTTTGAAAACACACCTTTATATCTGCTCCCTCACTAACGTAAATGTTTATAACAGAATCTTCAGTCTGTTTCTCGCAGGAAAGATCCCAAATGATCATTTCATTCATAGTTCATTGTATTAGGAGTCATCTCTTCTTCATAATTTCATTTAAATAGAAAAAAAAAGAAAAACAATATATCAATCAAAATATATAGCTTACAATATTATCTAATAACTATTTTCATTGCTATTTACACTACAAAAAAAAACATCAAAACAACAGCTTATGACAGTCAAGCAGATAAAGTACGGGGGAAAAAACATTGTCGGCGACATGTCAAGAATTCCAAATATTACTGCTCATTGTCATTTTCAAATGCATTAAGACATTACATAGCAGGTTTGCACATCACTCAGCAACATTACACTCATACTTCTTGATGATAATGTGAACACTTAAACTACACGGCTGGGGCTTGCAAGAGACATTTTGGGCGATTAATTCTGCTCTGGCAAGCACAGGAACGGAAACATACAACTACACCAATGCTCTTTGTTTAAATCTTAACCGACACTCGAGAATCTCCATGCTGATTGGCAGATTCACACAGGATATTGAGCCATATGACCAATCATGTCAGAGGAGGATGGGGGGGGGGAATAATATTAGCACTACTGTAAATAATTATATACAATAAATTCTAAACTCAGCACACTGCTAGCAGAGAGCCAATACAGGCCATCTAAGAAGACCATTTCTGGATCAGATTTCTAAAAGAATCCTAGCTGCATGACCTAAAATATCAGTTGCTTGTATTGACTGATAGAAGCTTTAGGTCGTAGAGGTATTACAGAAACCTAATTTGAGAGCTCTGAGGAAGTAAATGATGAAAAAAAAAATTGCTTGATCAAACAACATTGGTTTATCCTTGTAGAACATGTATAACTCTTTCAATGCTTGCATTCATTCCATTATACGGCACATGACAGTTGATACAGAGATATGCATAGGTGGGACTACACACCACATAATTGTCGATGCAGTCAAACATTGCCCAGTTCATCCTATGATGAACAATGGCATGTAAAGCCATTCTGTCTCCTTTCCACAACAAAGTATCTTAAAATCTTATGATAGGCAAAACAAATTTCCCTTCTTAGATATTTGATCGAACTGACACAGCACCTAGCATTCTCCTTTAAAGAAGAAATCCAACCCAAAAATAAACTTCAAAAGAAAGAGAAAACTCTTCCCTTCAGAAAGATACAAAAATGACAAAAATAGGATAAGAAATACGGAAGATATGACATTTTAAAATTTCACATTTTTTTGGAAAACATTTCTTGACCAACCCCCCTATGAAAATTAAATCGAGTAAAACAGTAAAACCATGTTCCCACTCCAATATATATCAGAGTTAACATCTGTTCTTTTTTATTTTGCGTGGTTTCAAGGCAGGATTTATATTCATCCTGCTGAAATATGAAATTTTTGTCATTTCTATTATTGAAATGAATAAGAAATTGTGAGAGCATGACATCATCAACTTGCTGATTTGAATATGTACATAACGACTGGTCAAGAAGTGTTTTCCCCAAAAATGTGAAATTTCAAAATGTCATATCTTCCTTATTTCTTACCTGATTTTTGTCATTTTTGTATCGCTCTGTAGGGAATATTTTTTCTCTTTCTTTCAAAATTTATTCATTTTTAGGGTGGATTTCCTCTTTAATACTGAGGTCATGGCAGCCATCATGCAAACCATCTCTACTCAAGAAAGAAAAACCTACTTTCCGAAGCACACTAAACATACATCAAGAGAACTGCATTCACCAAATTATGCCAAAACAAAAGAGTATGCCACTTGGTATGTGTCTGTGTCTGTGTCTCTTTAAGGCACGATACTTATTTCAAACATGTTGATAATAACTTGTTTGACCATTCGACACACTCGGAGTGGATTTATTGCATTACGGCTTTTCCCAGTGACATTCACGACGCGGTAATAAAGTGGCAAATCTCTGGCTTACTAGATGCTGCCACAGTTTATACACTCACCTCACAAACACATGCCTCAGTAAGTCCCTTATACAGACTTTAACAGAAAATAAATCAAATCAAATCCTTTCAGTGCTACAATATAGCAGGGCTTGAGCCTCTAAAGATCTAATGTAGAGTATGATTTTTAAAAAATTGAAAATGCAATAATTAAGTTTTTGTTTGAATTTGGGAAATTGCACTCATTAAGCACGCTAAATCTACATTTTGGGAAAAATGCCTCAAGCTTTTCTTTTTTTCATTTCCAAACCAAATCTTCCTATTCTGTGTGAAGAAAAAAAAAAACACATACAAGTTGGCAGCTCTGATCTACACTACACAGTTGAACTGTTGGCTGACATTAATGGATTAGACAAAATGTAGGGAGAATTGGCAGATGCGGTCAAGAGGTCTTGCCTCTAAGACCCACCCCAAGAGGGAGTCTAAAGTGTGGAGGTTACCATGGAAACGTCCCCACTAAGTCCGTATGTGCAATGACGAGAATGTACTACGGACAAATGGGACTAACGTCAGCATGAGTGAGCCTCACTCCACTTTACTGTCATATCAAAACAAGCAACATATGTTCTGGCATAAGTTCTCGCCACTGACAGCCATAAAGCATACATGCTCTGAGATTTCAAGCTTGCAAAAAAATATACCTCTCAATCTTTTATGATACAACAACACTTAACAACAGCATAAAAAGACAGACATTCATCAGTGAGAAGAAGTAATAGAAAATGATGATAAGGAAGCAAAGAATATTATGACAACAAAGAAGAAAGAAGAAGAAAAGAAGAAAAGAAAGAAAAAAGAACAACAAAAGACAACGACAAACAGGAAAACAAAAGATTAACATATGGTATGCCGCTGACTGTCCACATGTACGTAGATCTGCGTAACTAGCAATGCAACTGGTTTGAAGAAGAGCACTGGAATAATGTTGGACTCATATCACACTGGGTAGACGACGGAAATACAATCAAACTGTCTCTGTGCATAGAACAATGGTTACAAGCAACACTAATAAAACCAATTCACCTTTCCTTTGGTATGGCACTGTAAGGAGCCAGCGCAACTTTGCTAGAATACTGGGAAAAAACAAAACGCATGAAGGCCGGAGGACAATGCAGACATTAGCAATCGTTCATATGAATGGTAGTTGCAGCATTGAGGAAAAAAACAAACAAACGCCCACTAGTTTTGCACTGCATCAAAGGAGATAATATTGTTCTCGCATCCAGACAGGTACAGCCTACTGTATGACGGACATTTTGTGTGTGTGTGTGTGTGTGTGTGTGTGTATGTGGTTGCTGTTTTGACAGAATTTGGCATTGCAACCTCCTGAAAATATACACAGCATGAGAGCATTTTGAAGAGTTAATCCTGATCGCAAAAAACAGGTTAAGCGCATTTTAAAACATCTTAAAGTCCACCATCAGGTGAGCAAAATTGAACCTTTACAGGGATACCTTACTTGTAACATAACAAGGAATAATAATTGCTGTTATAATTTAAAGAAAAAAAAATCACATTTATCTTTATAGTATCTTTTTTTGTTTTTTGCAGCTTTTGCAGATATCTCACATTAACAAGAATGATGTTAACCCGTTTTGCAATTAAACTTTTCATTCACTAATTCATCTTTATCCCGGTCATTGATGTTTGACATCTTTGAGGTATCATCTTCACTGATAATGATGCATTTTTTGTCAAACATTTTCATATGCATAATGAGGTTGCATGGCTATAAAGTGTACACTAAGAAAAGAAATTGTCTTGCAACATGGTCAGATAGGCAGCCAAAAAGATTCTACATACTCCCCTTTTCTGAAGAGTTTAATAATCTAGAGTGAGATATTTATTTCACTCAAATGCAAATGTGTTCTGCAAACGCTTTTTAATATAATGCACAGAACAAATTCTGTTCATTCTTTACCCAAGTGAGCAAGTGCAAGAGCTACCATCTATACGCAACACAAATTCAACAGCTAGGATGTAGCTTCAATCAGATTTGCAGAAGCAATGCTAATTAATTTTTCTGGCCGGAGTTTCCACACAAATCGCTATTTGCATTATCACGATCTGAATGAAGAAAGGTCAGTATCTGAGATTTTTTTCTGGTCATCGGCTTAAGAACGGGATCGATTTGAGACCCAACAATATGACAACTGTTACACACCTTTTGCTCTAATTTTATTCTCATCTTCCTTACGACATGCCCTGCATGGTCACTTCCAATACTCATAATATTCACTATTAAGGCTACAATTTACAAAGAACTGTTCAAAGTAATGATGTGCAATTCATGTATAAGACACTAGTGGCTTTCTTGCTCCTCAATCCATAGAGTTAATATTATGTACACATTGCATTCTCTTCAATAAAGAAGCACAGATCTACACTGCATATGCATCAGCTACATATTACAATCATACCCATCGTTCATGGAGACACAAACGCTCCACAGATGAAGAACTTGCATGATTTGGTTTTAGCGTTCTGGTATGTCATTATAACCTTGCGTGTCCCCTTTGTCTATGATGGAAAATTCCACACACTGCCATCACTTTTACCGTAACTGGCCATCTAAAACACACCCACCATTTTTTCAGTCCAGTCAGTGTGTGCATGAATCATACACAGAGCAGCCTACTGCACACTCAGACCAATGCATTATACAATCCAGGTGTTTCTGTGCTCCAAAACACTAACAACAAGAAACTCACTTAACATTTTATGGTATTGTACTGTATATAACAGCAGAAATACCAAAAAAATAAATAAATAAAAACAACAACAGATGCATGAAAAAAAAAATTGCAGGTTCTTTTTCTTCTCAACTATAGTGATGTCAAAACAAAACAAAAGGGACAACATATTCTCAACGTAAATAAACAGTGCGCTTTTAGATACAATTGTAATGGGTAGTATTCTCCAGGAATACAGATATATATATGAGGTGGATTAATTTACTGGTGGAGAAGATTAATAATAATTTCCCTCTCTCACTTGACTATATCTACTTGGACCTCTTTCCCCTCATTCACACTATATCAACAACAGTAACTCTCCATGATAAGTATGTGGCATCACAGTTTCTGCCAAAGTTTGAAAACTCTCATCCCACATGCCCTGCAGCTGGAATCAAAGCCTGCAATGTTCACCTCAAGTAATCTCATGAATAATGGCTCAGTGGGAAAAAAAAAATTATAATAAATATCTAACAGCAAGCATGATTATGTGCTACTGCATATGGAAGAACTGCTTCATTAACATACAAAAAGAGAGAGAAAAAAAAATATACAAACACACTACTTCCTTATGCACGAGCTCCTTATTGCAGGGTTCTCACTCCTTGCAAACAAAATGTCACACACCCATCCATACACACACACACACACACACACACACACACACACATACAGATATACACAATGTACTTCATTTCATAAACTTTCATTTTACTCTTTCAACTCATTTGCAATGTCAGATAGTTAGCTAATACGTATGTCACACTTCATCATTTAACATACAATAGCCTTAAAACAACAGAGAATAAGATAAATATTACCAAAAAAAAAAAAAAAATGCCCCCTCTACAGCAGTGCGACACAAGATCATTGTGGTAACTGCCAATTTATCAAAAATTTCTCATCGATTACAAGCATTCATTCACACTTCTTTTTTAAGTATGGAATGGATCTGACTTCAAAATGCCCACATTGTAGGTATAATTTTCCAGTAGTGGTTCAGAGTTTGTAAGACAAAAAGAGAGATTTAAAAAAAGTGGAGGGAGGGATCCAGTCTTCATAAAGGAGGCAGATTCCCATTTTTTTGCACCTCTATCAACGTGTCTTCCTCGTCCTCGTCGTGGTTCTTCGCCAGCTTGCGGTACTCGTAGTCGGAGCTGTCGCTGCTCCAGTCCTGGTTCTGGCAAGAGCAGGAGCAGTAGCCGCTGTCGGCCGCCTGCAGCGCCCCGAAGATGATGAGGAAGAGGAGGAGGCAGGAGAAGCAGAGGACGGCGATCCAGCTGCCCAGCGCCATCCAGGAGGCGTGGGTGGAGCCTGAGCTGCTGGCGGGGCCCACCAGGCAGAAGCCGTCCGACTTGTGCAGGTGGGCCGGGCACTCCACGCACTGGCCGTTGTCCGGCCCGAAGCAGGTCGCGCAGGAGTTGTGGCACGCCAGGCACTCGTGCATCACCGTCTCGTTGGTGATGTTGGAGAGCAGGTACTCGCCGGAGGGGCAGTGGGTGGGGCCAATGTGGGTCTTCACCGGGTGTGGCTGGGTACCGTAGAGTTGCAGAGTCCAAGCATGCAGAATGCCTGTGAGAGCAAGATGGAAAATCCAGCTCGACACTCTCAAAGCTGAATAATACAACCTACGCAATGGCTACTATTACTACTAAAAATTGACTTATAAATGCATCTGAGACGGTGTGACCAGTGTGAAAAATGGGATTGTGCTAGAGGCGGCCTGAAATTATGCTAAATTTGCCATGAAATTATGTCACATCATATCAACCAATTTTGCTGCCCAATTGGCTGACAAGCACAAAAAAACGAAAAAAAAATTGTTCTCAGATTTTTTCCTTCAAATTTTGGTGCCCAATTCATGGTGCCCAATTCATGGTGCCCAATCGGTTTTTAGATTTGTGGTTCCCAATCAGCTGATTCTGGTACCCAATCGGCTGGTCAATTTCATCAACAGATTAGCTGACAAACAAACAAACAAAAAAAAAAGTAATGCAGTACACATAATGCATACTGATGTCCTTTCTGTAAGCAATTATGCTAGAATTATGCTTAAAACAGACAAATTATGCCTAGCATAATGCTAGATGCTGAAGCATCAATAATCATGCCAGAAAGCATAATTATGCCAACTGTGGCAACATAGATCTGAAATCAAGTCCACAACGCCATGGCAACTATCTCTGTCCATCATCAGTGTTCGCATGTCGCCTGTTTCATGCCCAATATCTCATTCAATGTAATCAATATATGTGACCGTGCATCACAAAACCAACAAAAAATCGCACCCCTTGATTCTACGCGAGGACTCAAAAAAAAGTGAAATGGGTCAACCAAGTCAATCATGAGTTTTTCATATTTTCTTAAAGAGCTATTCTTCTTCTACATTATGCTTCAGTTTGGGATCTTAAAATGAATGGGAAAGTGTGTTTTCAGCAGTTTTTTTCTACAACCCTTTTTTGGTAGAGTAGTGTGATCAGGTATGTCTTTATATAGGCCCCATTTCATTTCTTGAAAATCCTTTGCGCACTCTTCACTTTCAACTTTAATGACTTTTGAAAGAATAATGCTACTGCTTTGAAAGTTTGCATTAACCATGGATAGAATGTGCTAATAGAATGTGCTCAATTTCAGCTTAATTCGTTAATCCCTTCATTGTTGTTGCTACTATGGTTTACATTCTGTTTTTTGTCCCATTCATCACACAGCTAGCACGGCTTAGTAAAGATTAAGCGCTTAAATAGACCCTGTACTTCAGAGCCTCTTTTCTCAGTTTACTCTTTTCCAGAGCATTATTTATGTCTGATGTATCAGCTTGCTTTACTACACTGCACAAAACGGTGCTAAAATACCCAATTCATTTTTGTAGTGGGAAAGTAAAATAGCCAATAATGCTTCCAGTAAAGCTATAATTAACACCCAGAATGTAAAAGATATACACTAAATCAAGATGTCATTAGTATCGGAGCAAGAGAGCCCAGCTGAGCCGATGATGTGCGTACTGATGCTGTCCTTTCATCGTCCATTGCATGGGGATAAATGACAATAACCCTTTTGGGGATACACTCCATGTGACAGGTCTATAATGGAGGACAGAATCAACCAGACACGACGTGCAAAAAAAAAAACTGAGATGCTTTGAAAGTCACCGCTCACCTGAATGCGCCGCCACACCGTTGTTTTTAATCTTCAGCTGCCACTCCCCCTGAGGGTTCTCCCCCCACGTGTGCGTCGTCATGAACTCCCACGACTTGAAGCCCTTGCTGGAGTGGTCGTGCGGCCGCCGCGGCAACAGCCTCGAGTGTGTGCCGGACGGGGATATGAGCTCGATGGTGAGGTCGCCACGCCGCGGGAAGTCCAGTGTGATCCGCGAGACGACGTGCTCCAGGAAGCGCACGTGGTTGCTAGGCATCTCCTGGCAACCGGTCGTCTGGATGCGGATGGTCAGACCGTCCCTACCGTTAATACTCCTGCAAGGTCAGTATCAAGAGAAGACCAAAGTTCCGTTACAAGCTAGTGGGAGTGGTCCAAAAACTATCTGTCCAGGGTTTTTTTTTTTTATTTGAATACAAGGAGTTGCATAGATAACCTGCTTGTGTGATCTTTGCTCGACCATTTATCTTTCTACCTTTCTTTCCCACTATTAAAACCAGGCATTAGCCAGCTCATAACTTGTGGGTAAATGGGCTCTTTCCATGTACTGTATAGGCTGAATATTTTCACGAAGGTTTAATTTTTTGCAAATTTCATGAATTACTGTTGGACCAAGAATTCAACAACATGCAAAAATATCTAGAACCGGCAGTCATTAGTGAGCTTATGATAGCCTCCATGTCAGAATCGCTAAAACAACATCTTGCGAAAATGTCTGTTACCTCTTCTTTCGGGAAAATATCTGTGTGCAAAATTAACAGCTTATACACTACATTAAAACAATTCAGCACACTAATATCATTGCTCTGATGAAGGTCCTGCTATATCCTACAGCATGAAGAAAACACATACAAGTAACGGAAGTATTCTCTCCATGCACTCCCCCTCCCCCCCCCCAAAAAAAAAAAAAAGAAAGAAAGAAAGAAAGAAAAGAAACATACTATGTAAATGGTATGCATCTATTTCCTAAAATAGCACCACCGAGAATACAAATATCATGCTCATATATACTCAAAGCAATAAAGAATGCTTTCTAAATGGATAATTTTTTGCTTCATGGCAAAGAAATGCTGCTTCTATAGACTGCTTTGGAACACCCCACCCTCAACTGTGAAATCCTTACTTGAGCACAAAAAACACCAGCCCTACATTTCTACATTCCTGGGAAGCCATAAAGGGCATACAATGTGATGTGTCTACTGCAAAACAATCATTAAATTACTAAAGACTGTTTAAGTCATTTCCTACTAGATTCTAAAAAGCCCTATATACTTTGTACATCAGCCAAAGGCTCTGGTAGGGAGCAGGTTAACAGCATTGAACTGAGAAAGTGCCAACAAGATTCGGTACTGACATTCCGCTCCCATGTAGGGCGTCCACTGAGCAGAGGCGCTGGTCCGGAGCTGTGGTCCAGTTTTTGGCCATCGTAACCATGGCGCCCGCATCCATCAGACCAAAACCATAGTCATGGCTCACTGTGGATAACATATAAGGAAGTAAGAAATCAGAGACTCTGATAACACAACATAAGAAGCAATGTCCCGTGACATCATTCACGCATCCATCATGCACACTGATTGCATACGAAACCAAGCTTACAGATTTCCTACAATGAAGCCCTATGCATCTTTTCCTGAACTTTGCTTTTAGAATGTATCCACGCAACATGCCATTGTCAGTTGTGTGTGAAACGTCAATGCACCATGATGTCAGAAGTGCTGTATAAATTTGACAGAGAAGAACAACTAGAAATTCTCCTGTTTCCCAGTCCATTTGCCACCAATGTCCATTCCATGAAAGGCCTACAATGTACTTTCCACTTCTGTGTAAACAATGGAGAGGTTACCCTGTACGTGCATTGAAGGTAGTAAGGCATGCCTCGACAAATGGAGTTTTCTTACAGTACATCGACAACTGTTTACAAAATGGCAGATGTAGCAAGTCAGTTTTGCGGAGTGAAAGTCAGCCAAACCTGCACGTGATAACTCAAGAACCGCTTTTCTGAATTTGTCCATCCTATCTAGCCTTACCAACCGCAAGCTGGTGTTGTTGATCTATCTCCCAGAAAGCAAGGCGCTAAATTGACTGTTGCATTTGAATGGAATAAGGGCACACGAATTGCCAAATGCAAGAATAGGAACTTATCCCCCCCCCCCCCCCTTCCCCCTCCCCTGACTAAAAACATCTCGCGGTGTGGCTCTCTCATACAAGTTGGTCTTACCTCGTAGGTTAGCCCCGTTTGTCACCCAGTCATCGGTTTTGAGGTTCTCCGGCCGTGCGGTCAACACAATGATGTGTTGCATGTCTCTCCAGGTCATTTTGGGGCTGAACAAAGAAGGAGAGGGAGAAAATAAAAATAAAGGGAGATGATCATTCATTTTCATCCATGGACTGAGACTGCATACTGCAGTGGTATTATTGCTGCTGCTTAGTGCTACCGCTAAGCTGCACATGGATACACTGCCTATAATGCCACTTTGCAAAAAAGAGAGAGAAAAAAAAATAATAAATTGTGGGATTTATTTGATGTATTAGCAATCATTAATTCAGATCACTAACACAACATCTTATTGCATAAAGCATTAAAAATTGGTTTCACACACATTTTAGTAAATCCAAGTTACAGCACTAAACAAAACAAAACAACAAATATAATTCGTCAGAATGACAAATTTTTTATTGGAACCGCATGGCACCGAATACCAAATCATTTAACAGACTTACAAAACATTACTTCCAAAATAATTCCTCCTCTCAATGTCATCTCTGGCATCTTCTCTTGCCTACGGTTCTACTCCAGAGAAGAGTAGGTAGTAGAGCTAAACATCCCGGTACTGCCTGATTTTAAAGTCTCACTTTACTGGAAAATGTTTCAACTACACAATGTGTTCATACAGCCCTTGACGTTGGACATCTGCATTCCATCACATATACTACACTTTTGAGACCAAGTACGGCAGACTCAGGCTCACAACAAGATCCATCAATTACTAAAAAAGAATAAAATACAAAACAAAACAAAACAAAACAAAAACAATGTAGATCTAAATCCCATTTCAATATCATGTCTGGGGATTGGTTTTGAGCAGGAGATGATGCAACATGACAAAAAGTAGAATGTTCATATCCCATACTTGGCACATTGTCAGGCCTTTTTTTATTCCTTCATTGCAATTATTGCTTCAATCAGCTCAAAATGCAATAGTTCTTTAACACTTTCCCCACCCATCCCCCCCCCCCCCCAAAAAAAAAAAAAAAATTCCCAAAATGATAACAACAGATGAGAACATTTTAAAAAAAATGGAGAGAAAATGAGGATTTAGACATTTACTTTGCCTCCAGGGCCAAGGCACAGATCCCAGCTGCTAGGGGTGCTGAGGCTGATGTTCCACTGTGGCTATCAGTGCACTTTTTCCTCAGATCTGTGGTGATCTATGAAACAAACCAAACACATAATAAAAAACACCTAAATATATGCATGCATGCATATACATCTGTGATCAAACCCTTCAATACTGCCAAATTGTGGGTACTACCTGGAAGTACATACCATGATGATGACATTATTCCATCATGTAACATTTGATCTTAAAGCAAATATCAACAGTGAAATTTAAGAATAGGGACAGACTGAGAATTACTAAAGAAAAAAAAATTACTCTCAGCTACAAGAAGCCTGATACGCACGAAGCACTCCAAGTTATCATAAGGGACTTATAGGACTATTTCTCTTCCTCACTGCCATCATTATAGGACATGCTTGCCGATGAACTGCGATGTGCTATTCTGATGCTAGTGCCCCCTCTATAGACAAGAGATCACAAAAATTTGGCATTAAAAGGTTAACATCCTCTGAAACTGGCATGGTTGTTTTAGTCATTAAAAAAGGGGAGAAAGAGAGAGGATGAATGGTTGCTTCAGCATCTCAAAATGGATTAAAGAACAGGTAGGATGCATGATGAGATGTTCATGAAGAGAAAATGATATGAATAACCTTCGAAGCACCGATGGTCACCCTCACTTGTGACTTGTATACGAGTATATACACATGTGTGCGTGTGGGGGGTGCTGGTGTGTGATCACACGTGTTTCTTTGTCCACTTCATATTGTTCCTGCATCATCCTATCTTTTGCAAGACAGTATCTATACATACATCCACAGTAAATCTGTCTGTATCCAAGCAAAATAGTGTAAAGTATACTGTCCCCATGAAAGAAGGGAAGTTGAAATTGCTAGCACCTCGAAATTCTAAGGCTTAAATCTATCTCAACCCATGCTTGTTAGAGACATCCAATCTTACCACCCCATCCCCCCACCCCACGTTTTGCTGACGAGGAGTGCTTCTATCTACTGTATACGCCATATATTTAGCCAGTCTAATTTTTCAAGAATCGGGACTTCCCGACAATTTCAGTAGTGGTTAAATTCGTGATCATTGAGTACAGTGATAAACAGAGACATGTGCATGGGCACGTCACATTAGATTAGAGTTAATCATTTTGCACGTTGTTGAATTCACAAATGACATTCGAGTGAATCGCGAAATTCTCCAAATATACACCATATATGGTACAAGAGATGGCTCTCTCAACATCATCATCTGGGACGTACCACTTGTTTTTCACCGGGGCCCCCGCTGCTGTATGTAGTCGCCATGGTGGAGGCACAGTTCTCCGAGTACCACGGCACGTTGCCCTTCTCGCTGACGCTGCTCACTGATATGGTGAAGATGGAGTTGGTGTAGCCGTCGCAGCCGCAGCTGTCGTCCACCCGCCCACCATTGCCCGAAGCCCAGATGAAAATAGACCCCAGCCCACCACGCCCCTAGAGGAAAAAGAGAGAATGGAGGTTTCAAATTGTTACATACAGATTGATGCGGATGACGGCTTTGCAAATTGTACCATTTTACACAAAACAAACACACGGATCCTAAAAGAATGTGTCTTTTATGAGAACAGCTTGATTTTTTTTTTTTTTTTTGAGGGGGATCAATCTTGTTCTGCCTACACACTCACATGTCAATGCAAACTAAAAAACAATAGACTTAAGCTAATAAAAATATTCAATTAATGATCATGATGAATAGAAGCCAATAATGGACATGATTGATTGCATTAAGACCCTACATTTCAATCCTCAATGTCACAGTATTCTACGCTCATTGTCCGCATTGTATATCTCTAACAATCAGATAAATTTTCAATGACTTTTCAGCATTGAACTGCACCCAAAATATTGTATAGAGTTGTCAATTAACTATATCTGGGAGATGCCCATGAAAAAACGCAATCAATATCTGGAATGGGTTACAAGGTATCAGTCGTTACAGACCTCCTGAAAAATCATTACCTCTCCTTGTGCGTGCAAAACTTGTCAATTTTTTTCTCCTGCATCTTATTTGACATGCACAGCTGATAAAACACAAAGAGCAGACAAAACTTGAAATCTGACCCTGCCATCAGATGTAACCTTGTGCTCTGCCAAGAGAAGAGGACATCATGTTTTTCCTGAGGTAGACACCTCACACAAGTCATTTTTTTTTTTTTTTTTTTGTGACAGAAAGGTATCATGTGCCCTAAGGAGAGGATATGATCGATGTGAATGGGACACGCTTAATCTCAATGACCTGCAGCAGTAGCAGGTGGTGTGATAAGCCACATTCAAACCATTTGAGACATTTTCTGTGAACATACATGATTATCAAACAGCCATTTGAGTTTGTCAATATTAATATATATGTTTACAATCAATAACCACAGAAGTCATATTAACACCAATTAGAGCCACACACAGCCACGACCAAGGCGGAGAAGGCCAAAAGCTTGGCGAAATAAGGTGCAGGAAAGCCACATCATTGGACGTTTTGGCCCTCATTCATTCATTCACTTATACTGGTGACATCCAACCTACAAGTAGAAAGATGTTGAAACACCTCACACTTCATATAGGCCTATATATATATATATAATGAAAGACCATAAACATTCATGTCATGAAACTTGCACAAATCACACTTGGCATTTGATGCATTGTGTTGACAAACACTTTTGCATTCATTTTACTTTTGTGATTCTTTCTTTAATTAATTGTCAAGATGTAATCAATCAAATCTAGCTCCTCGCAAAAATCCTAAAAAGTTTCATGCATGCAAACATTTCTGGTTTCCATATCAAATGTATGGAGCTAAAGGGCTCCTAGAGCAACATATCAATATCAACAAAAAAAGAACAAAGCATATGAACAAAAACAAGCACACATGGGGGAGGGGGGTGTTTGGAAATGCTTATAAGTGTGACCGTGAGAGTCAATGTGTGTACCTGAAGGGTGCCATTCAGGAAAGCCTTTTTGGCGAGCTTTCCTGGTCCGTCCACCGTCTGACCATCATCGTCCGGTCCCCATGATGCACTATAGATGTCAATGACCTGGGGGTTGTGGCTCAACGACCTGGCCTCCACGGCATCCGTCACTTCACCATCCAGCATGCGGACGCCTATCGTAAGCAAGTGGGCACAGAATATGAAAAGCAGTCATGATGGTTATTAATGAGATCGGGAAACACAAGCAATTACACTGTTAAGAAAAAACTGTGCATTCTTCATCAACACTTTGTGCTGTGGAGCTTAATAAAAGCAATTAGGTATGACATTACCTCATTGGTTAATAGTTAAAACCAAACATATTATTAGCAAGCAAACCAACAGCAAAGGAATTTTCTTTCTTTTTTTTTTTTGGGGGGGGGGGAATCCTTCCCTGAAGTTGTGAATTTCACAGTCATAACCTGCCTGTTATCAATGTATGATATAGTGATTAGTTATCAAATGTTTGAATTCCCATTGTCATTAAAAAACAAAAAAACAAAAAAAAAAACATGAAGGATGTCTGGGGTTGACTTGCATGACATTGTTAGGGCCCAGTATTTTTTCAAATTGTTTTCTTTATTTGTTAAAGAGAACCTCACTAATATTCTAACACCAAGGAGGCCATTCGCTGGGTCATTTCGTGTATGTGACCTTTTGATTTTCTTTTTCTTTGTACTTTGAATTGAAATGTGTTATAATTTACCGAGGGATTTTCAAGTCCCCTCAAAAGGATTATGCAATTGAGGATAAAGTGTCTTGCCTGGAGGAACAACCCCAGCAAACCAGGGGGCCTGAACCAGGGACATCATGATTGGTTATGAGTATGTTTGTTTTTGTGGAGGAAAGCAAAGATATGAAGCCTTCAACATTTTGAGCAATGCTCAGCTTATGTGCATATTGCTAACACAGAAGGGAGCGCAGTGAGAAAAATACACAATCTCAAGGCTACCATCCTTCAAGTGTGGTGTCGAAGACCAACAAAGAAACGATGACAACAGAGCACACCACAAACCCTGGGCTGTTCCCACCACCAATGGGTGCAGACACACCCCCCTCGAGTGTCCTTCCTAGCAAGCTTTAGGGGGGTAAAACTTGAGTTGCAGATGAGCGACATCCACTCATCAAACATGAACATTGGACTCCACTTGCGTTAGCATTGGCCAACCCCTCTTTCAGACGCTTAAAAATCACTGCAATAAAGGCTGCATATGTGTACAGGTACAGGTACAGGTAAAGGCACCAGCCCTGATTTTCAGTGGTTCCACAGGTGTTGTCACAAAGGGAGATTACAACAGACATCAAGTCAGTCAAATCTGAACCACTGGCTTCAAAGGAATTTTGGGTCTTCTTCTTTTTTTAAATAACTTAAAAACTTGACAGGCTCACAGAAATCATGATCATACACAAACAAATTTAGAATCTTATCATTTTGTAAACTGTCAGACTGATCTAAAATAATGATTCAATGGTATATATTGTTTCCTTTTCCATCTACAATTGTACACATCAAATTTGAAGAATTAGAGGGTGGCTTGCGCAGGAAACGAATAATTTTTCAATTAGAATTACCGTAAAAGCTAATATGAAACAAAAATGCACCAGCGTATTGATTTTTCTCCCAAACAAGTCTCTTAACATTTGCTTCCAAATATTTGCATGCCTTCACTCAAGCAGCTGTTACAATTTGTTTGTCAAAGTGTACATTGCACACCTCCCCTTAACAATGTTTTATACCGTATAGGTATTTAACTTTGTGTCTGGAAGAAATGAGAAAAAGTACATAATCCCCATGCCTTGTTTGCTCAGTACTCAAAAATGGAAAAAAGAGAGGAAAAAATCAGCGTAATGTGAGATGCTTGCCGATCCACAATCACACTTCAATGCAATAGATGGAGAATTTTCAGCTATGACAGTTTTTTTTTTCTCTCTCTCTTCTTTTTCTGTATTTAAATCATGTGCAGGAATGCAGACATTTTTATCACAATGATGAGCTCTGTTGCAATGCAATAAAGATGCACTTTCATCGGTTGAATGTACAGAATGCGACTTTACAGTTCTGAGTATCATTTATTACCCAAACAAATGTTCGGGAGAACCTGCCACACTGCGGTATATGTGTACATTAAACTAAACATAAAACTGAACATACAATCGGGGGCCAACCACAAGAAGAAGAAGAAGAAGAAGTGCATGTATCTGGAAAGACACATCTTTTCCACAAATGGGCAATACAGCTAGAAAATTATTGCAAATCCTCTCTGGCCGCGGTAGCTGCTGGGTGAAGAACTTTCTCAAGAAATGTCTTCAAGGGTACCATTAAGGTCGTTTGAAAAAGCTGAACAACTGGCTTCATAGCAATTTTGACAATTTGACATATCATTTTTCAGAGGATATAAAAAAAAGAAGATTAAAGTGACTAATGTGATCTCTCTATGATATTAGCGCCGAAGTGAATCGTTTATATAGGGAGAGCAATGTGGCAATTCACATCATTTTATGGGCACTTTCTTTTTTACTAAATAAGAAAAATCACACTTAAAAAAAAGAAGACTTTTAATGTGTCTCCCCCCACCCACCCCCCCCCCCCCACACACACACACACACACACCATATGATATGAGACATCCAGCATGGATAGATGACACACATACAGCTGTACATCCCTGTATTTAGCAACAAACACAGCCTAAATGATGATGTGCATTACAAACATTCATCCCTCCTCTGGCTCATGGAACGAGTTTGCAACAAAAGCTATCACCTTGTCCCTGTTGAATTTGCAAATCAATATTTTACTGCATACCCTACACTGGAAAAAAAGATTATGGAATTGGTTAAATTCACTAAATCTGCACAAGTTTGGAAAACAAAATTGCAAACATTAACCATTCTTAAAATTTTAAAAGAAACATTGGCATTTATAAATCTTCTAAAATGTATCGCCAATTTAAGGATCACTTTTCAATTCAGCAGATTTAAAGACTTTCGTTCTTCCTGCTCTATAAATACACAATGTCTCACGGCCAAGCACAGGGTGTAACTGAAAGGAAAAATTTCATTCTACTTTGAGAAATACCAGTATTGAGTGATAAAAAGTGATGATAAAAAGATGCAGCATAAAAAAAAAAAAAGCGATGTGGTTTCTACAACTTCATGAGATAGAAAGGATGTGACATCATAAAACTGGAAATGGGAACAGTTCTGAAATGTGGGAACTTGGTCCACCGAAGCCAAGGCCACACAGCAAACTCTTGAACAACAAGCACCTCACACAGTGCATTCAGGAAATATACTACCGATCACATTCATGCAAGAAAATGAAGAATCTACCCATCATTCAAAAATTTAAAGACTCCTCAGACTTATACGGGCATGTTCTGTACATTGGATGATGATAAAAACTATGGCCAAAAAATTACAAATACAAATATAATTTTTATATTTTTGTGATTTTTTAAAATGAAAAATATGTTAAACTTTTGTATAATTTTGCACAACTATAAATACAGTTATATCAGTTCCTGGCATACCACTTGTTAAAGTTTTGCATTGCACCACTGACAGCATACAGCTGTAGCTGTTGTTTGATGTAATATGTTTGATTGGTGCCTCTTTGTATGGTGTGCCCCAAAATTGACTTGTTCATTACCCCATAAAATTTGGGGCCTCTCTGCAGGGTCCCTGCAGAAGCCCTCTGGAGCTGGGTTAAAAGCCTCAGACAGATTCGTATTTAAAATCCATCACCAATAATAACAAGGAGCACACAACACTGGAATAGGAACACAGAGTCAGGAGAATATTTTATACACAATTATTTGGGTTTTTAAACATCTTTTGAATGGGTTTGGTCTTGAAATGTAAAACTGAATAATTTATCTTACATTCCAGATAATGAACACCACATGTGGGGCTTTGGTATTATGAGTGCCTTTGACATGATCAGTTTTTGATGGTTGTTGGTCTGTTTGAATTTTAGTCTTTGCTTCCATTTATGAATTATTAGGAATTTTGGTACATGTTTAAACTGAAAGAGTACTTACAGTGTACATGTACAACAAAGATTGGCATTTCCCTACACTATAACACACACAATATACACACACACATGAAACTAGTCTTGCTAAAGGATCAGGATATTAGCTAATCCTCTCGCAATTACACGGAATTGGAAGTTTTACTCAGACTATGGACCCTGAATCCTTCCATCAAGATTTGGATGTAATGGGAAGATCCCACTCCAGGTTAAAAGTCTTTGGGTAAGCAGAATTATGTGAATAATCAAGAGTGCTGATGTGCAAGACATATCCTGCAGCAGTTTCTTTCTTTCTTCCTTTGTTTGACTGAAAATGGAAGGCCAGATAGAGGTAGCTAGGTTAAAGTCTGTATTGATAGCAATCTCGTAGAAAAGTATGTCTTGTGTGCAGCTTAGACTAACGGTATCAGAGGTAATCCCATCCACATATGCCTACATCAGCCCTGTACTGAGACTAAGTATTCCCGCTAAAGTCTACAAACCTCTCACAGTATCATCATAATGACAAACATTTAAATAATTATATGCCACTCTACGCTTAACAAGTAGCTTACAAAGAAGTACAACAGAATTGTAATGACCGTCGGGCAAAGAGTGGAGGGAACCAAAAAAAAAAAAAAGATATCCCTCTGCCTGGAAAACAGACTAGCACCTCAATCCTTATTAGTCGCAGGCACCGGAACTCAGATGTAACATTTACTGTACATGACACCATGCACATCCTGGTTTATATCCTTTCCCTGTTCACATTTGTTCGTTGGTCTTTCATTTGTCACACATCTAGCTTTTATGAGTCAAAGATACTTTCCTTGAACTTTAGAGAACATGATGCACAGAGCCTCCCACTTATCTCCTGTTTTCTTAAAATTTGTTGACGGGGAATTCGCTTAGAAGTCATGAATCTTCAAAGGTTCGGTTTTAAAATGCATGTTTTGTCATGGTTGGGTGGGAAGACTGGAACAACACCTGTTGTCACAATGGCAAAATGATACAAAGAAAAATACAAATAGAATTCCACAGAATTATTATTGTTTTTTTTTTTTTTTTAAGCAAACATTCCTGTGACTTGTTATTGACCTAGATGGTCTGGGTAATATTATTCTCTTTGCCTTCTGAGAGAAAGAGAGACAGCGTGCATGTGTGTCTGTGTGTCTGTGTGTGTGTGTGTGTGTGTATGTGTGCGTGTGTGTGTGTGTGTCAATTTTAAAAAAAAGTCAAGGGCTCTTTCTTTAAAATGATTTTAAACAATGGACAGAAAGACAAAAAAGTTTCTAAACTATATTTTTTAACAGTTTCGGGGGGAAAGTCATCAGCATCATTTTTCTATTTGTGTTGGGAGTTCGTTTTGGATTGTTTTTGTTATTTACTAATTTTTGAGTTTTTTAGCATGTTATGCCAAGAGGCATCCACAGCTCTTTTTCTTCTTCCTTTTTTTTTTTTTGGTGTTTTTAACAAGTTTTGAACCAGAAATTTACTTCACTGCATTTGTAATCTCTGCCTAATCCACACTCATGGAGAAGAATGGAAGAGGGGGGAAAGAGCCATGGAGATAAAGATAGAGGGATTTCATAACTCCCCCGCTGTGGTTTGCAAAATGAGGCCAAAACAATGGGTGCGTCTTTTGCAAGATTTTTAGTTCCATGATCTTGTTTTAGAACTGGTTGCCATCATATTAACAGAATTGCAAACTTAATTGAAGATTTTGTAATTCTACATATTATATAGTTTCCATTGTTTCATACAGATATAACACATTTCACACACACACACACACACACACACACACACACACACACACACACACACACACACACACAAAGAAAACAATTTTCAATTTAACCATTGCTGGCCACTGGCATATTCACTGAATTTGCAAATAATAAAATATAGTTCACATACTATAAATATCTGCTGAAATTCAAGGCGCCCTGGGAGATTCTATTTCGGATCAATTGGCAACAAAAGAGTAAAGAAGGGAACAAAAAGAGTGTTGGTCCATAGACAGAGTGTAAGCTTCATTACATGCATGTTAGCTTTGTTATTACCGTAATATGGAAAAGTTGTTTTCGTTCGGATTTACAAATTCGTGTCAATTTGTTTGCACTCGGTTCTGGAATTTCACTTTGCTTTGTTGTATTTGCCACAAGACACAGTCCAATGGCATTTATTGTCTGTGTGAGTTTGTTGTACACATAGTAGTCCCTTGTAGCCAGGTGTAAGAAGCTGTAACTGAATACAGTTGGCATTGAGTCCTGTTGATTGAGTGTTACTTTGCTTTCTTGTCTGACATTACCCGATATGATTTTTTTTTCTTTTGCTGGTTCTGTTTTCCTTCCGCTCGACAATTAAATAGAAACTTTGCACTCCAACGCCGTCGCGTACTGTGCCGATACAAATCTGTGTTTGCATTAGTTTGTTATTCCCAATGCAATTTGAATCTGTTCGACCATGCTGTGTCGCACTGATCATCCTCAAAAGGAACAAAATGGGTTCGTAAAGTGAGGAGCCATTGTTACAATTTAGTAGGAGTGGAGTGTAACTCTAGTGTATGCAATTCCGATTGAACAGTTTGCTGCTTCATTACGGCAGAGCATTCACTGGAAGCGGATATCGAACAGAGCAAATTTCAGGCATGGATACACAAGAATAGATTTGATACAGTTTGACATTTCCATTACAATCTTCAAAATCAGATGTGGCATGGGTGCATTCAACACATCACTGTCAAGCAAGCACGAATCTAATATCAATACAGCCCCTATGAATGTCTATTGTCCACAATTCATAATCTGAAGTCTAACATGGTCTGCCACAAAGCATATTACATTATCAGAACCCAAAAGGAAAAAGCAGTGTCTGGCAACACTAAATTATTTACCTATCAACAAATGTTATTTTTCTGTCTGTTTCTGTTTACATCTAACCTTACTGGCATTTTCTGTCTACACAAAGGACAGACATACCAGAGCTTGTAACATTTAGTTTTATTTCCTGTCTGTTGAACAATGGGGTCATTGAGTTCACTGCTCAGTTAGGAGAAGTTCTGTTTCTTTTCTCTTTTGAAAATCTTTTTGTAGGATCACTGAAACAAACAACCATTGTTGAACTAGTATTTAAAACTGTACATGAAAATCCTTGGAATTTCCTGTTTGTGTTTACCTCATTGTGTTACATTGTAGTCCTACACATATGCACTGATTTCAGTATGTCAGCACTACACCCGTACTTTGCTAAAGGCTGGGTCAGGAAGACAAATTTCAACCCATTTAACTCTGACATTTCATTTGGTAACTGTACTGTACATAATGCCAATGGCATCGTATAGTAAATGGGTTTGAGGTTTGAGCCCAGTCTTCCAAAGAGCATGTTGCAGTGTGTGGAAGTCACACACAGCCATGCACTAACCATAAACATTATTACAATTATTACACTACTACTAGCCATAATGACTTTGTCCTAGGGAGAAGGTTATATCGTTGACAAAGAGAATACTGTCATAATTTGATTTCAAGCAAACCAGTGAAATATCTGTGAGGCATTGACATCAGTAGCTTGTATTTAATCCTGACTAACTCCAGATACCAGAGACTCCAACCCTTAGCACCTCTTGAATAGGGGGATTATCCCACCTAGACCCCCTAGCAAACAGGAGACTCTGATCACATGCACACCATTATGTATGCAGAGCGCACATCAGGAGTGTGGTGTAGGCCAACCTTGCCGATATTGCAGGAGATTTTGCAAAACTGGCCTCAAAGTGGGGGATCTCCCACAGGGACCAGTAGAGTTGGAGTCTCTGCAATATCTCAATTTCTTTACTGTCCCATTTCAGCGAAACTTTACCAGTCCTGCTTGTTTTACTCATTACTTCTTATTTTACAAGCCACCTTCCTAACACAGAGTGGGGGTTTCCCTTACTTTACCCAAAAGGGAACCCAGGGACCAGTCAACATTCCACGCCCTGGAACCTCTCTCTCTCTCTCTCTCTCTCTCTCTCTCTCTCTATCTCTCTCTCTCAAGCTCTATTGGCGCCGAGAGACTTGTTTAACTTGACAATAGCCAGCATCTTATCATCAAGTGAGTAATGTCACGACTCTGCCCTCAACTTTTGACTTGTAACTTTAAATGCGACCTCATCCCCCCCCCCCCCCATAAAAAAAGGTCCTCATATGAATTCATAGCTCTGTCAGAGTTTAACCTGTGATGTGTCTCATCAAATTTTTTGTTTGCATGTTTCGATTATGGGAACAGTTGTAACATCTCTGAAGGAGGGTCACGTCCTGCAAGTGAGTGATATTTGTATTGTGAGAGAGGAGTTGTTCCAGGCTTGCTTTAAATTCCCTCCACAGAGGTTGTCGGGCGAGAAGAAGCCTCTCTACACGTCTTTATGGCTGCAGTGAAACCTCTTTGATTTATGTCGAGTCCAAACGATAACCCTCTGGTATCTGGTCACATGAATGGCTTAGTCTTAGTATCAGACTCATTACTTTTGTCAATCCCGGCTACATGGTACACTATGCATTGGGAAGTAACAGCATTTCTCCTACAATGGACTCCTAGCCCATTCATCTGTGGTCCAGATCTAGATGGCTACAGGATGCAGTCACTGCTTTTAGCCAGAGCTGGTTACATTAACCCGTTGAGGACAGGCTCATTTTGCTACAACACACATTTCCCACAGACACTTGCCCAAGTATACTTGGGACTCGTCCTCCACAAGTTAAATGAATACAATGTGGACAGGTGAAATACAAGTGTCTGGGAGCCAGACTAATAGGAAAAAGGCTCTACAAGGCGTGGTCCACTTACCTCCTATTCCAGCCCTATAGGCCACACCCACACTGCAGATGCTGTTGTTGGCTTGGGCAGCCACCTCTCCCGCACACCTGGTCCCGTGTCTGATGCGAAGAAAGAGAAATAGATGAAAAAAAAACATCAGATGACAGCTCATTTCAAAGAGCCGATTTCTCAAGATACATTCTTTGAATGAAAACAAAGTAGTCAACGCAGCACGAGGTAGCAAACTAGAACTACTGTAGGCACATGACTTCAAAAACAACAACGATTTAAGGACATGAAAATAACTATTACATGGTTGACGTGTGTCTAAACTGAACATGCAGGGTCAACCATGCTGGCACAGACAGAAAATCGTCGGGTGCCCGTGCATTGGCCGCTAATGCAATACAATTTGTATTGCGTTAGCGGCCAATGCACGGGCACCCGACGAAATACTGGTACTGAAATGCAGACATGAATATATCCTCTCAATATAAATCAAGGCCATATCATCTGTATGATACTCAATCAAAGGGCTTGATCTGCTTGACAATGAAACTGACATTGACTGGGTACATGGACAGGGTGAATATTGTTAATGGTTAATCAAAAGTGCAAATATGACATAATGATAGACGATGAAGATAGATACAGCACTTTCCATTGTCAATCATACTGGCATGTGATTGGTGAGTGCAGTTTGCAGCATAATATCTGAAGGGTGAAATTCTACAGCTGAGAGACAAAGTATGGCAGATTCCAGAGCAAAGACACATTGGGTGTGTTCAGCTATTTGTGAACACACTACTTGCACGACCAAGATCTAGGACGTTACGAGAATTTGATTTATCCCATTTGTGATGGCAGAGTGACATACGGACCAATTCAGAAACTCGAGTGGTTCTTGCCGGGGCACGATGGGGCGTTCGTTTGCCCTGTCCACTTCACAAAGTTTCCTGGCCGCATTCATCTTTGATCTTTGATCATCACGTTGATGCATCGCAAACACTGTTGCGAGCAGTATTTTTCAAAAATGCACAGTGGGGGAACTGTCTGCCACTGATAAATTTATTAACATCTTGCCAATAAGACAGTGAGTTAAACAACAACAACAACAACAACAAAAAAAAAATGGCTATAATATAACTTGATGTCAAAACCTATTCCGTGTTCAATTTGACTCTTAAAACCAGAAAGTATAATTGTACATACAATGTACATGTTGAGCTACCAACATTTGTGCATCATGATAATGGAGGTTATAAAGTGCAATCAGGGAGATACTAAACTTGGGTGATACCTGGATTAGATTCGACAATGGCAATTACCCAATCAGGGAGATTTTGACATTCTCTCATTGCTTGACACGAGAGATCTTCTGGGCCAGCAAAAGAATAATGCACGTTCTCAATTACCCTTCAATATACCCCTTTGCCACAAATGGCAGCTGCCAAAACTGTTGGCATCTAGCAAGAAGGTAAGTGTGCTTGAAACATAAAGTTGGAATCATCTGTAAAAGGAACTAGCACCTGGTAACAAGGTCAACTTCCTGATGCAATACAGACCTCATACACCTTTGGATAAAATGGACCGGCTGAAACCCTATCACTCTGATGTAAAAGCAGGAACAATGTCTGGGTCTACATTACAAGCCATACCAGTATGTTGAGAACTTAAATAGGTGTGGTTGACTACGGCAAAACACTATGTTATACACTTTAACTGGAGGATGGACAAGCTTCCTTTCCAGAAAACATACTAGTATTGATATACAAGTTTTGAGTGGTGATACTGTAGTCTTTCTTCAAGGGCCATGGAGGTTCTGTACAGGATTGGAAGAAGAAGAAGAAGAAGGGCCTCTGAGCAGAGTTTGAACTGAACTCCCCACCCACAACTTGCTAATTTCAGAACTGAACAGTGCTTTTTGTGTGTTTTTGCTTGCTTGTTTCATGTTTGTTGTTGTTGTTGTTTTGTTTTGTTTTTTGTTTGTTTGTTGTTTTTGCTTTTTGCTTATGTGATGTGTGTAAATAGAGTCAGATAAGACTGATATTTGCTTCACCATCCACAAAACCACAATCATTCTTACTCGGGAATGGGGCTAGAGATTTTCTCTTGTTTACAGCATCTAACAATTTATTTCAAGTATAAAATATTTGTAGCTTATAATTCTTACAACAATATGGTGGGAGCGGGACCACGCCATGCATACATGTACTTTTCAGACTGGATTTCAAACATTATCAAACACTCCCTTTAATCAAACAGAGTGAAAGGGTCACGGACTTGAGGCACTGACGTGCTGAGATAAATCATCTCCTCTTTCATGATACCTCCTTCAAGACTTGGGTTCTACCATGTGTGAACTTAATGTTCAACATTTGCTTTTCGACTGGCTTTCAAATAGCCCCCGCTGACTTTGCAAACACTGCAATGTACACTCAGGGGAAGAATATCTGTAATGCATCATTAGAATTATTTCCTACTTGACAACTACGAATGCCTGGAAAAGTGGATACAATGCTTCATTTATCAATGTCATAGTCCAGATTTTTTATATTTTCTAAGTGAAGAAATTGCCAAAAAGTGGATAACATGCCTTTTTCATATAATGCCCAAGTTTTTTGTTTAGAGAAATGAATGCCCATGTTTCTGAATAATAATTTGTTGGCAAAATCATGCATTACTTTTAGGGGTTGTACTTGGCCAATGATACATTGATGCGAAGTTGTAACAAATTCGCCATGCATGTGCTCAACACACAACTCATGGTTAGGTTGGACTGACAATTACTAGTGACATTTGTGTCGACATAAGATTGCCAAATGTTTTGTGTCTTTATGCTTGCTCTACATCAAACCTTTCAAACATATGATGGATTCTTCAATAATATTTTTCTTCTTAATCACGGGAGGGGGGACCCCAGTGAATTATGTTTTCTTTCTCACATCTGAGAAAACAACCGAGCTCTGTTGTATGGTCTCACTCTCAACAAAACATCATGAGGTTCTGAAGTTCTAGAAACTAGAATTGAGGGACAATGTTTTTTTTTTTTTCTCTTAAATGAGAGGAATATTTTGTCCGTGGGTCAAAAAGCTGACGTGGCAGGAAACATTTGTCCATAACTGAGCCAAATATGTTTCAAATACATGCATTGTTCAGGCGACATTTTGTTGGGACAGCAGGAATTAAAGCAAACATCATTCACAATCTCAAAATGGCAAATTGCCATTTCATCTGATCCAATTTGCTATGCATCCTCATTAGACTAATATTTCCCTTTCCAGATTAAAAAAACCCAGCAACAAACAAACACAACCAACAACGACCTAAAACAAATAGAGAAAAGGATTTGAGGTTGAAGTTTAAGATTACCATCCAGGATTAGGGTTTATGATTATTGCAGGTTGGGACAAGGGCTGGAGTCGGAATTCTAATTTTGTTTTTTTTTTGCAGGATTATAGGGCAGGAGATATTGCCATTTAAAAATGGCATCACGCATATGAATCTGGTAATACAGCAAATGTGACTGGTTTCAAAAGGAAACAAACTTTTGTAAACTTGGAAAGTCATCAATACATCATATCCTCTTCAACAGAGTCTCCTATACTGGTGTTTATATCACCTACAAGGGTAAACACTCAAATATCGTTCTGCCATCCTGCACCATTCGATATTTATAGCAACGGATGTACATGTATATCTGCCATACACGGAATACAGAGGATTGAATTGTAATTTGACGATCGGAAGTGGGAAGGATACGGGAACTGTACAGACTTCACTGAAATTTGGTCGAAGGAGATAAAAGTGAACAAGGAAGTAAAAACTGACTGGCCCATCACGTAATTAAATGTAAAGTGTTCACTTAGGAACTGTCAACTCTTCACCTATATGTTGTGACTTTACACACTCACATGAACTTGATCAAACACAGAAAGTTACTAGTACAAAGTTACAAACAGTTACCTACAAAGGGAAAATAGGCAGCAGCATTTTGAGATTATACATTACACGGCAGTAACTTTTTTGTTTTCACTATCATTTTATCCCCCTGATTACAACATGGATGTACTCAGTTAAACAAAACATACTGTTCATTCCAAGTCTCTATAAATATACAGGTGAATCAAGAGAATCAGTCTAGTCTCCTTATCCCATCCATCAGTTTCCCTCCTCATCCTCCCTCCCCCATCCCAACCTCCTCCCTCCGCCCCCCCCAAAAAAAAGCAGAATATGGTACAGCTCATAAGCATTTTAGTCACTTGTGCACTTATGTGTTATTATTACTTTTACCTCTCTGTATATGAGCTGATTCCTGGCAGCAATATCATATTGAAAGTCACAAGCTACACATGCATGTTGTATGTCCCTTCCCGATCCCCAACCCCATCCCTCCTAAACTAGAATACAATAGGCCCATTCAGATAAGAATTATTGGTTTTTGGATCGCGATGCAAAATTTAATTTATTCAACACCAATTCACACATGACAAAACAAAACACACACACACACACACACACACACACACACACACACACACACAAACAACAACTTATTATTGCATCATGAATTTGAAAAAGAAAAAAAAACTTGCTCAGCAGCAAGCTAAGCACTTTAAATCACTGACCTGCACATGTCTTACCGACAACTGAAGCGTTGGACCCTGGCAGCCTCATCCCTGACTTAGTGCAGCGAGGGGGATCGTGGGATTAATAAATCAATTTTGTAACTTGTGTGCCATTCACCCAAACAGCACTAGGCAAATCATCGCAGGGGTTTTAAAAAGAAATCAAGATTTTCATATCATGATGAAAAATACGACAGTGATTTTCTTGTGTCCACACACAAAAATTAACATTTTCTGCATCGCATTGCAAAAATCAATTTTAAAACACCATTATTTTGGGTGTGTGTGTGCGTGTGTGAACAGGCTAATATATTCTCAAGGAATTGTAAATTGATTAGCATTACGGTATCCTCAGGAAACCGACTGACAGCCAATCTATTCTCCAGACATTATGCACATGCCAGACACCATTCGGCCCTAATATACCGGTAATCGTATCCTATCCCAATGGGCTTATGAGACAAACATCTTTAGTCAATATCTATAATATAGGCCCTATATTATATAGACATATACAGTGCAAAGGGGAGAATGGGGATTATAGGTCAATCATACGTCGTATAGTATCTTTGCAAAACTATTTTTTGGCTTTGATATTGCTACAAACTAACATCATACTAAGACTGCTAATAATGAGTACATTTGTAGTGGCACTGTTTTGCTTGATTAAGGAAAAAACAGCTGTCGATCTTCCATTACCTATAGCAATGTGTTATCTTATATGCATAGCTGATATATGTCTTCCTATCAATATATCTGCCCTGTAATAAAAGCAACAATAGTTCTACAACTAAGATCAAGACTTCTCTCAAGAGCACACTTACTGCAGACATGAAAGAGACAAAGTGAAAACCAAAACCTCTTGAATTGGTCGTAGTTCGCCAGTCATACTAACTGCAATCAAATGTCATCTTAGACAGGCTTTCTTACATCAATTAGGAAAGCTAATTAATTTGTTTCACATAGTTTATCATTTAACACTCTGACAGTGGCCACCATGATGAGTTTTTAGTGCTCAAGTGGTGCATTGTAACATGGTATAAAGCTGCATATAGGTTCCTACATATCTGCTTTATCATTTGAACATTTCTAAGTACCCACTACAATCGGTTTCTATATGCTCAAAGTGATGCATGACCGAGTCTGAATACAAATGGAAGAACAGGGACTTTCCTTATGGTGGATGGAGGCTCTGGGAATTCTCCTGAGTCCAGTTAGACATATGATATATTGCCTTGAGACGCACTTTCTCCATTTTTGCACATCCATGGCCTAGGCATGGCATTCATGGCAAGGGAATTTGCATCTTAAATATCATTCCACTCACCTCTGGTTGTCTTGGAAATTTCAAAGGTAAGCTTTTATTTAAATGGACGGTACAGTTCTAGATGCAATGAGGGAATGACAACGGTCCCTACTCAGCCTAATTCCATCTGTTTTTCCACAGACAGACAGACAGTCAGGCACACACACACACACATACACAAATCAAACTACGCCTTTGCCAAGAACCGCACCAAGGATTTGTTCCTCCTGTTTCTGGATATTGCCGCCGTTTCTTTGAAAACCGCCCAGCAGGCGTACAAGTAATGCCAGCTACAATAGCCATAGGGTAAAGTCATTTGATGACTTCCGTGCAGCATTTGGACCCCTTCCCCTCCCCTCTTTTTCAAGCCCTGACTGTTTATTCTACTCCACTACAACATTAATGCATTACGCTTGAATCACACTCTTGCCAAAACTTCAAGCAATTCATTTCATTACATCACTGTAAGTGCCCAGAACTGTATTATGTTATGTTTTGCATTCTACATGTAGAAAGAAAGATAGCTAGATACAGATGCATAATATGATAAAAACTGAGCACCCTCATTGTTTCAGCATACATGTACTCTGACAAGCCATATAAAACAGGGAAATAGATATGGACAATAAAGTATGTAGGCATTAGATAAATGCACACCATCTGTAACAAAGTTTGTCTGCAAAAGTTTACTGCCAAATACATGTGCATTCTGCCAATTAAACTTTTCAGATTGGAGTGGAACAATTAACAAAATAAGCTCACTAAAAAACTGAATACAAGCAACAATGCCTCGTTACATCATATCTACTGCCCTCCTCCTCTTTTTATCTCATGGAATATTCATAAATATATGAAGTGACTATGTCATTCACTTTGTGTATCACCCGTACACTACATTTCACATAAGCACTGCTATCATTCTCAATTCAAGCAGGCCTCAGTTCCTAATCTTTGATCGTCGCAGAATGCGGAAATGCACCATGATCGGAGGCATGGGATTCCGCAGACGTCTGAGTGAGGGTGACATTTTTACTTTGCTTCAATTATGATCGCTCATTCACTCATGGCCATCACGGCACACACTGGAAATCAATATCAACCACTAAAACTGTTCATTTCATATTAAATCAATGCACACCGCTTGGAAAACAGCACAGGGTGACATTTCCACAGACTCGACAGCCGGATCTACAGGCAAGCACAATTCAAACCCCTTCAAAAGGTTTACTAACAAGAATTCCACAATGAAGAGTACCATAAAAGCAAAAACTTCTCGGCCATCAATCTTTCACACAGAGCAAGTTTCACATACTTTTTGGTATTTGCTTTATATTATTTACCTTATACTCTCTTTAAGTGGGATTTCATGATTTTAAAAAAGAAAGAAATGATCCTATTGTAATTGCTCATTTGCCCACATCAGAAGTTACACACAGTGATTGAAAGTTGAGAAAGAAATCAAGGCATCTTTGTCAGATAAATATACTTTGAGGTGAAAAAAGTGCAGTTGAGAGGAAACATTCTTGGAAACCTCAATCACCCGTAAAAAAGCAAAAAACAACAACAACAACAACAACAACAACAACACCAACAACAAATACAAGAAAAACACTGTGGGGTAACAGGTTGTTAATAGTATAACTGGAGCTCTACATGGTACCTACATCCTTTCAAAAAAAAATCCCTTTCACTAACCTTTAATCTATTTCTCTCTCTAATTTGGGTAACAAAACATATAAAATCACTAAAAAGAATCCCCCATAAAATCCAAACAAAAACAAAAAGCATACTGTTACATCACAACAATCAATAGAAGCAACTCAAGAAATAAATCAAGCAAGACAAAAAAAAAATAAAGATTGCAGAATAGATGAAACTTATGCTAAGCCACTCTTTAAGCCACCCATGCTACTTGCAAGGAAATAACAAATTACTTTGGAACAGGCTTACAGGTTGTATGTGGGTGCATACAGGATTTGTAGTGTGTCTGCCAGATTAGACTAGCTCCAGGATTATCAAGGATCACGAAAAATGCATACATATATCCCGCTGATTGATGCTATATCATATCTGAGTGATTGATAATGACAACTTAATTACCCTCAGCCAACGATTTTTAATCCCAAATTAAATTATACCAAATACACGCAAATAAATCTTGTTGTCCTCTTGCGAAAGCTTACAGTGTCTGTAGCACACAATTTATATATGAGCCAAGAAACAAACAAATCCAATGCATGGCTGGGGGGGGGGGGAGGGAAAAAAAAATCAACAAAATTCGCAGAATGATGTGTGTTTGACAATTGGCATTAAAGCAAGGTACAATACAAATACACATGCAAAGAGAGAGGTGATCAACACCATTAAATTTGCTCATTCCATCTTGGAAAATGTGAGAAGTAAGTGAAGCATTGTGCACTGCAAATTACTGATCATATGTGTACAAATTCTCTTCCACATTAACATCAAAATGTCAAAACATTCCATCTTGATCGGATATTTGTAGAGCCAGAAAATGTTAATACAGATTCGTCAGTCTACACACACACACACACACACACACACACACACACACAAAATGACCTCATTTACCTCCATTTTATGGCACTGAAATACAGAATTCATGATATTGAGCACTACATAATTGGTAACAAGGACAACAAATTGGCCGCTACCATTAAAAAAAAAAAGTTAGATTTTTTTTTTTGCTCTACAAAGTACTTGTAGTCACTTTACCATCTGCCACAAGTTATAAGCCACTGATAATTCAATAGCATTGCTCTCACATCATAATCCAATAATCTAGCCAGCGGCAGGAAACGGTTATACAATATCTGGTACGAGGAAATGTGTGTCCAAAACAAACGGAACAAGGCCATTCGCTGAACACCCATCATAACACATTAAAGCCAGGCCAACTTTCATTGCCATTTCAGTTTGTCCTCTTCGCTGTCGTCCTTGCTGCTCAAACACTGGAGCGCTGCATATACCAACACAGAATCCTTTCTGCGCTTGCATGTGTGCGCACGCAGTTCCAGGAGTGGAATGTTTTCAATACACAGTAAGGAAAGTTATGATCTAACAATGAGAAGATGGAAGTACATTGTATCCACTGTTTCATATATTTAATCCTTGTGCAACATCACAGATCTTACAACTCCTCTGACCAACTGGAAAAAAAAAAAAAAAAACACTCCCAATTTTAAAATGAGACCTTCGAGGGAAACTTTACAAACAAAGACACAAACCTTTTTTTATATGTTTTATTGATTTCAACTGATGACATCACATACAAGTGGCCCTTTAAGTTCATAAATTTTTGAAAGTGACACTGCCCCTTTAATAATTTACAACTGAGTCTTTTTTATAGCCCTGTGCACATAGTGGACAAAAGATGAGAGCTGCTGACCAACAGGAAGAAAGACTACAAAGCTGTCCGAGTACCAAACACACAAGACCGCGTTCTCTGTCCACCAAAAACACCGCAGTCACACAGCCTGTCTGTGATTGGACACTACGGTTCTACTTTCAGATGGCTTGGTAATCTTTGCTGTTTCCACAGAAGGTATACCCCAAAACTTTTATTGGGAAACAGCCATAAAACAGCCATAAACAGCCACACTTGCTTGGAAAAATCATGATTTTTCTAAAATCGCGACATTTGGGTGTAAGTTGCTGAGCAACTACACCCAAACGCCCTCGAAACATCGCCATAAAAATCGCCAGCCGGAGTGCAATTTTTTGAAACATCGTGAAGTTTGAGGCGAAGTTAGCGAGTGTAAACCCAAGCTGCAGAAATATCGCGATTTTTCATCACGTGACTTTCGGTATCGGATTGCACTGGAAGTTTATGTGCGCTCCCAATCCCTCTTTGGAATGCGTAGAGAGTACGTCAGTCACTGGCCAGAGTACTAGTACACGATATAGACAGCTGTGTACAGGTCTAAACACTCTAAACGGCCGATCCTCGATAGGCTCGTGGTCTCTCACCTCCCTCTCCCAGATGAAACTAGTACATGAAAACTACTACTAGTAGCAAACCTGAAGTTCTCCAACCACGTATCATCACCCCATGACGACTTAACAAAATAAAGTTCTCCAAGAAATGCGTTGATTCAGATTGTGGGAGTGCCCGTACTGCTCTTGATATACATGTACATTGTTTGTGGAATACAGGAGTACATAACAAGTGTGAGTTCTTGCTGTCGCCTGATAAAATACCAGTCCTAACTTCCAAGTCCTACTTTTCACTTTCGTCATATCGGCGAAATTTCATGATCCTCCTGAATGCTGCTGTAGATGAAGTTTTACACACCTACTACGTATGTGATCTAATATAGCAAGCTATATAGTTTTACCGTAAGTAAACAGTCAAGAGAAGCACAAATTTATGTGTGCATTGTACTGACAAAAAGCCCTGGCTCAACGTTCCAACCAGCTAGCTGTGATCAAAATATACTGCACTGCAGTGAAAACGAACAGAATAGCGCGCGCTTCCACTCAGGTACCGTGTTGAAAAGAGGTAAATTACGCATGCGCACTACCGACCAAAAAATTGCGATGTTTCGTGAAGCTCAAACTTCGCATGCTTTTGCGCAAGTATAAACGGTGGAACCAAAATATCGCGATTTTAAAAATCGCGATGTTAGTATAAAGTGTAAATGCGGCTAGTGTAGAAGTTGCAGAGGCCAGAGGCCACGCTAGCTTCCCAAAAATACTATCTCAAAATTGGCACTTTCTGTAAGCTAGAATTCAGACAATGCTTAGCCCTAAAGGTCCTACCCCAGTCTGGCAAGATGCATCTGTAAAACTCATAAAGGCACAAGACCTCGCTACATTCAGCCTCATCGACTTCCACTATTTCTCACGGACTGCGTAACTTGCCCTTGACATTCATATACTTTGTATCCATCAGATGTTGGAATAAGCACAGTATTGTTATTGAAATACTACTCCTTCCCCCCTCCCATCTCATACGCAGATATGATTGTGAACCTTATCATTGTTTTCTGATAACAAGTGAAATTTAAAGAGTCCATGAATTTTTTTTTTCTTCTGTCCAATTTTGGTGAGTAGCTATAAACCTCACCGATTTCTTTCTGTTCGATCTCTGGTTGTTAAAAAAAGTTACAGAGCACCTGCCGGCTGCTGATTGGCTGTGCAAGACTTGATGCAGACCAAGCTCGTAAACTGAGCTATGAGGTAGGCACGAATATACCGTACCTCCATCTCTGCAGGCAGCATGCCACAGCATTTGAAATGTATCTGTATTAATCAGTTCAATGTAGATAACTCGCTAAGCCATGGACAATCAATCACTGTCTTCCTCTGGAGGCACAAAGATTCTTCGGTAAAGCGCAGGACTTGGCACAGTGAGGAGCACAAAGGGGTCTGTCAGAGTACAGTTTGCTCCTCACTACTCCCCCTCCTCTCCCCCCCCCCCCCGAAAAAAACATGGAACATTCCACTTGGTATAGCACACATGTTGTAGATCAGTGGATAAAGCAACAGACTCTAAAATGTAGGGTCCCAAGTTCAAGTCTGCCGGCAGCCACCACACCCTGAGGTAAGGCACTTTACCCTCATTGCCTAGAGAAAATCTGAGAGCGTGACCAAACGTTTCCACCAAATGTTAATTCACTATCGTAACAAACTTTGAACCCATGTACAAGCACTAAACTTACAGTCCACAGCTTTGACATATGTTTTCAAGTATAACCTACAATGCTGAAATTCAAGAGCTATATTTTACTCTTAGATGTACATGTCATGATCAGAGCAAAGTCATTTTGAACAAACTGTACTGTTGCTACCTGGAATTCAACAAAATTGAATGTTATATCCAGCTGTCAGTCAAAAATAAGATACCAGTCATTGCTTGGATAAACATAATTATGTCATAGTGGAACATTTGTCATGTTTTCAAAAGGAAAGAACATTCTCGGAATGTCCCCCACCACCACCCCCCCCCCCCTACATCCTTGTGGAAAAAAAAAACAAAAAATGGCAAACAGCACAAAGACAGGGCAACGAGATTCTTGCCACAACTGATTAAAAAACTGCATAAGCTGTTGTTTTTGTGAAAGTTTATGTTTCAAGAAATTTGCAAATCACTGCTGGACTGGGAATTTCATAACATGCGATAATGTTGCCATGCGCTATGTCTGTAGTGCTCTAATACGATAGCCTCAATAAAAATTCACAAAAACAACGTCTCCTGGAATGTCTGTAACCTCCTCATTCGCGAAAATACCTGTACATGAAAATAACAACTTATACAGTAAATGTTGTATTCTTCTCAATGCGTTAAACCTGGAATTCAGGGAAGTACCGGTAGTGCATCAGACAACTCAAAATCTAGGTTACAGTACAAACAAGTGGCAAAGACAATAGTGCAAGGTGCCATCTGCATTGCAGGTAGCAGAATATTCATATTGAAGGTGTGTTTTACACTCAGAAAACCTTGACTAACTCATAGGCTCAATACTGTGACATCTAACAAATGATGACCTACGTTGCCTAGACTAAGCAGAATGTTCTGAACATCTTTAGGCTTGAAATTCCCTTTCAGGGGTGTTCTAAATCCCTCAACATCACCATGAGGTTTGTAACTTCCCTTACAAGAGTATTTCAAACCCTCTGGATAGACCACCCTGTATGTGGCATCCCATACCAGTGCATAATAGTTCTAGCAGTGAGTTCCTTGCAACGGCAAAAAGAATCACTTCGCATGGGCAAGGTATGAGCAGGATAATCGCACTGTGTATTCTGCATGTCCAGGGACGCAACTTGCCCTCTATCATACCCCCCTCACCTCCCCTCACCCCTTCTTCACCCCCCCCCCCCCCCCCCGGCTCCTCCCCACCCCGGCTCCTCCCTATTCCCCTCCTCCATACTTCTTATTCCCCCTGATGCATCATCGCCGAACGAAAAGGTGGCATCACCACTGAAGCAAACTGCCCACGGGGGGCCACGCACGTGCTCACTGTGTGTGAAATGTTCCATCGCAAAAGTCATCCGCATCTCGCAGGGCAAATTCCATCGATATGGATTGGGCATACAGCGCTTAGCATTACATCTTGTGACACCGTTGAGCATATGCTGCAAAATTCCATCTTCCCTACAATAACCTCTCTCTGCCTAACAAACGTAACAGCATTTCTTCTATATACAGTACATCCTTAGCATCTTGCGCTTCAATCACTTTTTTTTGTCTTTTTTACTAGTAAACGTTTTTGTCATGTTCACATTCCTAATGATCATTTGTAATAACAAATATCATCTATTCAGTTTATCCACGACTGTTGTCAAGGGAACACACCCACACTGTACCAATTCATTCCGTGTGTCCCATTATGTCATACATTCACACCTTGGCAGTCTATTTGCATACAGGGTAAGATTACATTATTAACATTACCTCTGAATTAATTTGTATTATATTCCACATACTAAGAATGTTGCAATAGGATTGGTCCAGAGCTGATCACGTGATGAAGCGTAGTTTTGCCCATCACATCACCAGAGAAGAAAAGTTCGTTACACTCTATGTTGATAGTCCCTATTGTTTCGCTGATCTCCACACAGTCCACACAGTCCTAACGCAAGATGAGTACGCGCGAAATAAAAGTGCGTTGCACTGTGGACTATCATGTGACCTAGGTCACTTGATAGTACACAGTGCCACGCACTTTCACTTCGGTGCCGCGCGATGCGCGCAGCAAATTCAGTTTTGTCATCTACGCGCATATGTAGTCTAAGCCCTAAGGATACCTAAAGACAGCTAAAACGGTTTCAGATGTGGAATAAAATGGGGATTTCTAGGACCCTATATAGGTGTGGAATATAAAGCAAATAATCAACTTTTAGTTTCAGGCAATGAGACAAACTATCACTTCCTCGGCGATCTGAATGTGTACGCTATCTTTCCTCAGCTGCGCTTCGGAAAGATAGCTACATCCAGATCGCCTCGGAAGTGATAGTTTGTCCCATCACCTTCACCAACGTTGATTATTTGCTTACTATTGTCACTGCAAAGACAAAATGTGTTCTGTGATCAAGTACATTACGAGGGTAAAAGTTTTTTTATCAGTTTCTCATCAGCAACAATTCTTTGTGGCCAAGTCCCTGATGTCCGTTTTATGAGAATACTTTTATCAGCACATTATTCAGAATGGAGGATGAAGAATTATTTCTCCCCCCTCAAGAATAGTTTAAAGTGCAGAACTACGAGATTTGCCATGCACCATTTCATTTCACCTTTTTTCAGGACCACAAAAAAAAATGCTTCAAAGGTATTGTTGTTGTTGTTTTTTCCTTCATGTGCATTATCATCAGAATGCCACACACAAGTGAGTTGGTCATGGATTGTCAAAATAAAAATACATTTTCATATTCTTACCAATCTCCTTACAAGGCTTACATATGATCTATATATCAACTGGAAAAGTACTCGGAGAGCGCAGACATCCGCCAAGCCAGCAACTCATTTCCACCAAAAATCTCTTTGCCAAAAGATTAAAAACAATCTTTCAAAAATCCTTCAAATATCCATACAAATCCCCTGCATCACTACCAAAATGCCATCATCTGTTCATTGCGTTACTATCGACTTTTCCTGCAAGTTCCATTCAAATCCGTTCACTACTTTTAGAGTTATTTTGCAAGCAGACAAACCAATGCTGATGATCACTTAACCTCCTTCCTTGGCAGAGGTAATAATCAATGATTACTATACGAGATAATAATGCAAATTTATGTCCCTGTCTATTGACTTTCCTTTTTTTGAAGATGAAAGAAACAAAAATGTCTCTATGTATCCACATCCAACCAATGATAGATCAAACCCTTTAAAAGCGCAAAGAGTCATCTTCTCCCGGTAATTACACCTTGGCAGAAACATACATTTCCCCTCGGGGGGAAAAGTATGGAAATAAAGAAGTTCGAACGCATGGCCGAAGATGCATCTCGCAAGAGACACAAATCTTCCCGTAAATGATTGCGGTAAAGACGTTTGCGATCATTGGCAGATTGCAATAATTGCGGTCACCATGGCAACGACTTGGATGCTCAGAGTTGATTGTCTTCTGCCCAGTTACTGCTATCATACTGCCTGCAATTATTACAAATTACATTAAAGGCAAACATCTTTACAAAACAGACTCATTGTCTTTGATCATATTCTTGATTAATCTATCTTTTTTAAAACTTTCTTTTAATAGCAGCACACAATGTACCATATTATTGACTATTTACAGTGTATCATAGGTAGACATATTTACATGATTCAGAAACAAATACTAGATGTTGTTCACATTTAAGGCATAATTTACCATTTGCAGATGAAACAGAAACCCAGCATTAGTGCTTTAAAATAGTTCTGAACTGTGAGTTAGGGATAGAAACAACCACTGTAAAAATTTGAGTCCTTTTAATAGATGTTAAGTATTGTTAAATACGCAAAATGTGAACAATAGTTATAATAAGAATTCTTCCAGATCTAACCGTCTACAGTTATGGTTTATTGAAGAAAATACTGATATCTCCTTATAATTTAGGCCTTCTTGCAAAAATTTTGTATGGTAGGATGTTTTGTGATACAACAGACCTACACATATGCATCAAATGTGATATCTTGAACATTTTTAAAATCACTTCTCCCAATGGTAAACTGGACCTTTAAAGGCGAAACGTAGTTCTCATAAGCTTGCAGAACTGTCGTTTTTGCTCCAAAATGTACAAATATGCATAAGAAATGTGCGAAATAATGCTCTGATAAAACAATTTCAGTAGGGCAAAAACGAAAATGCAAAATATTACCCAAACAGATACGTCGGAAGTAATTCAATCTCAGAGCATACGTGATCATGGTTGCTATGTGATGTTACATATTCAATTACATTGATTGCAATATATCCGGCTACAGCAGTATCCATTCCCATGCATGCAGCAGCTGGTTAGCTGCATGCGATTCAATACCATTGCCAGTGCATGATTCAATCATCACGTACTAGCAGCATTCTACATACCCACTACTGAATGGGGAGGGCGCTTCAGGAATAGAATTCGCAGTGCCATATAAAACGAGAGTCTGGACAACCGCTAAAATTGGACGCCATGCTGTTACTCAGCGTATTACGCGTTAGAAGGTTAGCGCCTATACTCAGACGTAATAATGAAAGCAAGCCAAATAAGGGGTAGTGAACAATGCACACTGCGTATGAGCACACTTTGGTAACGACATGGCTCCACGAAGATCACGGGACCAGTTTTGACCAATCACAGGCTTCAAAACTCATAAGCCGAAAACTGAGTTGGCCAGACTCTCTTTATATACTGCACTGAGATGTCGGGTACACTGACCTTCATCATTTCATACTTTAGATCTAAAGATTCTCCAAAATAACTCATTATCCTGGAAAACAGCGTCACCGAAACAAGTTTCTTGGTAGAGCCTTCTGATATACTGCACGCAAATTCCAAATGGTGGAACATGAATTTTGAGAGCCCCTCTGAGAACTATGTTTTAACAGCTTTAATATGTGACCATGGGGGAGGGGGTAGGAAAACAGAAGCAGGTTGCAAAAAAAAAAAAAAAATTGAAGAACCCAAGTCAAGAGAGCATTTCCTGAAATGTCTATCACAATGCAATCCACTCTTGTTGAATTTAGGGGTTTTCCCTTTTTATGCAAGCATGCGAAATTGAAAAGTGCAGAACGCAATAATTCTGCCACTGGCTTCCTCTGATATCAAATCAAAAAAAAAAAAAAAAGTACTACATCTGGCAAATGAATCCACCTTAATAAACACAATCCCCGGACATGAACGTGTCTCATATAATTATTATTATTTCCATTTAGGGAACTCAAATGTGCAATAACAATTTTGTGTTTGTGTGTGTAAATGTTTGGGTTTTTTTTTATAGGATATTACCCTGGCATGATTACTCAAGAGAACCAACAATATTCTATTACTAAGGGTTTAATATGCATGGGAGAAATCATTGTACTACGCTAAAAACCACAATCAACTACTCTGCATTATGTGACGTGTTCGTAGCCTTCTAAAAACTGTCAAGTGTTTTTCACTATTCATACGAATAAATATACTTTGTCCGCCTCATGAACTCTAAAACGATAACTTACCTTTATCCCCATGCAAGCCCTCATTTGGCATACACTTCAAATGCTACTTGCCTATAGATGATTATGACTTGGAGTAGCATTTATCATTGGTGAACATTTTACTGCAATAACTCCACAACATCTCAAAAAAATGGAAGTAAGGAAATAAATTGCTCTAAGCATCTTCCCCTTCATTTCTTTCTGATCTCTTTTTTCCGGTGGCTGCTAGCTGCTCGCGCAAATGTCATGAGATGGCCGCAAAACTGTGAAATATCGATCGCAATCAGCATTCCATTAGCCCGCACACCTCGCACGGAAACCCAAACTGGCCAAATCCACCTACGGCTGAACGTCTCGCAAACAAGGACCGCTGCCTTGAATCAGGCAGTCCTCATTTTGTGCAACCTCTCACTTTCAGTGATTATATCACTTGTTTACTGGCATTTTTCGTTTTGTGAACTGCTGGTAGCAAAATCGAAGATTGAATTGCCTCCCGTGGAAGAAATGAGAACAGCTTTTCCAGAATTTTGTATTGTGATATTCTTACAGTTATCTCAACAAGCTGCACTGGCTTTTGAAATCATAGATATGGGGGGGGGGGGGGGGAGCGGGGGAGCGTGGGGAGAGATTTCGCAAAGTTGATATATGCACTTGAGAATGCCATACAGTGATGTATCACCTCGATGTCCTAACAAACTGCATTACATGAAATGTGTGTGTGTGTGTGTGTGTGTGTGTGTGTGTGTGTGTGTGTGTGAGCAAGTGCTTTACAATAATTCTTATACTATAGCCTGAAGATGAAGTGTACCCAGTTGCACATATATATACAATTATTTACTATTGTTCTCTGAATCAAGTTGGGATTTAAAGACATTTAGCATCAGCATGATGCAACATCACACACACTACAATCCGAAATGCCACTAACTCCAGCTTGCCCGTACTCCGCGGGAGTGATTATTGTTACCATGACAACCAGCTGAAATTATCAGGTTCACCTATGATGCACGGTCAGTGACATGGGTCAGATGCACCTGCATGTTGAAGGTAAAATAATAATCTGACAGATTGGACTGTTACACTTTGCGAGAGAGTTTATTGTTATCAATCTCACATGAGATCTCAGGGTGGTTTCAGTGCAACAACACGGACGTATAAATGGCATGAACCAAGACACAGCCATCTGCGGGAGTCGCCTCATTCACACTTCGCAGAAGGCCAGGCTTATTGGTTCGGACTAACATTCGCATGTGTAGTCAGAGTACAAACACAGGTGCACATTATGAACACATATTATTAAAGCACGGCAGGGAAAAGTGATGCGACGGCTTTTGCCCTATGAAAGCGCTATTGACGTGCTCAAGTACCTGCACTGCACAATTATAACCGTTATCTCTGTCAAGGAGGTTATGGTTTTGCCAGTGTTGGTTTGTCTGTCTGTCAGTTTGAAAAAAAAAAACCCTCAAAAAGTTGAGAAAGGATTTGGATGAAATTTACAGGAAAAGATGATAATGACACAAGGAACACATGATTAAATTTTGTAGTGATCCAGACCATCATCTGGATACAGGAATTTGTTTGAATTTTCTAGGGATAATCACTGTCAAATAGGGCCAACAAACAAGGAAGTTCAAACTGCATGTATTACAGGTGTGCATTTAGGCACTGAGCACGCGTTCGAGGCGCAGCAGGAAGCTGGTAAGGTAGACTCAGAGACACTATAAAAGGTGTCTTTTATCATTGGGAAATTGGGCGATTTTCAGCATGCGTGTATGGGTGGAAATGAGCTGCTTGGCAGAGGTCTATGCTCTCCAAGTGCCTCTCTAGTTTGAAGATGAAGCAACCGGCATGATTATAAGAATCCAAACGACTAGTACATTATCTCTTCAGAGTAAGAAATCTTTTCCTTCCTCCCTCTTATCCCCTCCCCCCCCCCCCCCCCCACCCATCCATGCAGGGGTAATGACCTCCGATTCATCATGTGTCACTGGCAGAACACCCAAGTGTCGGAGGAAAGACAGCAACTGTTCAAGTGAAGGTGATGAATGGAGCTGTGATAATCCATGTAAAAGACATTTTAGTTGTCTCTTGGCACAAAGTCAAAGCAAAGAGCTGGTGATCCCAGAACATGAATGCCATTAAAAAAAAACAGCAATTACTAGAGACAAGACATATCTTGGCAAAAAAATCATGCAATACCTCAGAAAGTTAGGCCAATCTTATCGACAATAAATCGGCTCACATTGCGTCCTCCAGCCATCAAGAAATGGCCCACTTCCAATCACATGAGCTTTAAGTCACTATCATTCGTGACATGTTTTTTATGCCTGGAAAATACAGTAAAAAAAATAATAATATATTTCTCTCTCAGCTACTGTAAAACCAGAAATGTTTGCGTGCATTTTAATTTTGCAAATTTCGCGAGGCAAGATTAATGAAATTAAAATGCATGTGAAAGTTCTTGTCTACACTACATGCATTGAAATGCCAGTGACAATTTGCGAAAATTTCATGCCGCAAAAATATCTTGCTTCACAGTATTGAATTACGTCTTCTTGCTTGTCTTAGACGTTACAATGGAACAAAATGCCTTTCCTCTTGAAAGTAAAAGTTTGAATTTCACATAAGGAATTATTTCTATCAGAATATGTCAGAAGCACATAGTACGTTTTCCTTTAAAATGTGTTTATGAGTTCATACAATATATGATTTATATCATTCACCTTAACAACTTTAAATTTCTTTTTTTTTTTTTTGTAAATGCATGCTACCCTCATATCACATTTCTGATAAAATGTTAACTTCTATAAAGAATGTACTGCACATGCAACCATATTTACTGCAATAGTGAATATCAAGCCAGCACTATGTAGTGACTGACTTGAATGACTTTCATACACAAAAGAGCATATAAACCATAAAATATAAATGGCAAGAAAATAAAATCATATTCATACAAATCTTACACAGGTGAAGGGAAAACAAATTGTTGCATACCACAAAATGTAGTGAGATGGAGATAATCAGACTAAACATACAATTATACACAAACTGCCTGAGGTGCAAACGAGCATTGTTACAAATAAAATCTTTTCTTAACCAATCTCCAGCAAATCAAGATGCAAAAAAAAAAACAGACAAAAACAACAACAAAACAGTACCAGAGACTCCAACCCCAAGCACCTTCTGATCGGGAGATTCTCCCGCCTGAAACCCCTAGCAAACGGGAGACTCCAATTTGATGTGCGCGAAGAGCAAAGTTCCTTGCGGCCGGGTTCCAGGGCCCGCTTAAGGACCCTGGAAGCTCTAGGGTTCTAGATGCTCTCTCGTCCTATCTAAGGCATATTTTTCAACATACAATGATATTAAGTAAGAAATCATTTCAAGCAGGAGACACAGAGCCAGGGCAGGAGAAATTAAATCTCAAGCGGGAGAACGGGAGATTTTGCAAAAATGGGCTTTCTGCCGGAGATCTCCCGTCGAAAACAGGAGAGTTGAGGGCTTTTTACACTTGTGTTTCTTAACCCGGACTTTCTCTGACCCAGGACTATCGTTAGTCCCGTACCAATTTTTTCAGCTTTTTACACTGGCCAATTAGTCCCGTACTATCTCTTGTCCCGGGCTAAGGAGAAACCTGACCTTTTTACACTCGTATTTCTTAGCCCCGGACTTTCTAAACCACATGCATATTCATGATTACGCTGTGCACTGTACACGTACACGCATGCACCGGCAGCACTTGATTACCTCGTTTCTGATTGGTCAGTGGGGATCGGACTTCGTCTCCGTCGCTTAGCCCCGGATAATTTTTATCGTTCTGTTTACACTCACTTGCTTGGCACCGCAATTGCGGTGCTAACCCTACCAATTTTGCAGGGCCAGACAGTACCGGACTATCGGTGGGGCTAGCCCACTTTGGCAAAAACGAGTGTAAACAGAAAGTGGGCTAAGGATAGTCCCGTACCAACGGTGGGGCTAAGGCCCCCCCCCCCCCCCCCCCCCCCTTAGCCCCACCGTTGGTACGGGACTAAGCAAAAATTTACAAGTGTAAAAAGCCCTTTGGAGTCTCTGCAGTACCCATCCACAATAAGGATTCTGGGTTGGCTCAAGGGTGAAGGATAATGGAAATCACATATATGTATTGGAAAAGTCCAAACACAGAACAAGCTGCAAAGCCACAAATAATCCAGTCTCCATAGCTAAAATGGACACAAATATCACAGAATACCTAGTGAAATAGGTATAGAGCATATTTCTCACACTTTCTTTGTATATATCTCAAAAAAGCAGGCATTATTGAACATTTATGATACATATCATTACATGCAAAAAATTTGAGAACATATACTGTAAAAGTGGAAATTTTCACGGTGTTGTAATTTCGTGCAATAAATACATGTGAATATTTTACACGTCATAGAGTTCAATAAAAAGTGTCTTGATTTTGCAGAATTAAAAAACAAGCGAAATTCATCTTACCCAGCTGAGCGCGAAAAATTACTCACGCAAAAATAACCACTTTTACAGTATGCATTCATGTAAATATATAGATGTTGGTATGTCTAGTGACAAAGTTATGGAGTTTGTCTACCTGTCTGCTAATGCTTTCAGTCATTTAGTACCTACATCATTTCCACTCCCATTTATTGTAACTTCCTAATTTCTTTTCCTGAACGGAAGCGAACCCTTGTTTCCCAGTGTGGTAGTGGGGGAAATTTTAAGCATCAATACAGATTGTGTCTCAGAGGGTCTTTGATGTGTGAGTGGAATGCCGCAACAGACTCCAATGCGAGAAATGAGCCAGAACTAATACCTCGGCAAACTGCCTTCTTGAAAGAAGAAAATTTGTTTTTAAAAAGAGGTGTGGCAGGGCCGAAGCTATATGAGGTGGATCTGTATATATTCTGCAGAACAAAAGCGGCACATCTAATCGTCCTCTCTTTCAGGCTACAACAATATGTTTGCCAAATTGATTCCCACTGCCAAATCCTCCTCTCAAAAATATTGTCCAGGCAATCAATATTTTTTATTAATGTATCATTTCCATGTAAATATTGAAATAATGCTTGTAAATAAAGAAGAATCTGTGCAAAATTAAATTTTCCCATAGACCACACGCGGGATGCAACCACAAGAGCAAACAATTAACAAATGGTAGTTAAATGGCACTCCAACCTTGTTTCTTCCTTTTAACGAGGATAAAAGGGAAAAACTGTACTATTTGCCCTCTGCACAAAGAGGGCTGGTTAGATGTCAGATCATTCATTGAGAACATTTGTTTACACAACCAACTTTTTTCTTTATTCCATCATGGGACCTTGCACAAATAAAATACTAAAATGTTCCATGGCTCATTTAGTTTAACTTGGACATGAGAAGGGCCCTTGTAACATACTCAATTTCTTTCAGTCATATTGATGCATCATTATAAATTCCCATGAAATCAAAAGGATTATGCTTTGAAAAAAAAAAATCTAATCAGACTGTGGGTTTTAATTTCTCTCCTGGTTGCCTCTTTCTCTTTGAGTTCTATATATTCCCTCTCATGTTAAGAATCTTGTTTGACTTCACTTCAGGCATATCACAAAAAAGAAGAAGAAGAAGAAGTTTGCCAGAACAAACTTCATGGCTGGCTGCCATGATACACTGACATTGATAAGCATCTCATTCTAGTAGGCTGTGGAATGTTTTCAGCTTAAAATGCAAGTCCATCCCATATTCAAGTTGGTTTTCGTAGATAGAATAAAATTGATCAAACAGAATGGTAAAGCTTTTATCAAACTTGGACCAAAACTACAAAGAAAAAAGTTACGAACATTTTTATTGTCACACGGTATTATTTAAAAAAAAAGAACAGTTAAATTATACTTGAGATGAGGTCATGATACCAAGTTTCAAATTGACATGCACACAAATCTTTAATACTTTTTTTCCCTGTTTCTTTTCTTTTGCATAAAATCAAACAGAAAAAAAAAATGTACCAATATCCCTTATATATGATTTTGATCAAATCTGTACCTGTATAATATCTATGTGAACACACTCAGGGGAGATCTGTGAGTTAAGTGTGGCATCATCACCCTAGCTAAACCAATATTCAAATTATGGTTAGGGTAAATATCAGTAATAGACTGCAAATATATGAACTGCAGAATTCCACAAATTTCTCAATATATTATGTCTATTTTAATGAAACTTCTACTGCCCTGTGCTCCTGATTGTACCCTATAAAATTCAATTTCAACATGGTGTGGAGATACTATGTGCTAAAATTTAAAAAAAAAAAACACCTTCTCATCAGCTCATATCTGTTCGCAGATTTTTGGCGGCAAAACAACAAAAGGAAAGATGAGACAACGATTGAAAGGATGACTTCTCACTTTTGGAGAGCGCGACGTAGAACACCGACATGCAACAATGATCAAAGCAACTTTGCAACAGATATATATATGCAATGCAAACATGAAAAGCACATAATCACTTTATCACCAAATGGGACAAGAGACATGATACATGCCACAAGATCAAATATCTCTCCTTCTTTTTCTTTTTCTTCTTTTTTTCTCATTTTTTTTTCTAAAAAAAAAACAGAGATCGAGACTGACAACACGAGGCGCCCAACCTGTTGACGTTCTTTTTCTCATAGCGAGGCGTGGGATCGGCGTCGTGGTCATTCAAATCAAAGCTGGCCCCGGCATTCTATTCAATTGGCATGCCACATGTTTGTAATGCAGAAATGAATTAATGGGGGGGGGGGGAGAAAAATACAAGAAACAGGAGAGAATGAGATAGAGATATATGTTATGGTGTAAAATGCTATTAGGTGATCATTCAAACTCTCATACAGAATATGGAAGCAAGAACAGAGCTGGTTATTCAAGAAGCGTAATAAGTTAATCTCAAATCCAATGGAAAAAAAAAGGATTACTAAGAAGAAAATGAATAAGGAGATGAACTGGCATTAGAGAAATAATCTTTAAAATGTGCAGTGTCTTTCAGTGTGGATTATTCCATGTTTTTGCAGCATTCAGAATGAGCATCTTTCATCAATGTGGACTTTTACCAGTTTTCAAGACAAAGCTGCTACAGTGAAACTCTAGAAGCACAATTTAACTTGTCAAATCACAAAACTTATATTTGTACTTTACATCTATCACTGCATGATCTAACATTTAGCATATAATATGTGAATCTTACAGCCTATTAGATACTACTGCTTTGTCTGTTTGGTACTGTATTTTTTTATCTGCTTTAAAATTCTGAAAAAAAAGGCCAAATATATAATTTGTCCATGTTTGCTGCCTCCAACTAAATCTGCATGAACAATGCTCTACACAGTACAATGGCTTCAGCAAGGTTATGGAGTGACATGCTTCTTTCACCAAAATGTGAAAGTTGTCATATTTCACTCACAAAAGCAATGGAAGCATATCAGACGACATTACAAAAGCGCCTGAATAGAAGACGGAGTGAGGACGCCCCCTCAGAAGGAAAGACACAGATGACATTTTCAACACTGAAAGTGGCATTTTTAACGTCCATAACTGTCTGATCTTGCTTGACTTTTCACTCAGATCTTGCTTTTGCTTGATTTCCTTCAAAATTCTTTCAGCAGTTAAGTCCTTCCCCGGCTCTTACCAACAACACTGTACTGTAGATGTGCTCACACAAGCAGAGGATATTACTATTCTCATGACCAAAGAACACCCATCAAATAATAAATAAATGTATTATACATGTATGCAGTCTTTTCATGGCATCATAAGCCATACTGCCTTTCATTTTTTTTTTCAGCTCTTATCCGTCTCGATATTTTCAAATGTGATTGAAGTCACAGTCATATGGGAGTTCAGTGAAACCTCACACCACCAAAAACACATACATTTCATGAAACAAATAATAATCTTGTACATTCAAAAACCTTGCAAATTAGTTTGTTAGAATGTTTCTTCTAAATAGAGGTAAAGAAATTAGGAATGTTAAACAAACTGTCATACCTGAAAAATAAACAGAGATGAGGAGATTAGTAATTAGCAGGTCAGGGCTTGCATTGATTAAATGATATCACAACAATGAAAGCATGCCAGTGGGTAGGTGCAATGCCAACTTCTACCACACAGAATGCACTGGAATGGCAAACTGTCAACATGAGATGCATACTAAATATACCAACATATCAGAATAGAATGAAAAGCAATCATACACGATAAAAATATTGACTTACCTTTGCCAGATTGTATTCTTTGAACTCAAAATGAGATCCATTTGAGTTGTCAAAGATAAGCCCACAACCACAGAACATTCTCACAGCAACATGTTAATGCATGCAATGTGAAAGTATACACCTTGCGAAGGCAACTGTATTTCATTCTCACTTTTGGATTTTTTGTTTCACGCTCCCCTCCTCCCCCCCCCCCCCACCCTCAATTAAAATTAAGACGTTGGCATTTAAAAGGAAAAACAGTTAGAATTGAAATTAAGCTTTTAAATGCTTTTAACTTCTGAACAATCTATATCAATTCTAGAAATTAGAATTCTATCAATTACACAGATTTTAGAGGTCATTTATTCATTTCATATAACATTCTTTCTTTCTTTCTTTTAGTGTGATTAGGTAAGCTATGATGGGCAAAGAGATGAAATGTAACATTCCTGAAAGCTTCAAAGGTCGTGAAACATTCATGTGCACCACCATTAGCCCATGGCCAGCGCACATTCACAGCTTTGTCAGTCCAGAGTTCTTATGCACCATCTTTTAATACAGCATAGTGACCTGTTTTTGGTTCACTTCCATTTTTTGAGGTTCAATTATATTGCTCTTTGAATAAGTCAGAGATTTTGTTATCATTGTTTGCTCACAAAGCCCCAATAAGCAATTTCTAGCATATTTCAAGCATGAATTGGTTTAGTAAAAAATGCTGTGCTGACACATGTATTGATTTGTCAGTAAATGACTATATTACCAGTATTTCTGCAGTAATTCATTGCGCTGGAAATCAATCAATATTTCCTCCTTGTTATTTTGAAAAGAAAAAAAGAAAAATTGTCAGCCTCATTGGCACGACCCATTCAAGATATCAAATATATTGAGGAAGTTGCCTTGACAAGACATTTACCATTCAGTTAAATCACGCAAAAAAAAATTTCAAGTGCAAGTGATGTTGGGTTATCCTTTCTTTTCTACTCTAGGTTCAGAAAAGTTTTGGCACCTGTTTTCGTTGCTATAGTTGTATCGGGGTTCTGGGTCATCGTCGTTGCTATTGACATCATAACTTGCATTCGCCATCTGCGCATCACAAAGACATGTAAACACAAAGTATATCCACTATACTGCACACAAATTTTCACAAATGCATGCAGCAAAATAAAGCAGGTAACAGTCTATTCAAAGAAATCATGAAATGACAACATGGATTCTGAACAATAGGCTTTGGGATGAGGCAAGACCGTGTATTATGCTTGCCTTGATTAGTATCCCAGTTGAATGATCATTCATCAATTTCTAGTAACGGCACATCACTATTAGATAGATTCGAGAAACAGAGCTGCTGAGTGGCCTCCACACAAGGGCAACAAATCATATGTGACCCGCTACAACAAAATGATCCTTAAGTCGGGCGAGGTCGATTATTTGAAAATTGCATGATATAATCCCCTAATCTTTCTGCTTTAAATTGATATATAACACATTTTATAAAAATGATCGGCTGCGGAGATATCGATGTTTAAAAGAGAGCATGTCGTGACGTCTGGAAAATCACTGTTTCGAGAAAAGCGCCCTAGCGCCCTCTTCCTTTCGACGCAATCGCGATCAAGGGACACGCAATGTTTAAAAGAGAGCATGTCGTGACGTCTGGAAAATCACTGTTTCGAGAAAAGCGCCCTAGCGCCCTCTTCCTTTCGACGCAATCGCGATCAAGGGACACGCAAGTCAGTTTTCACCTCTGGACAATAGAAGGTAAGGCCTAGCAACCCCCGAAGAGTTCATTCAAGCACATCAGCATCGACGGTCTCCTCACCAACCAATCAGTGACCAGGATGTGAGAAGCGGCTGAGAATAGCGCACCCCGCCCGCACGCACCCCGCCCGCACGCACCAGTCGACTGGGCAGTGTGCAAGCTTCACGCTTCTGTTAGCAGCAAGAAGCAAACTAACCAATGAGATCACTCTGGTCGTTGTTAGGGGCGGAACCTATCTGTGGCGCTCAATCCAAATTTTAGAACCAGTTTCTGCTTCGTTGAAACGCCAAAAAACATGGCTCAGAAAAACGCTATTTTTTGGTCTTTCCTTTGATCATTTTGCTTCAAAATTTCGACAGATGATAGAAGACATGTTAGACTCCAATAATATATCAAAATCAGAAAATCGTAAGTTTTGACCAATTTTAATGCTCTGACTTCAAACTCGATTTTCACGGCTTCGACCGTGAGCGACTTTAGGACCTTTTTGTTGTAGCGGGTCACATACTGTTGTATTGTCAAAATGCGTTTACCAAAAAAGTATTAGGACTGTATGACTGTGTCACCAAAGTAATGGCAGGGATCCATGATACCATTTCACTGAACATATAATGCACATTATATGATTGAGGATGTAATGCGTAAATCATCCATAATTCTGTAACACAAAGAATGAAAAGAACAAAACAATAGAGAATTGTGTAGTTCTCTGTACTTAAGCAGGCTTTGAACTTTGAGAGCACATTTGCATACAAGCACAACAAGGACACACAGTTGGCTGATCCGCACAAACACTATACAACCCTCCTATACAGGCCTTGCAAGTAATTAAAAAAAAGAACAACAAAGAAATTTGACAATAACATCATCCTGAGGAGTGTCGATACATGTAACAAGGCTGTATCACAAATAAATGGGGAAAGGTTCGTGGTTTCTTCAATGTACAAGAAAATTGACAGAATAAAATGTTCAAAGTAGTATCATTATTATTCTGACCTTAGGCCTTTATGCATTATGCAATCAATTAACTTCCTATGTAATCTACAAATAGCAATGACACACAAACGAACAACCAAAAAACTACAATTTCCAAGAAGCTGAAAAGAATGTATTTTGTGTCCTGAGACCTGTCAATCAGAATTTGGTGGTATTCTTGACATAGCATTATCTTTAGTGATATTTCAAGTCTACTGTGCACATCTTCCATACAGTATGTTGGGTTGTGTTGCAGAAATTTGCAGTGTAGGCTGCTCATTTGAACAAAAATGCACATGAAGACATGCACAAACACACAGTTGACCAATAAACAATCCACTTGACATCTTACTGTGGCAAGAGATTTTGTAGTTATTAAGTTGTCTGAAAGAAGTATGAAACATGCTGTTTTTAGGTACATTACAGATTTAGATACATTTTGGGGGTTATTTGTGAGCGTGAGTATATGGATAATTTGGGGGTTATTTACACTGTATTTGGAAATACAGTGGACTCCCGTTATAACGAAGTGCTTGGGACCGGCAGTTTTCTTTCATTATATCAAAATTTCGTTATAACCAAACAAAGAAACAATAGAGAACATAGAGCTGATAATGTTGGAGCCTAAATTTTTTCTTCATTGTAACCAGAATTTCGTTATAACCGTGTTTATTATAACAAGACTGCATGGTAGCTTTTTCCATTCTTAGAAATTTAACTGGAATGGTTAAAGAGACCTAATATTCAGTTCAAATTCAGTTCAAATTCTATTTCATATTTCCATTTTCTCAATGATGAGATTACAAAATTATTGACAACAAAACAAGAATACAAAATATATACAATCATGTCTTTTGATTGTAGAAGAAAAAGAAAAAGAAAATATACTTGACACAAATGTACATGGTCATATCGTGTGAAAATGTCACTAGTGAGTATAAGAAATATGATGGGGCCTACATAAAAGCCTTAAAGCTTGTAAAACTGTAGGTTCCCGAGTTCATAGGCATATAATTTTACACGGAGAACGGATATGTTTGTCTTGACCAACTAAAATTACACCAGTACAAAAAATCGACGAGTAATAAACTAATGAACCACATAGATAATGCACAAACCAGACTGCATACAAATCTCGCAGTGTTTGAAAAACAAAAATGCTATATTATTAAAAGATGTATCGGTACCATGAAATAACTTACTTGGTGCTGCGGACAAGGACAAAAGACTGGGAGCATAGAAAGGTTGCTAAAAGCTTGGTAGTGTGTATCTACTAAGTAATAACTGTTTTAATTTGCATTTGAAGGTGAATAAAGATAAGGAAGAAGCGATATCTAGAGGGAGATCATTCCAATATCTGGGTCCAGTAAATATAATTGTTGTCTTTGCAAAAATAGTGCGAGTACGGGGAAGGTGATAGGCGTCACTCTGACGAGTGGGATAACAGTGGATAGAGCGATTCCTTTTGAACATGTGGATAAAAATAGATATACTAATCTGTACTCTGTGGTGAAATTTGTATCACTTCTGGAATTCCCAGGCTCTGTACCAAAGACAGAGACTATTATCATTATTATTAGCATGGTCATTAAGACATGGGAGTGCTCATTGTCTTTGTCCCTCAAGAAATCCAGAGCAATCTGATAGAGCAATCTGATTGGGCAAAGTCCTCTCAACATACCTTCTTAAGTTACTTTTGAAAGTTCTTGCAATGCCATGTGAAAAGAGGACTACATCCTTTAATAGCAATTCCACATCATATTTACAAACATGTAAGTCAGCTTTTTAAGTATATAGTTATAAAGTCAAACCAATTTAATGAATGAATGATACGGCTTATTTAGTACAATGTTTGCATTTTCCTTCAATAATTAAACTGGTAACTGCATGCAAACTACAGGTGATAATATCATCATCTTCCACATTTCAAACTGGTTATTCAAATGCCACAAAAAATACATGTTTTTGCTCCATAATTTAACAACTACAACATTTTTCTCAACAAAAATTTATTCTTAGCAGGTTATGAAAACATAGCAAACATTGGGTGCTATCAATGATACAAGATATTCCTTTTCAGAGTTCAATATTAGACGTGGCTTGATGGGCATTTAAAATTCAAAATGGATTGATAATGTTATGTTTCCTTTATTTTACAGCCACTAGTTCTATTTATAAAGGTCCCCAAATGTCAGATTTGCAGATTTAAACTGCCCAAATGGACCACCAGTGAAAAGAGTGAGTGTCAAGCCCTGCTTTTTAATATCACTTTCTATCAAAAGGGGAAATTGATTTGTGTACGAGTAAATCAAATATAAAAAGTACAGTTGATGTCAATGTGAGACATGTGAGGCCAAGACACCGTCACCTCACAAGCTTTTAAATCACTGTACTATTTTAAAATTCCATTACTTTCTTCTTACACAGGTTTGCTTTAGATGAAACTTTTACCATCTATGTCTGTTAATATTTCCTCTTTTCATTTTAATACCAAACTTAAATGTGATGTGGGAGTGCACTTCACATGGCATCAAATCAGACATGAATGTAGAAAAAAAAAATGGGATGGCAGCACACCAATTGTACCTATTAATAACAATGCACACTATAACAAAACCCATACAATCCATGCGAGACAAATACTACAAATGTGACAGCAAACTACAAAAAACACATTTGACAAAGCGATTCACACAACATAAAGCATGACATCTGTCTTTGATCAATTAAAACAATTAAATTTTACTTCAACTTAAACAGTAAAAAATAAAATGCAAACACCTTTGTGGTGAAGTAACAACGATAAAGTACTGTAAAAGTGAAAATTTTCGCAGTGTTGGAAATTTTCGCTTTGCACAACCAGAAACTAGCGCGAAAATAAAAGCACACAAATATATTTGCTTGCCATATATATGTGTTTCAGTTGTTGAGGTCTTGATTCTGTGGAATTAAAAACCCACAAAATTCTTCTTACCCAGCCGAGCGGGAAAATTTGTCTAGCGAAAATATCCACTTTTACAGTATATTGTAACAACAGGAACTTCAAGTACACAAACACACCATGACAACTGAGGTTAAGCATCTTGACACATCATTTTGAGTATCCTCCCTTCATAGGCAAAATGTAGTGTGCTAACAGGAATTGGTTACATTGTATACAAAATGTACGACTCTTAAATGCACATAGGGTACAACTGTTACATAACCTTCATACCATTTTACAGGATAAGGACAGATTGGGGAAACCAAAAAGGGAAGCAAAACAGGGAGTTTGAGGATAATGACGATCATAACTTACATAGTTTGCTATAAGATCGGGATGGTCCCTTTCAATACCATCATCCAAGATGGAGACAACCACACCCTTCCCTGTGTAGCCTTGTTGCCAGGCTGGTAGAACATTCATATCCAGGCCGGGCCCTCGATTCTAGGGGGTGCCAAAGGGGGAAAAAAAGAGAAAAGAGAAATGACAAAGAGAGATAGAAAAAAACAACAACAAATGTTGGTGGACATGCTTGAGTGAGATCCCTGCAAAAGAATCACAGCCTTGAAGTTCCTTGCGAGGCCATGGCAACTTACACTTCATACACCATATAACACATATTTTTCATGGTGTTTCTTCCTGGATCATTTCTAAACACAACAGAACAATTGGCAAATGAGATGTAGAACACGTTTGTACATGTTGAAACAAGTGAATTCGCTTTTGGCATTGCATTATATCGCGTAACAACTTGATGACAAAATTTCTTTTAAAACAAAAATAGAAGTTTTACCTGCCATCAATACCAGATACAATTTTAATGTGCCTACTGGGAATGGAAGGGAGGGAGTTTTGCATCTTATTGTTCAGAATGTGAGCTCATGGCAGAATAGAGATTGTCAATAATGACAGTTTCAGTGTGACCTTTCTGCAATGTCCCTTTAAAAATCAAGCCTTCTACTTCAGTGGTTGTCTTGTCTTTTTTGGTTTTTTTACAAGTAGAATTAAAACTACGAGTCATGGATGATAGAGACCTCTGGTGGATGCTAGTCACGTTTATTGCTGGCAATTTCTAATCATCGCTGTCAGAATGACACTGATGAATATCTAGTCAGTGAAAAGTCTGAACAAGTGTAAAACGAAGAGGGGAGAAATTACGGAGACAGAAAAAAAGAATGCACAAGTGAAAAAGTGCAGCTTGATTACGGTGGTAGAAAGTAGCACAGTACATGTAGTTAGCTTCTTTCTTTTTTTTTGCCAGAATAGATCAATATTAACTAATTGAGCAATCAAGTACTGTACTATGGTAATATAGAGAGCCTGATTTACAATGAATGGCTCATTTATCCACCAAGCTACATGTACCCAATTATTCTTGTTGACATGAACTTTACTTGACCCCATATTTATGACTCTGTAGTCACCAAGTCTGCATATTTTTGCCCATTCAGTACATGCTCTCATAGCTCCATGGTATGATCATGCAAAGAAAAAATACACTCAGCAAGGATTTACAACACTGTAATTGAGGACAACATTTTAGGTAAACAAAATGTCTCGCCAATGCTCTGCCACTGTCATTCAACATCACACAAAAAAGTGCCAATATGCGACCTGCTGTAAGCCATTCTGTAGTACCAGGGAGGTGTTTCCTCTCACCTCCCTGGTAGTACACAGATCTAACTTTGTGACACCCTGGACTGCATGGAAGACCAACTAACAAACATTTAGTTTCAAACAGTATCAATATCACTCATAAATTACGTATCATACATGATACTCATATGAATAATTCCAAACAAAAAGTATACTATGGAAGAGACTAAAGACCTACAGTACATGTATGTGGCAGTTGACAAGGATTTGATGTAAAGATATCGATAGGACAATAGAAACTCAAGAAAGAAAGGGAAGTGTCCTGTACAACCTTTCTATGATAATGCAACTTACGCAATTGTAGTATCGAGAGCACCAGGAAATGTGAAATCCCTTTCCCTATCTAGAACATGTAATTATATCAGTTGCAATCATTTAAATGAATTGATGAATAGAAGTTTATTTTTGAGCTATATATGGAGTCTGCAAACAGCTTGACTATTAAAGGACTTTTACAGACAAAATAAACAGGCCAGGTAAGTATGCAATATAGAGATATATATATTATGGTACATGCATTTAAGTGTATCATAAAAAGTTTGCACTCATTCCAGGATTGTTTGCCAAACTAAATCACAGACCATATTGCCAATGATATATGAACCAGTATCCGGTGACTTCAGCTTATTTGGCAATGACCAAATAAATGCCCTCATTTGTAAGTACACATGCTGAGATGAATGTCCTTCCTCATCCAGATTCAGCCAAATAGAGCTTGAATATTGCCTTACCACCTATACAGTGACGTCAGCTTGTATTTCCTGTTGCTTGATTAGCCATGGGCAATCAAAGTTGAATTTGACACTGGCAACATTTTCCTTGGTGCACTGGCAAGAATTGTTCTAACAGCACTGTAAATTGTGTTATTGCCATTTAGAATGTATTATGCCACTTTACCTGTATGAATTTCAGATCAACAACACAAGAAACAAAATGCAAAGTCACAGTGCTTACATACAGTGTACACAGTATGTTGGTAAAGATTCCTATACTACACATAGGAGTGAAAAGGTCTCTTAATATGGGTTCTCTTTTCACTACAGCATTTAAAAAGGGTCAGGAAACTCTGTACAAACGGCACAAATGTTGCCTTTTGGAGAATCAGTAGGAATTTCAGAGATGAAAATATAAACGTACTTGTGACATACACTGCACCATATGTCCCAAAAAAAATTACAACGGGGCCCTACGCAATGATATCTTTAAAAATATTGCATCAATCTAAATACAAATTCAGGGTATGAAACTATAACTCATTGTCCACATCTTACAGAAAACCCCATTCGATTTGCTTCAGTGGTCAAAAAGAAATGAGGAATTTTGTAGAGGATGTCGGGAATCTCTTTTGTCCAAGTTCTGTCTATTGTTCACACACAAAATCATTGAAGTGCTAAACTTGGAAGAATCAGACTCATGACATGCTTTACTACAATCCACATTTCTCTGTGACCGCTTAACCAAATCGAATGGCGATTTCTGCAAAATAGAGCTAAGATGTTATATTTTAAGACTCTGAAGTAGCATTGAAAAAAATAATCATATTGGATGTTATCAATGCAAAAATCTGATTGTAATTTTTGTGGGACATACTGCAGTATGTCCCCAAAAAATTACAATCAAATTTTCGAATTGATAACATCCAAAATGATCGACCTGTCTAAGTGCTACTTCATAGTCCTAAAACATTAACATCTTAGCTCTATTTTGCAGAAAACCCCATTCAATTTGGTTAAGCGGTCACAGAGAAATGTAGATTATTGTAAAGCGTGTCATGAGTCTGATTTTTCTGATTTTAGCAATTCAATGCTCTAGTGCGTGAATAATAGACAGAACTTGGACAAAAGAGATTCCTGACATCCTCTACAAAATTCCTCATTTCTCTTTGATCAGTGACGCAAATCGAATGGGGTTTTCTGTAAGATGTGGTCAATGAGTTATAGTTTTATACACTGAATTTGTATTTAGATTGATTCACTATTTTTAAAGATATCATTGCGGGGGGTCCCGTCGTAATTTTTTTTTTGGACATACTGTACAAAGAGTGTATGTTCATGAGTGGTGTATGATATGTCATATGGCAAATCCAATCCTGTCAATTTCTTCTCCACTAACTGACTCTGCAATAAATACAGTCTTGTTGCCTTTGAATGCCACCAACAATTCACAGGCTACAGTTTTTTAATAGCAATAATGACGCATTTAAGAGGATGCAAATGTTAAGAAAATTATGTTCCATGATTCTGCAGCATGTTCACACTGGCTATAATGAATATAAAAAAAAATAGACAAATAGAATGGAAGAGGTTTCATCAAAATCAGACCTGAATCATAAATTCATGTAATTTAACAGTTTTCCACATTTTCGTAATTCACTGATTTCCTTTTAAAACTGTTTGCAAATCTTCACAAGATTTATCTCACATTCAATTAATACCAATAAGATACAGTATCCTTTGCACCAAATAATTGTATTCTTGCACCAACTTTAATAGCAATCTCACCGCTTTCAGGAAAAAGACTTAAAGGGGTTGCAGTTGCTATCAAAATCATAGAGAGAAAACATATTTTCCATCATAGTTTTGTGTACAAACCAATTTCCAGTGAATTCATTATTACTTATAAAAAAATCCAACCATTGTTATTGGAACAAAAGGTGAGCATACTCGAGTGACATGGGGTTAGTTTTTCATTTCATTCCTGAAAACTAGGAGATGTACTGCGGTAAGATTTCATTCACAGTGTCGGGAGACATTATTCTTCGACCATGGCTGATGCATAAGTTTCAAGACATTTGCAAAAGGGTATATAATGTGTATGACCTTTAAGTGGATTTTTCGTTTTTCCAAAAATGGTCTAAACAGACTTGACTTACCAGATACCATATGGGCCACTTTGGGTCATTGAGGTGTGGATTGTAGGGAAGGAGATCTCGTTTTGTTCTCTTCTTGGCCACCTGCTGTTCAAACCATAATACCTGCAACAAATGAGAAAATGCAATGTTACTTCTAAGTCATTACCAACAAATCACCTACATACAAGCTTTAAAGGACAAGTTCACCTTTATAAACATAAGGATTGAGAGAATGTAGCAATATTAGTAGAACACATCATTGAAAGTTTGAGGAAAATCAGACAATCCGTTCAAAAGTTATGAATTTTTAAAATTTTTGTGCAGCAACCGCTGGATGAGAAGACTACTGCAGTGTATGAATAACTTGCGTACAACAATATAAGGAAAATATAAAGAGAATTTCACAAAATTCCATCTTTTGAAAAAAGTACACATTCCCCTGACTCGTTACCGACAAATGTTATGGGCAATATTATTCCCCCTGCCTTTAGAAAGAGGCAAGTCAAGAGCTCTTTTATTATGCGAAAAAAATGAAAATATGTTGAATTTTCTTTTACATTTTCTTTATACTGTTGTACGCATATGACTCACAAGCTGTAGTAGTCTCCTCATCCAGCGGTTCCAACACAAAAATTTTAAAAATTCATAACTTTTGCAGCGATTGTCCAATTTTCCTCAAACTTTCACTGATGTGTTCTACTAATATTGTTGCATTCTCTCAATCCTTATGTTTATGAAGGTGAACTTGTCCTTTAATATGTAACATACCGATAATTTAAATGCTTTCAAACATGCAGTAAAATGGCATAAAAGCAGAAACGCTGGAATGACCTTAGGTCTTCTGAGATTGAATTAAAACATCTTCATTGATTTTGATATCACTGTAGGAAAGAAAAATTACTGTGACACCATAGATGTACATGTAGGCCTATGCCATATAAAGCCTGATAAGGATATTCTGGTGACATAGTAGATGCTTCAAATTTGCTAGTAACTTTATGTAAATTGTACCTGTAATGTTTCAATCACTGCAGACTTACAAAAAAAAAATAAACAAATAAAAACAAACAACAAACAAACAAAAAAAATTGGGTTGATTTTGTTTTCTTCCCTTCATCATATATTGTGCAGTCAGATTATATTACAGTTGTACCTGTACTTATTACTTTCATCTCTATGGCACATCACGCAGCATCATAAAAAGGGTTAAATGCATAATTTCAAAAGCATAAAACCATTGTATGTTTCAAATGTATAACTGTAATTGCTGCTTGGTGACATCACTATCAGTACTATTCACTGAAGTACTGGCTTGATCTTTGTTAGTTTATTTCATCTTACTGTTGTTTGTTTTTATTTGTTTCTATACAAGGAATTCTTTTTTTAAAAATGGTCAACACACACACACAAGGTACTCTGTATTTTACATTGTACAGACATGACCTCAGACATTTTGTTAACAAGTCCACCTTCATTGACATGTGGAATGAATGAATGCAACAATATTAGTAGAACACATCATTGAGAGTTTGAGGAAAATCGGACAACCCGTTCAAAAGTTATGCAGTTTTGAAGATTCTGCGCAGTCACTGCTGGATGAGAAGACTACTACAGCTTGTGATGTCATATGTGTACAACGATATAAAGAAAATATAAAGAAAATTTAACATATTTTCACTTTTCTCGCTTAATAAAAGGTCACTTGACTTCCCTCTTTCAGAAGGCAAGGGGAATAATATTACCCATAACATACGTCGGTGACAAGTCGAGGAAATGTACACTTTTTTTTTCAAAAAGTAAAATTTTGTGAAATTCTCTTTATATCATTGTTCGCATGTAATATCATACACTGTAGTAGTCTTCTCATCCAGCAGTGACTGCGCAGATACTTTAAAAATTCATAACTTTTGAACGGATTGTCAGATTTTCCCCAAACGTTCACTGATGTGTTCCACTAATCTTGATGTGTTCCACTAATCTTGATGCATTCACTCAATCCACAAGGTGAACTTGTCCTTTAATGGATTTTAAGTTTGTTCAGTCTACATGAAACCACTCTGAATACTGCCTCTCATTAATCCCACCATTAAAAAAGAAATAAAAAAATAAAAATGCTGTATTTGTTACCTGATTACTAGTTTATCTTACTTGCAGTCAGTATCAAAAGAACAAAAGCTTGTAATTCTTCATTCATTTCATTCATGATTTAATGCCCAGGTATGCTTCATGGGTTTATCAGTTGAACTTTTTTGTTCAGGTAGGAGCAGGCTTTTATGAGGGTCATCGACCCCTTGACTCTCTTCCATGTCACGAGTGCTTTAACTCTAAACCAATTGACTTAATTCCTTCTTGCACTGTTGCACTTTTAAAGCTCTGGACCATCGAAGCAAGGAGATGACTGTCTTTACAGGGGACTGCATCCCAAATAAATGTGGATTGAATGAGTGCAGCTACATTAGAAAATTAACAGTAAAGTTGGACAAAAATTGAACAATCCATTCCAATGAAATTAATGAATCTTTAAAGTTTTGATCAGTGCTGCCATTGCAGTTAAAAAAAAAAAAACAGTTTGTAATATCACAGCAGGCCAAAAATGTCAAGAAAATATACAGAAAATTTAAAAAAAATTGTTATGAAAGTACACATTCCTTCTGAAACTCAGCTTTTGCTGATATATGTTAGGAGTAATTTCATTCCCTCGTCTTCTAAAAGTTACAGTCAAGCACCCTATCATTTTGCTAGAAAAATGAAACTAAACTGTGACATGTCTGAAGTTTCATAAAGCAATGATACCACATGGATTTAACTTAAAACTGTGAAAATTAATTCATCTTTTTAATATTTTGTCAGATTTTTCCTCCAACTTCAATTATGTAAGTATAATTAACTGATTTCAATTGGAGGCAAAAACCCTTTAAGCACAAGAAAATCCTTACATTCTATAAAAATAGACAGTCTGTTTGCTTTGGAATTGCATTTACGACTTTTGCTTTTAAAATTATTTTTATGAATGCAAAAGAAAAAAAGTCAACAACTAATTTCAAGAAACTTTGGTGCAGTGGAATCTTCCTTTGATATAATATAGGGGGAGGGAGAACTTTCCAATCATTCAGTAAAATGTATTAATTATGCAACAAGTGCAGGAAGGAAACAATGCTTCCAATCCGGGCCTGTTGTTTTAAGGGTGTCGTCACACAGGGTTTACTGAGAGAATCCATCTTTGTCGACATACAAATGTACTCAGCAAACAGATTCCAGCACTATGCAGGGGTCGCACTTAACTTTTTTTTTGACTAGCCAGGCGGACTACTTAGAATCAATTTTGACACTGAAGCAATATTTTGGCTAGCCAGACGGACTAGTAACTTCAGAATTTTATGATTTTTAGCTAGTCCGATGTGATTTTGGGTGGCCAATGGCCAGCGCACCATCGCCAATTTCGAACCCTGCTATGCCTATATGGAGCTTTAAGAGCTCTTTGGCAGTGTAACTAACAACTTGAACTTGAAGTCATAAAGAGACTAGATGGATCTATTTTAATCTACCACCTGTCACATTGAGTAGTTTTTATCATAGTCTAATGACTTAAAAATTAACTGACCAATATTACTCATCATCCAATAACAGCACAAACATACACAAAACAAACACAAATTATACAAATTGACACACACAAACATCACTTATAGGTACATTATTCTCTCTCTTTCTAATATCTCATTCTAGTCCCTCTTCCTGTAGCAATCTTAAATGTGATATAATTGTCTTCTTGGTTGTAATGGATAGACTCACTGTTCACGTTATAAACAGTCTTTGTGCTGTTGGATTTTATTTTCTCATTCTGTTTCCCCCGCTGCAAAGATTACAACACTACAAAAGTACCATTCTCGTAATGGAGAAATCAAGACGAGTCTCACTATCTTATCAATCCGGTCTCGAGATGAAAAAATGTTTGCAATGAATTTCCTGAGAAATTGTGAAGAGTTTCACTTCCTGTGGTTTCCCTATCTACCAACAGGTACTGTACATTCTGGGCATCCCCTACTGTAAGCCCAATAATTATGAGCTATTAGTTCTGTTTATATTTGGAAGGCATTTCAGTAGTACCGGTACATTAAAAACATGTATTTCTGCCAGTGGACTTGATTTTCATTTGCAATATCAAAGCATAATGAAACACATAGGTTATTGCATTAATATCCCATTGGCTCCTGTGGTAAATAGCAATCTAATACGCCTTATTTTGTTGCCAGTTGAGCGAACACTTGCCGAGTGTGCGAGTCACTACTTTTTTTGTGTGCAAAGTCTACCGGTACTTCAAATTCTCATAGCTAGGACCCACTTTTACAGTGTTTGCCTTCTCTAGATAATGATTTAAGATAATAATATAAATATTTGATGGCTTTGTTTCAAGGAATACCAGGGAATAATGTACTTGGGCAATTCCACGGTAAATGGGTAGTTTTATGCACTCTAGACATAGAGCAATTTCATTTGAATATATTTGTTTTAATCATCTTTTTTTGTTTATTTCGTGAATGAATGTGGCAAGGTGAAATAAAATATTCAACCTCGTTGAGTCTTTTTGTCATTTTTTTGTGATCTGCTGGTTTGTTTGTTTTTATTTAATATTGTTGATAATGTGCAAATTTGAAATAAAAATTGACATAAATTGTAACTTGTATAAAATAAATTTTCTTAGAAGACACGCACCCTGGATGGATTATAATTCAAAATTTATCGTCAATGCACCGAGAAATCATTTTCTTGTTCGCCCTGAACGATTACACGAGTTTTGAGAGAGTGGAAAGCAAGCTGGACCAAAAAGGTCGGCGTTCTGTCCTACTTCAGTTACGTACGTTCGGCCTCAATTTCGTTTGGTTTCCAGGCGTCAGAGTGCAGTTATTTTGTGTTACATACACTTTGCTGACCACAGTTTCAAGTTAGGTTTCACTAGTTCAACAGAAGATTAAATCAAATATTTAATATCCGTATTCAAAGTTACCAAATTCAATTTTCTGTCCACGCCGCGAACGTACGTAACTGCTGGTTGAGACACTCCAGAGTCGTTCGATTTAACACGGAAACGCCGACACTACCCTGAAGTTAGACATCTGCTTTCGGTTTCGCGCCAAAAGCATAGCTGTCTTTTCAGAACATTTAGTTATCTAGCTTCAGCTTCCGTTTCTAATTCTGTCCAGTATGTTACGTGCGTTCAGTGGGTACGCTCCGCTTGGTGGGACGCACGAACGGTGGACAGAATCGACAATCGGTCTTCGTTACGTGTGTTCGCACGCGCGTAACTCAGACAGATCGTTCCCATGTCTTGCTTACCTGCTCGTTTCGCGCCGTTCTGTCCGAGGTTGCGTATCGTTCGCATGAAATTTCCCGTGTTATGTCTGCATTGCGTACAATCCAGCATCGACTGCTCAGATCTGAATATGACGGAGGTGATTACGACTCTCGCTGACAAAAGGTAAATTTTGCATTCTAGAGTAGAATCTTCCGTATTTCTAGGATTAATGGCCCTGCTGGCATTATTAGAAATTCTTTTGAGATTCTCTGTATGCTTGCTTTCACTACTCGTTTTCGAGTTCACACGGACGATAACTGAGCCAAGTCCCACATGTGTTATTTTTTGTCAGTAAATTCTTCGTTGCTTCCAGCTTCAAACAATCTTTCTTTTCATCTTTTCGTAATATTTTTTCCTCAAAATAAAACCAAAATGACAGTGACAGAACAGCAATGAACGAAAGCTAAGTCAAGAGTGGTACTTAAAATGGCTGAATACAAGTTTAACTCCACTGTCCATCGTGAGCTGACGCACTGTAACCGTGTTAACGTTAACTCGCTATTCAGTTTACGAAACGAGTGTAACTGTAACATTTTAATATTGAATTTCGAAAGCCAGGCTAGCGCTACGCTAGTGACATGAGTCCTAAGTGCAAGTGTAACCACACGATATCGTTAGTGTATGTAGACACCCATGATCAAACAAGTTAGAAAAGAAAATTTACCAGGCCTACATCGGGATTTGACTTGATTTATTTCTGCCTAAGCAAAGTGCAAACTCGACTTCTAACGTTGTTAAAGTTGTCCTTCAGCCACATGATGAGCTCATGGATTGCAGTTCTCTCATGATATGATTAATTTATTTAGATTCTATTTCTATGTTTTGATGTAGACTAGACAACTAGCAACTGATGTGAGAAGCTGTGCTGCCCTGTTCTGCACCTTTTAGTAGTGATTCAATCTGTGTCTTGAGTGACCAGAGCGTCCCTTTGATGATCATGCTGATGCCCAGCCTGTCTGCTTTCCAGTGTTACGGTGAGGTGTATATACATATTTTTGTGATTTTGCGGGAGGGCTCGTTGGAGCTAAGTGACCCTGACTCAATGTACAATATGTCCATAACACCCTGTCTTTTGTGGCCTGGACAGTTATCTGTGCAGAGCCTCATTCCAGCTGTCGCACCATCCACCATGCATGTTTGCTCTTTGCTGGCCTGTGTCGTGTCCTAAAAACGATCCCTGTCATGAAATCAGCCCCAAATCTTTCTGCTCTAATAAATATATGACATGACCAAAGTTCCGCAACTTCACTTCGCAGAAATTCTGCGATGTTATGTTTATTTACAGAACTATTTTGTATTTATTTAATGAAGATTATAAATTTGTATTGCATACATGAATTAATGACCACTAAGCAAATTGTGTAGGAGATATTAAATCTCTTTCTACAGTGGAAAACAAACATTACAAGTAACAGTAATACCTTTCAAAGAAGCCATGACCTCCATATTTTTAATGCCATGCTATTATGTATTGTAAATATTTTATTTGTAGATGTCATAGAACTGGTACATGTGTAGTCTTCATGTTGTTGTCTTCCATGATATTTTGGTCCATTGTCATGTAGCCACATGTGTGCATGCACTGTATTTGGGGTTTTCTTCTGATACGATTATCACTATAGAAGCTGCGTGGCCCTGTTCTACAGCTCGTGGTGGAGATTTTCTGAGTGCCCAGAGCATCCCTTCATCATGACTAGCCTGTCTGCTTTTCAGTGATAAGGTGTGAATGCATATTTTAATTTCATTATGTAATCTTCCTTTTTTTTTTTTTTGGCCAAAAAGGCTGCTACATTGGCACTCTTAAATATATTAAGGGTGCATAATATATATATATATATATATATATTTTCTTTTTTCCAGACCATGACAAAAAAAAAAGTTCCTTTTATGTACATGACTAGTTCTTATTCATTTTTAAAGTATATAAATTTATAGTGCATACATGAATAAATGATTGCAGAGCAATTTGTGTAGGATGTTTGTAGGAGATATTGAATTGCTTTCTACAGTGTGAAACAAACAGTGATTGTTACCCTTCAAAGATAGAAGCCATGGCCTCCATATTTTTTGACACTATGGCATATTCTTTTTTATTATAAAGATTTTATCATAGATATCTTTTTGAATGATTATGTACAATTATAGTTAGCCCTCCTTTTGTTGTTTTTGGTAATATCTTTATCCGTTGTCGTGTAGCCATATCTGTGGTTATCGGGGTTTTCACCCTATGTTACTATCATTCTATTTATAGAAGCTGCATTGCCGTGTTCTACAGCGTTTGGTGGAAATTTTTTAAATCTCTGAGTGCCCAGAGCATCTTTTCATCATGCCAAGCATGTTTGCTTTCCAGTGATAAGGTATGTATGCATATTTTCATGAAGTTGCAATCAATTCTCGGTATCGCCAGTGCGCAAAAAAATTCTGTGCATGCTGAAGAGCTCTGTCACAGATACACTTTGGGATTCTTTTGTGCCCTTGTTCACTTCTGGTTGTCTCACGCTAAGAGGTCGCAGTTCCCATATGATTCAATGGAGTTAATTGTCTGCTTTTCCATTGCCATCCCTTTTTTCTTGGTTAAAATTCAGCTTAAAAGAGTTGGAAGTTTTTAAGTTTTACTGATTCAATGTGCTGGTCACATGATGGAAAGCGAAGAAATCTTCAACAAAAATACCTCTGGATAAAGATAGAGCATGATCTGAGTGCATGAGCAGCCAAAACCAGGTCAAGTTTGTCCTGTAAGCTATCTCATAATGCATCTAAAACACTGCTCTCCGCACGGCAACTAGGTATTGGCGATACCAAGAATTACACCTATCCTTTTTTTTTTTTTTTAAACTTTGGCCAGGAAAGGTTGCTAGGTGGGTTGATAGATTGGAGGTCAACTTTTATTTTTCTATGATAAACATACATTGCTTTTATGTACAGAAGTATTCTGTATTTATTTCCCAAAATCTATAAATATTGCATACATTACTAAATAATCAAACAGAAAAGAAATTCAAGAGGGCAAACATTGTGCAGAGGTGTTGATACTCAATTGCTGTCTGCAGCAAAAAATAGATATTACACATTACCTTTCGAAGATAGCGATAACTCACGGCCTCCTCCAAATTTCTATAATCCTATACAAGTGTATTCAAAACTTATTGGAAATGTTTTATTATTAGATGTCATTGAATGAAGATTGTTAGATAAAACACAGCTCTTCAAATTGGATGGCTACACATACTTTTGTGGTCTACAGTAACAGGTTTTTTTTTTCTAAAATTCCATTTTTAAAAAAAATAAGAGTCTACTGTATTTGTAGTTTGTGTATTTTATTGCTTGGTTTACGGAATAACTATGCAGCAAAATGTTTTAACTATATTTCAATTGCGGGTGACATGTACATGGCTTTTGAACAATCTTTTATCTGCACTCAGTATGTAGGAATATTCCAAACTTTCAAAAATTGTGATAAAACGAACTCAATATATGTATTTGTTGATTATGTATGTATAATTTTTTTTTTTTTTTTTTTTTGACAGGTAAAAGACATCCTGGATGATGACTTGATGAGGAAACCAAGGCATGGAGTTTTCAAGTGGTTGTTCAAAGACAACCTCTCCGGAGAATCTACAAACAATATCCTGTGCAGAATGCCTGATCCCATTCTCTTGGAGGAGCAAAGCACCACAAGACAGCAGTTGTTGTTGTTTTTTCTTCAAGTTGTAAACTATATCAGATATGACTTGAGCTTTTAATTTTTTGCAAGATACAATGTACTAAGAAACCACTTATGAAATTTTTATGAGCATACAATTCTACAAGGAATTCAAAGTTTAGCTTATGAAACATGGTCTTCAAATGGCTGAGGTATGAAACCACAAATTAAACCAATGTTACTTAAATAGAAGATCTGGGTTTCAACTTTTATGAGGATCACTTTGTTCAACTTTCTTTTTGGATATCTCAGCCTTTTCAAAACTGATTTTCACTTAAGTAAACTTTCAATGCCTTTAAGAGAACCTATATGCTATTTCAAAAAGTTAAAAGCTGAGTCATCACCTAAATCAATACTTACCATCCCTTTTGTTGTAAAGCAAGATATAAACAGGGATACAACTGAATAAAAAAGTTGTTACATTAGCTGCTTTGTTTCTTACTGTGGCTGATGAACATTAAGGCGATACAAGAACGAACAATGTCAGTTTTTATTGTGTTCAGAGCCTGTATGTTGATTGAGTTTGGAATATGATGACTGAAATTCCAGGATGGGCCTTATACACCATTTGAATGCATATGTATCGAATGGGCGGGCACATAAAAAGGGTGGGTTTTTTTGTGCGTGTGTTTTTTTTTTTTTGTGTCTAATTTACAAATCAACGCATAGATTGTAAAGTTAAGAGTTCTCCGACAGTACCTGAACATTTCGGAAAGTGTTATTCTTCGAAAACAGTTGATGGCACATTAACTTTTTTATGTTTCTTACTGTGACTGATTTACATTAAAGGTCCAGTTTACCTTTGGGAGCAGTGATTTGAAATATGTTCAAGATATCACATTTGATGCATATAGTGTCAGTCTGTTGTATCACAATATCCTACCATTTAAAATGTTTGCAATAAAGCCGAAAGTATAAGGAGATATCAGTATTATTCTTGATAATAATATGTTTCTTAACTATGGCTGATGGACATTAAGGCGATAGAAGAGTGAACAATGCAAGTTTAATTCTTGTTTATGGAGCCTGTATGAGTCTAGATACACCATATAAAAATGTACACTGCATTGAATTGGCAGGCAAAGAAAAGGGTGCTTTCAAATTCATGGAATTTTTCTGTCAAGATGTTTTCATTGCTGTCAGGCAGAAGCTCGGTGGTCTAGTGGAGATGACGCCTGTCCGGAGATCAGGGGGTCGTAGGTTCAAATCCTGCTCGAGTATGTACGTCCATGATTTATTAATTTTTTTTTCTGCTGTCAGGCAGAAACTCGATGGTCTAGTGGAGATGACGCCTGTCCGGAGATCAGGGGGTCGTAGGTTCAAATCCTGCTCGAGTATGTACGCCCATGATTTTTTATATCATGGCTACTATAGAAACACTGAACAATTCAGAAAGTGTCATTCTTTGTGTATTGATTTCCTATTAGGATTATTTCCGTAATGAATGTTACAACTATTCATTTTCAAATGAATGTAAATTGAAATGAATAGATTTAACTGTTGCACTAGTTATCAAATAAGTTTCTTTTCACATTGATATCAGCTATTGGTACATTAACTGCTTTATGTTTCTGACTGTGGCTGATGGACATTAAATGCAATAGAAAAATGAACAATGCAAGTTTTAATTCTTGTTTCCAAAGCCTGTGTGTTGATTGAGTTTGGGATGTGATGACTGAAATTCTAGTTAATTCCTTATAAACTGTATCAATACATTTGTATGTAATTTTGTATCAGTAAAAAAAAAAATCACTTTAGTTTTAAATTTGGACAGGCAAATACAATCCACTTGATTTACATGTATGTGTATGTAGGAATATCAATTCAAGGTGTAATGGACACGAAATGGTAACTGCTGACCCAATGACAACAGCAAAATGCTCCTTTGCATACAGTATTTCGATATTTCAGCCGTTGTATATACAATGTACTGCACATTGGGGTTTAAAATGAACTACACAATATACTGGAGAATGGGAGTGTATTGTATACCTTGGAAATTAAAAAACTCTGTAAAGTTCAAGTTTCTGTCCTACTCTTGTGTTACATACGTTCACCACTAATGCAGTGATACATGTCATATCATGTACTTTGGAATTTCAAGAAACTCTATGCCAATGAAGCTTTGGCTTTTCCTCACACACACATGCACCCATACAGATATGAATATGACAACAGTTTGCCCGATTATGGAGGAACTTAGTACAAACATGATCTCACCTTTCGGATATGATGCACAAATTTTCTGGCATTAATCATGAATGCACACTTCAAAATGACACAAATAATGAATGTTTTCACAAATATGGACACCCTAAATTGTTCTTATCATAATGTATCAGCACAATAAATAGTGTCAGATGATTTGAAATCAATATTTGTATTCTTTGTATGAGGAATCCATCATTCCAATATTTCTGTCCTACTCTATGTGTTACACGCGTTCGCCCCATAGCTATTACACATGTCTTACTTACATACCCACTCAAGCTCTATTTGAATACAAAGTTATCTTTTCCTACTTAAAAATATTTAATATAGGTATTAGGCAACCAAACTCTGAAATATGGATACTCTGAAGACAATTTTAATTTTTCATGTTTTTCCAACCTAAAACTACCCATTTACTGTGGAAATGCCCACTTGATAGGGCAAATATTGCACTCATCCTCGATTATAAACTCCATATAAACTCCAAATTTTATTGTCCAAGAATGGAAATTCATTTTGCCCAATTGATCGTGGGCCCGGCAGCCACTGAGCAGCGCCAGATCGACATTGCTCTAACCTTTTCAACTGTTGAACGGCAAACAAGGTAGCAGCAACTCCAATCTTTTAACGTCTTTTGGTATGACGCAGCCGGGGTTTGAACCCACGACCTCCCGATTGTGAGGGCAGCCGCTCTACTCACTGAGCCAACACATCGGATTTGTGCAATATTGACCCCAATGGATACAATATCAACTTGCATTTCATTTTAATGCTGAAAACAAAAAGACCAGCATGGCTTATTCACAATCATCCACCAGCTTCATTAAATTGTCAAATATGACTTACCTTCGGCTCCTCTGACAAATGCACACGTCGAACTTGGCTGTGATCTGCCGATCTCTTAACTGTATGGTGATGGTCCATTAAGTGGTAATGGTCCTGAAATATCTGTGAACACAGAAAGTTAAAAAAAGATATTTATTTGCAAAAAGTATATAATGCTGACTTATACTGCACTGATATCAACATACACGTATCAAATCTACAGTTTTCTCCTCCTCTATTTATGCCAAGGATAACTGTGTTTAAATATAAAGTGTAAATAAAATCATTTTGATGCTTTTTTTTTCTATCCCTTGCAGTATACAATGTAGATGAATATCACATCTTTATAGTAGCACTGTCAATACTTCACACTTGCCATTTTTAGCGAAAAAAGCAAATCTTTACTTTTGCTCTAGTGTCACACATCAAGAAATAAGCAAAACTTTCCATCCTATAAAACATTGAACATATAAATTGCAGACCCCCCCCCCCCCCCCATGTATGTATTGTGATCAATGCAGGGAGGGACAGATGTTTACTGTAAGAGGTCACATCAAATTCCTCAGATAGCATTTGCCAATATTTAAATCAGTTCGTGACACAAAATCACAAATCATTGAAAACTTGAGTGGGAATCTCAATGACATGAAGAGAGCTACAACCACTTACTGTCACTAATGATCTAATACAAGATCATTATAATCATTACCTCAGTTATATATCCTGCAGGCATAATATCTCCAAACACAGATTTGGTCAAATATGTATTTTACCTCATGAACTGATTTTGTGCATGCAGTTACTAAGTAGTATCCACTAACGATGGTTTCATTTTTACAAATCAACAGACCTGTGCATTCATGAAAACCTTCAACATGCTGTACGTATGTAAATATTCCTCTTGTCCCTAAAATAGAGTGCAATTTATCATCTTAAAGGTCATGAAGGTAGGGATTTCATTTTTTGCTTCTTTCAAAGTAAATAAAACTATCAATACTCATAACCGTTCTCATTGCAAATTTAAATCTTTCAAAATTGCCATCCTGGTCCCAATTCACCACACAAAATATGTATACATGCTGTATGGCATACTGTGTATGTGTCATTGTTTTTACATGCATGCAATAATTTCTCAAGTCAACTGATTTACTTCGTGAAATCAATAAGGTTCTCATAAATATATCGTTTCCCATAATAAATATTAATAATCACTACTCTTCTCCTGAAAACGGCTCATGTATTTGTAGTGAATATTTTTCATCACGTCATTAAATTTACTGTTCTTGATCACAGATCCACTCGCAGTCACAAAATTGCTTTTACTAACTTACATTACAATTCCCAATTCAGAAAATACAAGGCATAATATTCTATACAGTACCATATTATGGGTAAACTCAGCCTAGCGCGTAAACTTGGTTATTTCTTGGGCATAATTACAAGTGGCCGAGTTTACCACTAGGGAGGACACCAGCAAGGCAAGCAACTAGGCCAGGTTTACCCATAACTTAAGTCTAACTATTAATTTACAGCTGGTATATCAGGAATTAGATTCTAGTGTGGAAGTTACTTTCAAACTATGCCCAATGGCCCAATGCATACCAATTGTAAATTTTGGGCTGTAACCATTACGTGTTGAAAACCCTTTTGTGCCTGTAACCATTATGCATTAGTTACATGTAAAAAGCAGATTTAACTTTTTTAAGACGATGGATGTTTTGTTACGCCACAAATGGGAGAGAATGAAGTGGCAATATTTCTGATTATTACTTCAAAATACTTATAAAAAAGTAGTCTCTCATAAACGATACTTACTTCACCGAGATAAACAAATCCCAAATTTTCTGCAACATTTTGTGCCTGTGCCGGACCACCTTCAATGTGCACAGCATATGTGTTCGTGTAGAAATCTCCAGACGATGAAAGGCATTGTACTTCACACAACACAACAAACAATATTAGAAGAAACGTCCTTCTCAACAGCTGCACATCCATCGCTCGACGTTTCTGACAAAATATGTCCACTTTACTCAATTTCTGGAAGCTGATCGGAACCAAATATTCTCTAGCAAAACTTAATCTATGGGAAATTAATGAACAATGACAATGCCACGAAATAGTAGGGGTATAATAATACGGTCAGAGTGGTTCCTAATCTGTAGATTCCATCCGTTCCATGTAGCAGTGAAGGGCAGTTTCTGCAGCGCAGCAGTGCGAGCCGTGAGCCGCGATAGTTTCTACGCGTGTACGCTGGGCAGAAGAAAGGTTGTGCTCGCTCCAGCCAGTCAGCTGATAATACGGAATCCAAGCACTAGGAGAGAGAGAGGAAGGCAGTAATAACAAGCAAAGCTGATTTTCTCAATCTTCTCTTAACAGCGACGTTAGGTCAAAGTCTACGGAGAGCGGCGGATACTAGTATACTGTCACTCAGAGAGCAGTGCAGCGAAATAAAGAGAGGCACAGAAATAACTGCCGGTAGCTGTAGGCATTCATTCTCTGTCTGGAAACGTTCGTCGCGTATGCAGATTTACGATGCAAGGCATCACGTCAGTTTCTGGTAGAGAACTTTTTGCGTATAACCCACAATGTACTTCCGGTTTCAAGAGACAGCGTATGACGTCATGTTTGAATTGTTGTGCCAGCTCTAACAGCAACTACAAACCATTACACCATCCATACACCTAGTATTCACTTGACTTTTATCTTTTTATCAGTCTATCATTTCAACAGGATTTTTTTTTTTTGGATAAATGATGATACGTACACTTCAAATAGATGTAATGGAGAAATTTGTATGAATACACATTTACACTATCAAACGCTTAGATGTGTGAATTCAAGTGTGTACAGTAACAGATGTTCTGTGGGTTTATGAAAGAATAATTGCTTATTTTTCGGCACAACAAAAACAACCACAGAGGGATTGATGCTACACTGGAGGGGGGGGGGTGGGGTGGCGGCACCGGGCGCCCTCCCCCTTTATTTATTTATTTATTATTTTAGTAAATAATAGAAATAGAAACAAAATGAAAGGGGGTACGTGCACCCCCCTTATTTCTTTTTTAATCCATCTTTGTCAGCCGATTGTAGAAATTGCACTGAAGCGTTATTCTTTTCTTTTGCTTGTGGCACGAAAAATATTTTGTTAGCCCCACCCCCCCCCCCCCCTTTACGGAATTCCTGGAATCGCCACTGCGTGCTCTCCCCTCCGACGGGCGGGAAGAATTTCGGGACAGAGCCCTCTTAGTCATGGGTTTCCTTGCCGTTTGTTTGTTACGGTTTGTTTGTTGGTTTGTTTGTTTGTTTGTTTGCGTTTTGTTTATTTTTGCTAAAACCCCAGCCCGCGGTCCCTGTGCTATAAGACTATCATTGTTCTTATTATGCTTTCTACAGAGGGAGCTGTTTAATTAGATTTGATTTGATTTGATTTGATTTGATTTGATTTGATTTGATTTGATTTGATTTGATTTATTCTCTGTATGCCATTTTTCAAATACGTCAATTTTCTGCAACTTCATTAATATTGTACAAAATAACAGCAGTATACTTTCAACAATATTATCATCATTTTCATCAACTATACAATACATCTGTAAACAGTGTAATATAATTACATGAGTTACATCTTAATTTGCATACAGAGTGGATACCCGACTGATATACAAAAGATTAGAGGGGAAGTCGCCCAATTCATCGTCATAGTACTATTAGTAAATAAACAAACGTAGAAAAGATCAGTGAAAATTGGACAACCTCGGCAACCTTCGTGCAGTGCCTAAAAACTTCAGTCAGGAAAATTACATACTTTTCATTCTAATGAGGTTTGGACAGAAAAAAAATCTTGTCTACAGAGGGCAGCATTACGAATTTTAACTGTCCAGTGCTCACTTATTGAACAAAATTTTCCTATCTCCATAAACTTTCGCCAAGACTACTATAGTGTTTCTTATATTTCTCTGCCGATAAGTTCGTTCGCTGAGTTTTTGACATATTGGTTAAACCCGTCAGTCGTAGTGAGATTTGATATAGGAAGGATATTGCAACTCATTGACAAATTGCCCTACATCGACGTAAAAAATCGACCGAAGAATTTCATGAATTTGAGGGAGGATGTTACTGATAGTATTGACAATGTAGAGATTATGTTCAGTTCTATTGTATCATTAACAAAATCATTGTGATAAGACACATCAATGACGGCTTTTTTCTATTTTTCGTTTCATTCGTAACCTGTACTGTATTTTTTTCACAAAATATGCAGCGTATGAAATATTCCATCTTTAAATACCATCACGAAGTCAAGCAATCATTCTTACACATCTCACAACTTGAGGCGTTGATAATCATACTTGAGCAGACATGCAGTCCCATAAAGGCTGAGCCAAATGCTAATTCGACAGATGATGCAGCTTTCAGACCGCTTGCAGGGTCTTACGCAATCTGGCATCCGATGGGAGATTTAAAAAGTCATTGTTCCTGTAGACATCTCCTACTTGCCTATTACAAATTGTAATGTCCTTCGTCTGATTCATCCCCGAAAATTGTACCAAAGATATCTCAGGATACTTCTAAAATATGATGATTTACACTTCCTTGCTGTCTCGAATTGGACTGATTGTAATGTTACATTTTAACATTGCATTACTCTTCAGTATTTTCTTTTAATTTACAAAAATAAGATGATATTGTTCCTTAGCGTGACGTGCATAAATTCCTAGAACCAACTAGCAAGTACTCTCTGAAAAAAATCGTGTGAAAATATTCACTCTTGAAGGAGTGAATACAAAAAAGAGCGAATTTAGAGTGAAATTGGAGTGAATTTTGAGTGAAAATGTTCATTTTCACTCGTTTTGGAGTGACCTCAGGGATCACTCCACAATCTTTTCCCTCAATTTTTTTTAGAGAGTACAACTGCGATATTACGTCTTTAAAACAAGACTCTTTTTTATGCTATTATATATTACTGTATGTATTGTATTATATTATATCATCATATTATTATAATCCTTGTTAGATTGTTTCCTTCAATGATGTCCTTGTTTCAAAATGCTAGATTAAAATGTGTCCTTGAAATATTAAATCAAGTAGAAATTGATTTTTAAAAAATCACACATTAATACACATTTGCGACCGAAAGTTTATTACACCCCAGAATGCATATTCATCACTGACTTACGAGGCGTATTTTTGATTTACATTCTGATTGTTCAATTGCTTAGTAGTTGTCATATATCATGTATTTCCATGTTTGCACGCATTTTCAAATGAGACTGCTGTGTAATTTTTACCATAACAGCGCCCTTACCTTATACCCTTAGTAGAAAGGGGATTTGTTCTAATTCAGAGTGGTCTTGAACTGTATATTTCAACAAACAGATTATGGTCTTCTAAGCTGTGAAGATGATTTAAAACCAGCCTCTAAAATAGTTTTTCTGACACATAAAATTTCATAATTCTGTATTGATAGAGAACAAACTATTTACGCCTTCTCTATGTCAGTATAATTTCTTTTGGAGAGTTAATTTTTAATGAATCCTTTCCTGATGGCATGGGCTTTGCAGTGAAGTGTGAGTGTTCATTATTCCAAAGGTTCGTTATTCCGAATCACATAAATTCTCTATTCTTTTTGTTAATCCGAAAAGTGAAAAAGAATTTGTCAATTAATCAGTATCTTTTGTGGCGTTATAGCGGGGGTTCTTTATTCAGTTGGTTCGTTAGTCCAAAAATGTAAAGACGAAGCGTAGTTTAATGAACCTTCGAAATTACGAACATTATTTAATTTCTGTTTAACGAAATTCATCCATCGGATTAACGAACCTTCGTAGGTCTATACTTTCGAACCCGGTATTTCATTTTGGGATATCACCGAACCTTATTTTATCTTTGGATTTAACGAACCTTCGGAATAACAAACTGCATAACGCATCATGAACTTTCTTTACTTGAGCATACGTTGGGTTATCGGTATTGAGCAATCTCAGTAAGCGTTCATCCATGTTCCAGGCCAGCACCTCTGTATTTTGTTTTTATCGGTATTTTTCTTTCAGCACACTTTCTGATCTGATCTAGTATGGGAGAAACTCCTCATGAAGAAGATAGCCACATCACTTTTATAACAGAGCGAAAAAATGGCATTTGCGGTTTCTAAATCGTCAATCCAAAAACATGATATTTATCCCTTTTCTTTGTGTTTGTGAATTGCGAGGTGATGAAAAAGATGATTTACATCTAAATTCCTAGGATATTTATATGTCTAATCCATTCTCTCTTTTTTTTTTGTTTCCTGTTTTGTTTATACCGTTATCATCGTCATCCACTCTGACTGAAATCATCATACCGTTTGCTACTGCTACTACACGCATATATTGATAAAGTGTAATCTGTTGGGCCAACTATGTAGAACTATACTACTAGAAACAGTAGGCCAGAAAGCACTATAGTACATTGACCGAAAGATCGGTCTGTATCTGGTCGTCGGGGAAATGTTCCGCGGAGACTGCGTCTGGCTTCACGGATCCCCTGCGGAGGAGAGCGATAACGTCAAAAAAATAAAAGACTCCTCCGGACAGACGGATCTCTCGTCTATATAGTACAGTAATAGGCTATCTAAAAAAAAAAAATAATAATTACAGTGTGTTATTATTATTCATTGTCATGTAGTAAGTGTACAATCACCATACATCAATTATGTAGGCTGGGTTCACATTCACTTTCAATGGGAGACCCACCCGTCCCCCCCCCCCCCCCAGAACTTCTGTGGTCCCCCCCCCCCCCCTCCTAAAATTGGCCCCCATAACTCGACCCACCATGCAGAGAGCAAGCTGAGTGAGCCCCATGGTGAGCCCACAGAACTCTTACGAATGTATTTCGCACTGAGTGAGTGCACGCAGTTCAGCGCGCGCAGTTTGAAAACGATCCACCATGTACGAACGAACGAAGAAGTCGATCACTTGGAAATTGCATGCACCATCATCATCATCGAGAGAGAGAAAAAAAAATACAAAAAACATAACAATGGCAATCGGAAACGAATTGGAGCTTGTTTGCAGGTAAAGTCGTGGCGCAATCTCTTGGTTTTCGTGGTGAATTTGAACATGATGGCTCGTTATAACGATACATAACATTTGTACGTTTGCGATATCCTATTCCTACATCTTTGATTGATTTTATCTACTGTGTGACAACAGGAACCTATCATTATCATGATTATCAAATGCAATGATGAATGACTCTGTGCTGTGTTATGCCATGGTAGTCCCGCACGTTCAAATATTTGATGGAAGGTAGCCCGACCAGATCCCAGACTCATGTTTCGGTTTAATGTGCTGTTTCTTTAACTTAACATTCTTTAAACAGGTACTGATGACTGAAGCTGACGAGCAACGAAATAGTTGGTGTGTTCTCCACTGAAGAGATGACAATTTAGTTAGCAATGGCTGCTCAACATGGATCAGGTATAAATTGGCAGCGATACTGTCGAGCTGTCTCAACTGTCTGTCACTGACACTGACAGTATGACACTGTCTAACATTATGATTGACACTGTTATCATGGTTATACATCTCTAACAACACTATGCCTAGCAATTCTTTTGACAATCAGCTTGCCTTTGCCTTTGTGTGTGTGTCACCCCCGCCTGATTTGGCCGGATACGGGAGACTCAATGCTTTATACATGTACATATACATACACATGTACTGATGTAGCCCATTGTAGTACCACATGTAGTAATATGTATACTGCAACCTTTTCAATGTTACATTTGGGGATGTTTGGGGATGTTAAAATGTCTGAAGGTAAGCAATTTGGAAGGAAATTTGATGTAATGTATGTTAATCATGTTGGAAGTAATATGTAATTCATGTGTGTTTGTGTAGGAGTTCAAGTTCTCAAGGAGTTGGGAATCCCCCTTTCCTCCCGTAATTATTTTTAAAAAAAAATCACGGCGAGATTGCGTCCGTATAATAGAGAGATCCGGATAAAGGGAGGCTGGATAAGAGAGGTTCAACTGTACTTTGATGTTTTGTCTTTGTACATAAGTTTGAGTCATTGTGTATCTAGTGGGAAGTATATATCATCAGTATTATCTTGATTGAACTAGATCTATAAAATCACCATTTAAAAAAAAGGTTAAAAAGTTTTGTTGCAGGTACTAAGTTATGGACAGATTTTACACCAGGTCTATTTGATCACTGATTGTCTTGTCATGCATTTTTTGTTTTCACATCAGTCTGCAAACCATGTCTGATGAATTACAGGGTAAATTTTCCCTTTATTTCTGTTGAAGACTCAGAAGTTTCCAGGCTGTCGGCCCACAACCAGGCCCTTGCAGAGGAGCTGGCCCAATGTCAGGTGAGATGATCAAGAAATTTCTATTGACAGCGACTTGATAGCAAATAAGAAAGTTCAGAGCCCTCATGTAGAAGATGTGATATGTGATGGGGTACAGAATTCATGCTTCAATCAAATGACTGCTCATATAGTCAGTACAGTAAAATAGATTCAAAATCTAAATCAACTGGCTGGTTGAAAATATAGAGTCCTGCAATGCCAGTATGTGTTACAATTCTTTTTGTTCCAATTTTTGGCATCAATAAATTAAATGCCAGTTTGTCATTGGATCAAGGCAGTTTTCTTTCCTCCTTTTGTTAATTTTTAAGTTGATGTGATCTCAAGATTGTAAAAATACTGAATCAAGAATTACAGAGATTCGATGCCAGCAGTCGGTTTATGAACCTGTATTTGAACGGCTTTCGATATCATTTATTGTGTGAAGAACTGTGATTTATGTGCTTCTTTTCTTAGGCTGACAAGGAGTTTGTGTGGTCGCTATGGAAACGTCTGCAGATAGCAAACCCAGACATTTCACAGGCAATCAGCATGGTTGTCCAAAGGTTTGTTTCATGAGTATTTCATTATTATGAGTTGAACATAAATTGAAATTCTCTGTCAATTCAAATTCACCCACAATGTGTAAAAAGTTGTTAACATTCTGTTCCAGTGTTAAGTGGAAATATCTGGGCATTTAATTGAGTGATTCATCACAATATGATTTTTTTTTAAATTAAAAAAAGAATGCATTTTCTTTGTCAAATACTATTTCATGTAGTGTGAGTGTATGCAAACATATGCTGTATGGTGAATAAGATTATTCCTTTTGATTGCTGTCGATTAATTGATAGAGTGCTTGGATATGACTTGATTATGACAGTATTTTAATTCTATATGATACACAGGGAGAAAGAGAAAGGTGAGCAGAAGGATAGAAAAATCCTAGAAATTCTGCAGGCCAAGGACGACAGGATTGCTGAACTTGAACAGGTGAGATTCCAAACTGTACACCCACCATTAGACCCATAGAACATTTACAGAAGATACTTCTTCCATCTGCCCAAATCTACCTTTGGGCAAGGACCCAATATCATGAACAGGCAACATTTCCTTGTCCAGCAGTGAGTAGTAATTGCCTGGGACAAGTGGAAAAGTTAGTTTGTAGCACTCTGTCACACCATCGGCAGAGTTCATGTTAAGTGTATCGTTGCAGAAAAGTTGCATTTTGGTAGTGCATGACTGTTTTATAAGAGCCCCAGAGAAGATGGAAATAAAGATCATAAATGTGCGAACCTATATACCTCTGTGATCCTGAAGAGAGAATGTGCATCCATATGCAATGTATCAGGATTTGTTTATACATTCCACTTGAAGTGTTGACAACCAACATAAATATCAGCTAAAAAGCAAAACAGACACAGGGCTTCATCATGATCCGCAACAAAAGTTAAAGGAGCGTGATGTGAGATCAGATTTTGTTGAAATTACCATTACTTAAATTTTTCTTACCTTGGTTGGTAATTCTGTGATGATATTCCTAACACTGACTATCTATTGACTGAAAGTGGGGAGACAGTACAGTATAATTGTGTTCACATACCTAACCTAGATGAACAGTTTATTTCACAGTGTACTTTTCAAACTTGTTTTGTAGCATGTGTCCCTGCAAGAGGAGAAACTACGAGAAGTGGCTGAGAGGTAAATGAGCTCACATTGCTTTATTTGCATTGCATCAGTTTCATTAATCTTGAAATGTAGCCAGTATCATAGCTTAAACATTATATGCTTATATGCAATATCTGCCTTTCAAATTACCACTGCCTGTATATCAAAGTGCATGATGTAGATTTGTTTGTTCTGTTTCTGCATGCACTGTTGATGATATTGACACTGTCAAGGTTTGGTAAAAGGATAAAGTACACGTATCTACTAGTGCTTATAGTACCAAACCCCTGTACTCTCTGCACCTTGAAACGTTGGATTTCTTTCTCTTCTTATGACACAATTTTGTGTATATCACAGCAAGTTACCAGTATGCCCATGTGCCTCCTGTAGCAAGTGATGTTGATTGATCATAATCTTTATTCTCGCTGTCAGTTCTACATCTTAGATTGTGTATTTGCACAGGGGGAGCGTGAGAAAAATAAACTGCAGTTGTAATGTCATTTCCACATTTTCTCACCCATGTATATGGGAAAATATTGGAATCAAGTCATATAAAATACTTGCAGCTGAGCATAAGGTTTGTTTGTTTGTTTGCTTGTTTCATTTTCATCTGAGAAGATGGCTGGATAGCCCATATTCAGCTGCAATAGCTGGTCTTCCATGGGGTCCAGTTGGATGTTAGGAGATAAGATACTGTAAAAGTAGAAATTTTCGCGGTGTTGAAATTTTCGCGCATTTCGCGCAACAAGAAACTAGCGTGAAAATAAAAGCACTCAAATATTTTTGCTTGCAATATGTGACAGTAGTGGATGTCTTTATTCCGCGGAATTAAAAACATGTGAAACTCTTCTTAGCCGGCGGAGCATGAAAAGTTAGTCGCATGAAAATATCCACTTTTACAGTAGATCAATTGATATCACACACATACACACACACTCACACACACACACACACACACACACTCACATACACATATATATTTGCCGTATGATGAGTGAATAACTAGGAGTGAATGCTGAAACCATTGATTTTATTGTGATCTTCTGACTTGGTGCGCAGCGGATATAGTAAGATACAACCATGGAAAAGTATGTAGAGATGAAGTAAAGATATATGCCAATCACCTGTTACTTATTGACTTATGTAAGTTGAAATGAATCTCCCCCATCTGTTCCTTTTCCTCAAAGTGAGAGAAGTCGGGAGGAAATAGTGTCTCTGAAAAGGCAATTCATGCAGGTTGAACAAGATGCTAAGCAACAGGTATGTTTACCTAAAATTTATCGAGATGTATCTGACTTCTTGCGCTTAGACATATATTTCCTAGAGTCTTGTCATGACACAAACAATATATCAATTTCAAAGATATCTGTAGCCAATGATATGTTAAGTAATGAATAGATTAATCATATTTCTCTGTCAGACATTTAGTTCGCACAATATTCAAAACATTTTCTAAGTCTTGCAGCCCTGTGTAGACACTGTTGCTTTTTTATTTTTAAAGATTATGCTGCAGTTGCACTTGTAAATGTTAATCTATGCAATTTTATATTCAAGCTCATCGTGCAGCTGGCAACCTGCTTTGTACTGGTATGCAACAAAATTCAAGAAATGTATAAAACTTGGAGGACTACATGCCCCTTTGCTGACTCACAGTCAATTTAGGACTAGCAGGAGCATGGGTATTGTGCCCGCACAGGACACCATGCAGACATTTTGTTCATTCAATAACTTGTCGTTATAAAACTTGTACAAATTTTCAGTGGTTGGTGGCCAGTTTTGGAGCTTAAAGGACAAATCCACACCATGTTCACGTTGGCCTTTGCAAGAAGAGTAGAATTAAACAAATGGAATGATATAAATGAAATAGGCTTCATTAGATTGGGCATAAGGTTAAAAAAAAAAAAAGTTAAGGTGTTTTAGTGTTCGGCATGGTTTCACAAAACAATGATATCAGTAGCAATAACAGTATGCAAGTTAGATGTGCCTATCATCTGGTTTTTTTTTTCTATCTTATTTTATCAGTCAACTTGGATCTGGTGGGGAATTGCCCCTTTACTTGGGATAATGTCCATCTTTACCTCGTGTAGCCTGCCAGCTGATATCTTCTGTCATTAAAATTGTATACCCATGTTGTAGTGCAGGTACACGCCGTATCTCTTGGATCACAAGAGTTTACATCTTTCTCATCTCTCTCATGATCTCTCCTATACTGAGGTTGAGGAGCACAGAGAGAAGATACAGAGGCTGGAAGCTGAGAGGGAGGAAGCCCTTGCACAACTTATGAGTGAAAAAAATGGTGAGGCTTATGTGCTGCAAATGGATGGGAAACAAGCATTTGCTTCGAATCACATTGGACCAAAATTAGCTGTACTGTTTCCCATGTTGTAAATTTGTGTAATCCCATAGTTTGGTTTTCAGTTGTGATTAACCAGTTATTCAATGTTACATATCGTACATTCCAAATATTAGGAAATAATCTGTGTAAGGCTTCTGCATTGCATCAAGTTCACAAGAATCAGATTCACATGTCTAAAACTATAAGTTCAGGAAATATTGAAATGAATTCCATTTTGATTATACAGCATGCTATGTGTAGTCATTTCCTCAATTCACTGTAATATTATATATTTTTTTGATAATCTATATATTCTTTTTCTCATGATCAGAAGTAGACATCAGAAAACATGAACAGAAATTTGTGTATTTGTGTGCAGTGCAAAACCAGCCTGACAGCATGGATGAATGAATGTAATTGATTCAACGTGGTTGAATACGGATTGGATAAAGTTTTATCAGTTGTCAAAAAGAATTCCGCCGAGGAGCTTTGACTTTGAAAGCTAAACTATCTTTTAACTTACACTTTCCAATTCAATTAATGGAATACACATGCCAGGGTTACATGGATGTTCAAAGTGCACTGCACCGTAGATGCCTTGTTCTATGTTTTGTTTTGATCTCTCTCTCTCTCCCTCTCATTCTCTCTCTGTCTCTTGCCAGTGATTCAACAGGAGTGTGATAAGCTAAGGTCTAGGATGGAGGAATCCCAAGCTGAGCTGAAAGCTATGAAGGAACTCAACCAGCAGTATGAAGCCAAGGTTCAGGTAAAACCTCAAATGGAATATATATTTTTTTTAATTTCTTTTAGGGCTCTTGCAAGTAATATGTGGCATTTTAGCACATTCTGTGCAGGTTTACCATTCATAAGTTTTTTTATATCAGTTAAAGAGGTTTTGGAGGATTGGCCTAAACTAGGGGCTGTAAAAAAGTTTTGGATTAGCACCTTTTTTAAAAACTAATTAAAAGCAAGCAATTTACTCTAATAGATACAAGAGGAAGTGAACAACAAACTTGAACATTATTTTCACATGAATAACTTTGTGATTTTTTTTTTTTTTTTGGTTTCATTGTAGAAAGTATTGTTTGGATAAGTTGTCTTATTTTTTAATCTTTTAAAGTGTGTTTCTCCCACATATTTGGCTTTGGATGGCACACACTCCAATAATGGTGTCAACGTGATGTAACAATGACACACATGACTTCATTGATTGTATTGAGAATTGATACTCTATTGATGACTTTTCTCCCAGGATCTCCAAAGAGGACTGGCAGATGTTGTAGAGAAAGCAAAGCTGGCATCTCAAGAGGTGATGATATACACTCTCTGCCCGTGAGAGAGGGGTGCGGATGGTGGTGGTGATGATTGTGATAGTGTTGGGAGTAAAAGCTATCTTCTTTTGTAGAAGAAATCAAATATTTGTTGTTGTTGTTGTTGTTGTTTTATTTCTGCCAGCTGTAATTGGAAAATATCGTATAGAATACCAAAATAGGAATTAGGGTGCTTGGCTGGCAGCTTTCAAGCTGTTTGCTAGAGGAGAGTGTGTATTTTTTTTATCCTCTCTCTCTCTCTTCTTCCCCTCCAACTTGAGAAGAGGGTTTTTGATTTTATTTTTTTGTATGTGTTTTTTTTTTCTTCATTGTAAGTTCAATTTTGCCAAGAGAAAGTCCACTAGGCATCCTCTTTCACTCCTTTACAATATTTTACCAGTCCTTTTTTTTTTCTTTTTTTCTTTTTTGGATAAAGCTCTATTATGGACAGCCTTGCCATCAATACGCTGTGTATGTTTTTTCTTTGTTTTTCCTAACCGTGATTGCACAGGTGTTCTTGTCATGTTTGCATTTTTGTGCAGTTTATCGTGCTATATGACAGATTGCCTCTGTGACAAATGTAGGGAGGGTTTGTCAAGCACATAATTATGTACATTCCTTAGTCTTGATTTCGAGGCATGATTTTTTTGATGCATTCGTTCTGTAATAAAGCTAGACAATAAGACCGAAGGCCTCCAGCGAGCCCGAAGCAAGCTGCAAGAAGTGACGGCAGAGCTGAAAAGGAGTGACCATGCCCTGCATACAACCAGGTGGGATGATGATGATGCAGATTTATGATCTTCCTCATTACAGAGAGAGAAAATATATTGTAAATTCATTAATGTATTCAAATAGTCTCCACTGGGACCGGATTCTGTTTGCAAAGTTTAGATTGTATTACATTTAGGGACAAATCAATAACATAGGAGAATTCCACTTGATATAAGATTTTTTTTCCACTTTTATGCGTACCACTTGCGTACAGGAACTGTAAGAGGAGGAAAAGAAATACAGAGAATGTTTCCCCTATGTTTCATTCATTTTCCCCTTTATTTACCTTATTTCAACTACTGTTGTGGTGCCGACGTTATGACTGCTCATTTAAGACGGGAATACGAGGAGCTGAAGCGGGAACACGAGGGCGCTATGCACCAGGCAGGCCAGCAGGCCCAGCTCATCTCTCAGCTACAGGCGCTCCAGGCAGACACCCAGAAAGGTAAGAAAGGAGTGGTTCCAGCCACACCCACTTACTTGATATGGGTAGAGATTGACATTGTTTTTACACTAGCGGAGGTCACACTGGCACAGCTGGCCCTAGTTTTGAGTGGGAAGTTTTGTGAGAAGTTTTCGGGAAGTTTGCGGTCATGCTGGCTAAACTTTGAGAACATTAACTATGTTTTGCTGGTGTGACCACTGCTATTGTCACATCATTTCTATTCTATTTCCCCTCTTAATTGGACATACATTGCATTGAAGAAAAAAGGCATTATGACTAATACTGCTCCTGTTCCATCAACTAGAATGGCTTCTTGTAGACAGTGCTGTTGCAGTCTTTATCATTTTATTTCGATTAGTGTTTGTAGTGGAAGTAATAGTAGTATAGTGGAAGTGGTAGTAGTAATACTGGCAACAGTCTAAGTGATAGTGCTGAGTGATGATTATGACAATAGTATGAAGTTTAGTTCCAAATGAAAACTACTGGGTATTTATGTAGATGTGTCATTGCTAAGTAGTTATTTTAATAAATCATGAATATAATTTTATTTTTTCATCTGATGACTACTTTGTGAACATTTTCTTGCTGCCTTTTTTCTTTTTGCCCAAACTGACAGTTTTGCAAAACCAAGAGAGTGCACATACTATGGAGGCAACATCATTTCAAACGGTAAGTTTAGTAAGGGCAATTTTCCCAATGTCTGAAATTTAAACTGCACCCCAACACTTAAAAGGAAAATACATCAATGTCTTTTATTTCTTGACATAGAATACTCGAATTAAATTCTGTTTTTGCTCTGCCCCTCCAACGTCAGATGTACCATGAACTGCGAGCCCGCTATGAGAGCCTCCTCCAATCTGAGCACAGTCTGACCAAAGAGCTGGCAGAGGTGAAAGGTCGACATCGACCAGTTAGACATGTGGCCCTGCAAGTCAACCTTGGTGGCTCCAGGGGTCAGAGATCAAAGTCAGGGTCAAGGGAGAAGGCACAGCTTGAAGTTTGGGATAACTTTACGTCTGAGAGGTGAGTTTGAAGAATGGTGTATAGTTGATGTTGTTTCTATTTGCAGTAGTCCTTGTTCGTACTGCAGTTAATATATATATATATATATATATATATATATATATATATATATATATATATATATATATGTTTGTTTTTGTTTGATTTTGCGGGGGGAATGAAAATAATGTTGAATAAATATGCAAATTCGGCACAAAATGTATCCTAGTACTCTGATCTGGTTCTGAAACTGTGGAGGTTATAGGAGTTATAAGGTTATAAGGAGTAGCAGTATAATGCCTTATCTGCTGAGGTTATAGGAGTTATAAGGATATAAGGAGTAGCAGTATAATGCCTTATCTGTTGGTTTTCTAGGATTTTTTTTCTCTGTCTCATCTGCCATTTGTGGAAGCTAATGGTGTTTCAGCATTGGAATTGGAACCATAAACGCGCTATACACAGTGCTCACAGAAATGTCCACCTCTGGAAGTACATGTAATCAGGATTTCCCTGATGCGTCCACAGACTTAATTCTCTTTTGCACACTTCAAAGTGTCTGCATCCACTGTATATGCAATAGATTCAAGGTGTTTGTCCATAATTAAGCTGAAATTCACCCTGCTGTCATCAATTGGAAATCACACAATGGCCTATTGAGAGAAAGAGAGATACATCTGTAGATTGAATGAGAGTCTTTCATTTCGTAACCAAACCTTTGAACAGACAATTACTCGTACTATGATATGGATACGATGTACATAGTGTGTGCAAGACAAAACGATCTGTGTTATTTTTATCTGTGTTGCAGGATTGTGCAGAGAGCGTCTTCAGAAGTCACCACTCACGTCCATCACCACCATGAACAAGACAGAGTAAGTCTTGTTCTGGATTGAAGAATGATTCAATTTGCTAAAAAAAAGAAGAAGAGAGAAACTGTTAATGATTGTAAGCAAGCAACCAATAGACCAATTGGCTATAAGTTCCTTAAGAAGGGCTGAGCAATGGGGGTAGAATGCCCTATCTGAGGGCCATACCACTTCTGTGATGAGACTTGAACCAGGGACCTCTCAATGGAGAGTCTGTGGTCCTATCCACTGCACCACAACAGCTCCTGTTCATCTTGTTAGTGATCCGCCCATTTGCTGTAACATTGTACACATTATTCCATACAGCATCAATGCAGTAAACTAGAGATTTTAGTCATTCAGTAATTGCATGCAAACCTTATTCTGCAGTCTAATGCAGTGCACTCCTGTTAAATATAACGAACACGGTTGTAATGAAATTCTCATTGCAACAAAGTAAAGATTCAGGCCCCAGAATTATCATCTTTGTATATACATGTATCTGTGAATACTTTACTGTTTGGATTTATAAGGAAATTTCAATATAACAAAAGAAAACCACAGGCCCTAAGGACTGTCTTACAGGGGGAGTAGCCTGCACATTGCAAAAATGGTTAAAAATTGCTAGAAAATATCCATGGAAAATGTATACTTGTTTGTGAGTGTGGATTGGAAATGTAGAAGAGAACATATATTCTTGTGCCCATGTGCAAACATGAAAATTGTGGCACATGAAAGAAAAACATTCCCAACTTTCAAACTGACATACAGGCTACCTCCACCCCAGTGAAGGTAGGGGCTCGCAGGGCACGATCTCTGTCCCCTCCCAGGGCCCACAACGTTGACATGGGAGGCGGCAGAGATGATGATCTGGTGGGCAGAGGAAGAGGCGGTAGAATCTCGGAGTTCTTGGACGCGGCCAGGGGGAGGAGGGAGAACCGCAAAGAGGAGGACCTCCGGAAGCTGCTGAGACTGAAGGTAAACCAAGAGCAGAAAAACTTTTAAACCCTTTGTGTGCTTTTAGTGCTGATTGGCACAGAAAACCCCATAGCATCATACATGCTGTCCAAAGTCCCTAGCACAGAAAGGGTTAATCTGCTTTTTAACGCGTGATATTTAATGAAACCGGACTTGCAAGGCAATTCTATGAGTGGTTAGATTTGCAATCCAGAACTTTGGCAATGGAATGAGAGATAAGTTTTATTCCTTTCTGGAGGCAAAGTTATAGCAATTTTCCACATGATGTGTATTACATTTGTGGTAAGGAGGCAATATTTTGAGTAGTTCTTAATTTTGTGAATATTTGTCAAGTTGCAAAATTCACAAATATAAACCAGAACATAAAAAAAATAAAACAATACAAAATTGGCATATGATTTTTTTTTTTTTTTTTGTAGTTCATGATTATACACCTGGTATATGATTATGTTCAGTTGGCATATCCTCAGTACAACTAGATTCTATGTGTTGTATTATCAGGTAACCTGTCACATGACTAAAATTCATTTCATGGTCAAATTGTTTGTCTCATGAATTAAACTCCTAGTTTAAAGGTGCAAGATGGTACCTATAGATGCCTATTTTTGATCATGTTGATAACATAGGTTTTTTTTTCCTTCTCCCACAACTGCAAGCAGTAAATAACTGATATTACCATGTGTGTAAACTTATGTTCAAACTTGTGTTTGATAATAGCACAACGCAATCTTGCTAAAGGGTAATATGCCCATTTGCCACATTAACAAAATTACATATATGTAAACTTGATCGACCATACTTATGGATGTAAGATTGAGGGTCACTAAATTATTTTTTGTGTGCCCTGCCTTTATTGATCCAGAGTCAGGAAAATGATGAGTTAAGGAGAGCACACAGCCGCCGGCTGGAAAGATTAAAAACACTGCAGGCCGCCTACGACATTCTCAAAGAACAAATCAAGACTTATGAGCATCATGAAAGGTGAGTTTCTGGTGATGTATACAGACAGAACAGGACAAAAATAATAGGGAAACAAGTGAAAATGGAAGAGTTGTGCACTCCAAAGATAGTGTGCTACATTATGTTCTTCAATTTCTGACGAGAAATGAATAGGTGTGATTTGTGAGTAATGGGCTAATCACTATCCCCAGAAGAACTTTAATGTTTGAATCATTAGTTACTGTAAAACATGATATATTCGCGGCATGAAATGTTTGCGAATTGGAGCCGATCGATCCTGACAGCCTTTTTCGTGGCACGAAATTTTCGCGAATTGCTACTGGCATTCAATGCATATAGTGTAGACAAAAGCTTTTCGCGTGCATTTTAATTTCGCGAATTTGGCACTCGCGAAATTAAAATGCACGCGAAAATTCCTCGTTTTACAGTACTTTTTAATGTATGAAAGCCACATTTGAAGTGGGACTACAAAAATTCTGGTACTTGTATACTGAACTGTCGTGTGCTGTATTTGATCATAGAGTTGTTGCCTTACCTTTAATGATTATACCCTTAGAATTCACATGCAAAAAAATACAAAATGTTTTGTGGTATTGCAAAGGCCAAAGAAAACAAGGAAATAGAAAAGATTTCGTTGTCTATATTTGTTTACTGGGTTGAGGTTATAGCAATGCAGTGTATGAGTAATTTTATCTAAAGAACATAATTTTCATGTTTCTTGTTTCCTTATCCACTACCTTTGTCTCCATTTTTTTTAATACAATGGTGACTTTAAAAAAAAAAAAAATTTATAACTGAAATGCATTACTATTCTACAAGCATATTGTTGGTACTTCATACATTCACTGCTTATTTTATTCAACACAACTCTGTTGCTGGAAGAATGGCATAGATTTCATATTATTCATGACCTAGTTTTTACGTTTTTGTTTCCATCCCCCCCCCCCCCCCGACCCCAGAAGTGAGCAAGCAAAGAGCAAAAAGAAGATCAAGAGATCTGACGCCAGGGATTTGAGACGAGAGGATTCAGATGGGGTGTGGAACGAACTGGCATACTACAAGCAGCAGACGGCAAACCTGATGCAAGAGAAGTATGTAGCTGGAACATTTTATGCTTTTGGTATCCCCAGTAATCAAAATCTTAAGACAACAAAGCAGTGTTTTGGCAGTGTTGAAAACTTATTCCTTTGCCATGGCTCAAGGTCATGAAATGCTCTGTTGATATTAGACAACCACTTTTTATGTCAGAACTAGATATCGTCGTCTTGTGAACACTACATATTTCATATATTGTAATGTTGTCTAAATATGTGGATGGAGTGCACGCAGCAATGTTAGTAGAATACATCAGTGAAGTTTGAGAAATATCAGACAGTCCATTCAAAAATTATGAATTTGTAAACATTGGTGCCATAATGGCTGGATAAGGACACTGCAACAGTTTATGATGTCAGTCATAGTATGACAACGATATAAAGAAAATATTTGAAAAATTCCACGAAATTTCATTTTTTGTGTAAGGTACACATTCCTTTGACTTTGTATTGACTGTATATTTTTCTCCCTGCCTTCTGTATTGAAGAGGTAAATCAGTGCTTGCATTGAATGCAGATATATATTTGGAGGTAGATTCCCCTGTTTATAAAGTCGAATTTTGAAACTAGATGAAATGATGCTAAGTAGAGTGTCCGGGGAATGTTTTCTAATGAATTTTGAGGATGAACATTGAGGAGGAGGTGGACAGACTGGGGGTTCAGGCTGGAGTTGATGCCACCACCATAGAGGAACTCACTAGGTGTCTGGAAGATGAGAGGCAAGGTAGGGACTCTATTTACCTAACCTTTCTCATCTAGATTTGTGATATTGGATGCCAGCCCTTCGGTGGGTGGGATGCAGGTAGAACTTAGCAAGAAATTTCCTGTGAAACCTGGATTCAATGTTATGTACACCAGCAGCAGCTCTTGACTAACCCTGTCATTACTAATAGCAAATGTGCTGCATAAAGTGTCCATACTATTTCAAAAGTAGAAGTGTTTGGAGAGTTAACTATGTTCTTCACTAATTGGTACTGTATACGCCCATATATTCAGAGAGTGTAATTTTTCGCAAATTGGAACAATTTTGCGAATAGTTGGAATTCGCGATTGTCGAGTAATGAATGGAGAAATGTACACATGCAAGTTGCATTCATGTTGGGATCAGATTTAATATTTTGTTTGTTGTCATATTAACAATTAGCACAGATTTGTGAAATTTGCAAAAAATAAAAACCCTGCAAAACATTTGGCATGTGCGGTATCACATGGCTTTATTAAACTCAACTGTTCTTTTTTCCCCCTCAAGTTTCTGACAAACTACTTAAGCCTATTATGGGGGATGATAATGTTGTGTCATGTGTGCACATGTTATTGATGTTGGGATGTGTGTATGATTGATGAGTAGTGCTCTCATCAATGTGGCGCTCTCAATAATTAGGCCTTAAAGATGGCCCTTCCCTTTTGCATTCCTTCCCAAATAGCAAAGAACATGATATATTCCACCAGAATGACAAGACTATTGTAAATCTATAACATTTCTGTGATATTTGAAGGTTGTTAGCCGTTAAAATTCAAATAATGCACCAAACGCTCTCCGTACCGTATTCTGTGTACTAGGCACAGCTGCATACATTTATCCTCCTGTGGTTGTAATATGATACTTATACTTCGAACAACAGATATGCATGTTAAAGCTGTCAGAAAAGAAGAATTCACCAGCTTCTCTTACTTTGTTATCAATGGCAAATAACAACACACCACTTACATGAACTACATGTACAACTAAGTGCATCACACAGGTCTGTAAAACTAGACTAGTATTTAGATTTGTAATTTTTGCGCAGTTCGCAAAAATTATTCAAATCTTAACGGTCAATTTAACTAAACAAATAAAGACCCTCTTGAGTTCAAAATTTACAGGAGGTTTCCAAATAGTGTTTTCTTCAATACCTAAGTGTTCTCACCAATTTTTCAAAAATTTACATGCAAAAGGGATTGGCTGTCTTTAACAGCCTTAGTGTGGTATGATATTGCGAAGACGGGGGGGGGGGGGGGGGGGGGGGGGGGGGGGGGGGGGGGGGGGGGGGGGGGGGGGTATAGTATGGAAGGGGGAAAGGTGAGAGAAGATAAAAAGCAAATTATTCTTAATGTGAACAAAAATACTTTTATAAGAGCTTTGTTTTTTGAGGGTATTGGCAAGATATACTTTTGTTTTGTCTACTTAAAATTTTAAAATTTCAGTGTTAACTTATCGGTTTGTTCTGTTTGACTTTGTGGATATGTACAATAGAGGTATCGTGGGATGTTCGAACACTTTGCTTTGATATTTTACTTTCAAAGTAAAAAAGAAAGGTGTGAATGGACTCAGAATGATTATGACTTTGCATTAGAGAACTAAATGTCTTTTCATCTTCCTTTTCCCAACTTTTACCACAGGTTTAGAGAGCCACTTGGCTCGTCTCCAGGCAGCCAATAGAAGAGAGGAGAGGGAGAAATCCAGGGCAGAGGACCTGAGCGAAAAGGTGAGGACATGCAAGAAATCATCTGTGTTTCTATGACAGCGGTAGATAGTTCCCTCCACAGAACTGAGTTGTGCCAACTCATTTACTTTATTAGAGAAACAGCAGAATCAAGTGTGGACAATTGTTTACACCTCCTTTTCTCTTTGATGTGTATGTTTACTGTTCTGCATGATTTATGTGCTGCATGACAAAATAGACAATTTTTTGTGAAGGTGGTATATGCTTTAATGCACATGTATACCTCACTTGTAAAGAACCACAAATTTTCACATGATTGTGATACAGGTTGGAGATGTCATGACTCATGCAACACTTCAATTTGTACAAAACTTTCATATCCTCAAGTCAAGCTATATTTGTGGGACAGACAGTGAACAGAAAATTTTGTGAGACCTCATTTGCACTTAATTTTTTTTTTTTTACCATCATCATTACTTATTTTTTGTACCTCCAGAATAACAGACTGCAGAAAAAGCTGACATCACTTCAGACTGAAAAGACTGCCTGGACTGAAGAAAGAGACCAGCTAGAAAGAAAAGTCAGGTAGCCAGATATAACTTCTCTCATTTCATCTAAGATTCCAGTGTTTTGGAAATATGTGCATCTTAACAATATTTTGAAAAGATAGTAATTTTGTTGCTTACTAGAAAAAGAAAGTCAACAAAAAAAAGTTTCTAGAATAAGAAGGCAATTTTTCTATGATTTTCTATGAGCAAATTGTGCCCTTTTCAGCTTTGTGTGTGTGTGTGTTTTTTTTTTTAATGCATTGTCCTTTGGAGTGACTGCTTTTCCAAGATGAATAAACTATGAAATGATGCTATTAAGTTCGAGCCACTTTATTCATTTCAGTTTCACTCTGTTTTGTTTCTTGCTAAAGTTACTTAATGAGTTATGATATCAATACAAGTATTATCAGCTGGCAAGAGCGGAAACATACCTTGGGAATTCTGATAGATACTTCTCTTTAGTTTCTTCTTTCATCTGCACCCTCCCTCCCTCTTTCTTCTCTTGATTTATGCTGTGTCCATGTATTTGTGAGTCTTAGTGTATAATGTGTACATATGCAGAAATGTAGAAAAACTGTAACTTGTTTTGGTCATATTCTGTACTGATTTTTTTTCTCAAAATACGGCAGGTTTCATGGAAACAGAAAATATTGGTTTTCCCAAATTCTGTTACTACTCATGCCAATTGAAAGAATGGTGAAAATACTGTTTTTCCATCAATAATATGCCTTTTTATGATCAGCCCTTAGAATACTGCAATGTATTTTACAAGGTTAATAGCATCCTTGCATATACTGTTGTAACCCGGGCAATGTCGTTGTGTAGCGCCATCTCGTGTCCGTTATCACACAGTTGTGCAATGTTGTCATGGCGACTGTTGGCATTGTCATGGTGACTATTGGCACTGGCAAATAGGCACGGCAATAACAATCCCAATGCAGATTTTCCTTCCACGTCAAATTTAAACTGAAGATTACAACAGAGCATGGAAAGGAGAAAAAAGTTATTATTTGCTTGCATGAATTGTTGCATAATCACAAACAAGAAAGCATATTTGTGCATAATAATACTAAAAATTATTTCAACACATTTGTTGGTCACCCAGAGTACAGTGCTGGAAAAATAAAAAATAATAATTCAACAAAATGGCAAATTTTCATTTGGTACCCCAGGGTACCAAATACTGCAGCATCATATATAGAAATCCATTACAGATCAAGCAACGACTTGAAAATGTGAACACAGTTATATTTTTACTGCCATCCTGCCTAGATCCCTGAGAGCTGACCTGGTCCAGGCCAAGACCGTGGCAACGCACAGGGAGGTTGAGTATCGGGCCCTGCAAGAGGAGGTAACCAAACTGCAGCTGAAGATGAAGAACGTCACCAGACAGGTGGAGCAAACAGAGGAGGAGAGGCAGGAGATGATGCGCTCGGCTCGCAGACAGGTAAAAGTACCAGTCCTGTCTGGCTCTCTTTAAAGCCCCAATGCTACTGCAGGTTTAAGTATATTTTCAGATAATACACTATGGTCAAACAAAGCAGAAAAGTGTCATTTGAAATGGATGTACATGTAAATGTTACGGAATTGTAAATGACACCTTTTTTTTTTATTATAAAAGACAGTGTTATTAGTCACAATCAAATAATGTGTGTCCCCTTGGCTTGCACACAAATTATTTTATATTTGATATGAAATTGAAATAAATGAATTGTATTCTTTGCATCAAATTATAGTTGGGATGTAATGAGTGGGCAATAATAAATTTCAAAAGGGAGGAAAAGTGTAGTAATTGCTGTCCAAAAATGCAATGTTTGTGATACTTTTTCTAGAATATGTTGTGATCACTGTGATTGTTTTTGTGAAAACCTGTATTGCAAAACTCAATTTGTTATCCCAAGTCCAATCTTGGTGAAGCTTGCACCCTTCAAAATTTTTTACATGAAATTTTTCTAGTCATGAAACTCAACTGGAGTGGAATTTCCTTCTGAGTTTCTCAGGTAGGGTTTCTCTGTGTAAATTTCTGATGTAGGGCTTGATAGGTTGTAAGTTGTTTAATGAGTGACATATGTGAACCTGGCAACTTTTGTGGGAAAATGATGGCCGAGTGCAATATTTCAGTGGCCCCCATGCTCAGAACCTAAGGATGTATCAGCATCGACTTTTACAATGTTCTGCTGTTTATCACCATGGATGCATTCCATCTTCCTGTCCTCACTAGAAGGAGAGAGGCGGTCGTGAGGTCAGCTCCGGTGTTCACATCATCATATCTGATAATGAGGAGGAGGAAGAGGAAGACTCTGACAGCTCTTTGTCAGAGATGTAAGTACTTCTTTTTTTTCACACCTGGATCTGTACCTATTCTGCTCTTACTAGGGAAAGGAAATAGAATTGATGAATATTCATGCATCAGTACCCTTAATGATGCATATCCTATAAAGATAGGCAACAGTGTTCAGCTTTAAACAAATCACTGACAATTCAAATTCTAGCGGGCCTCGTTGGAAAGATCGACAGAGAAGTTCAGAGATGCTCTATTATAAAAGTCAGTTGCAAGAAAGAAATAACAAATGTGTAAAACTGTGCTGTGATTACATGATTTAATTTGGGTAACAATTGAATTGCAGAATCTTGGCTACAAAGATAACTGTAAGCCAACAGAATGGCAGTCTGAGAGCATATGCGACTGTGGTTGCTATGTAATGTGTTATAATTGATACGTGATGATTGACCAATCAGGCCAAATAGGTATCCAACAATCTTTCGGATGAGACTGAATTACATTCAGCTTGTTGGGAAATATGATTGCTTTGGCACAAAATCATCAAGTTTAAGATTCTACCTACCCAATACTTAACAGGGAGGACTCTTGAGGAATAAGAGAGTCATACTGTATGCATATGATCAGACCTATTTTACTGTTTTGATCCCCAAATACTCCAAAACAACTCATCATCCTAACATATCGTGTCAGCCAAGTAAGTCTCTTGGTAGATCCTTTCGTTATATTGAAAGCTAATTCGAAATGATGAATTTTGAGCCCTTCTGAGAACTATGTTTTGCCATTAAACATGATTAGAGTCTGGTAGAGAAATAGAGACTGCTGTCAATTGCAGTCTTACCATAGCAATGCATCCTCTGCACTGGTATCTGCATGGTGTGATGTATTCTGAGCTGCTTGTAAAGAAAATTCCAAGCCAATCTGTTTCACCTCATTCATTCACAATGTTACTTCCAGCTCTTGAAGATGGAGTTGGACAGAAATGATTGGAGAAAATGTCTTAGTAACAAGATACTGGTTTTTGTGACAAAATGCCAAGATGGATTCCAATGTAGGCTGTGTTAATCTGTAGAGGAAAGAAATTAATTGGAAGTACAATTCCAGTCCATTGTAGATATTGCAGTCCACATGTATATAGAGTAGGATTGCACCTTAAAATGTGTTCTGATTTACCTGTGACAAAAGCCATGAAATATCAAGTTCAGTGTGGTGGAATTCAAATGTGGAGGATTGGAATTTCCACAAGTGTGACCGATTAATCAAGGAGTTTCTGGTTTTGCAAAATTATCCTCCAGCAGCCCAGTCATCACACACTCAACCCCCAACAGGACAGGAAGAATCGGGCGATCTCAGAGCATGTCCCCTCCAAGGTCCTCTTCCAGGGCCGGTTCACGCCGAGCCCGGCACAGTTCTGGACATGGATCCAGCACCCTGGGGACGAGTTCCCGTGGGATGCGCTCTAGCAGTATGGGAAGCCCCAGTCCATCCAAGAGGCAGCTGGAATCGGTTCTACACCACCTGGACAGGATGGCCAAGGCATACGAGGAGAGCCCCGCCTTCACCAGTCTGCTCATGTCGGTGGCGACTCAGACTGAACGGGGTACTTTTTTTTATCATGAATTATTTCTTGATGTGGCCATTTTTTCACTATGTGATAACCAGCAAGAAACTACAAATTGTTCCCATGTTTTGTTTTCCATTCTTTACACACACACACACACACACATCTCTCTATACCTGATATTTTGAGTGACATGTTATCGGTCAATAGAATGAAAATCACACAAACTTCAGTGTACTTGACTGAGCATGACTAATATATTGTAGGAAAATTTCCCCTTATGAAGTACCACCCTAAAACTGGGAGCCTCTGGTAGAATTAATTTTATATCTCAGATTGGTTGGACTACAGATGCTGACTTCAAGCTTACTAGAAGTTTACTTATACTAGTACTTTTACAATCTCAGTCCTCTCACTGTGAGTGGTATAAATAATTTCAATTCAATTTCAATTTTAATCTTTACTGTCCATTTGGAAATTCCTTTTGTTCCAAGTCTTACACATAAACACATAAAACATGAAACAAAAATTGACATATTCTGTGTCACACGTATCTAAAAAGCAATTCCAGATCACTTATAGGTAGAGATGCAATATGGAATGTTGCTTTCAGAATGACATACTTGTTAAGTATGCATTCAGTTTAAAAATGGTAGATTTTAGATGGAGCCACCTGTGAGAAGGAAGTAATTGGAGTTTCTTATCGCTGTTTGCTTTTTCTGTAAACAAGGGAGTGCAATATGCATTTGCAAAGTAGTTGACAGTAGTCTTAAACTGTTTGTGTGATGTTATTACATGCTGTTTTTGGTCTTTAACCTTTTTAGTTGTGTGTGCAGAAAGTGGAGTCATGACAGAGACGGAGGGAAGTGATGTGGCATCTACATCTACAGAGGGCGCCATTTTCCCAGGAATACAAGGCATCTCTCCAAGTTAGTTTATATTTTTCATTCTTTTTTAATCAAAAGAGCTTATTTACCAGCAAAGCCATTAAAATTGTTCATTACGATATTGGAAATACAGATTGATACATAAAGCAAAAAAGCAAATATTTTAGAATATCAATTGTCTACATGAATACTGGTTCTTGGTTGTTCATAATGCGATCACATGACTAATGCAGTGAGGATTAGAATCTTTATATTGCGAGCAGTAATATCATGTCAAGTAATATAATTCAAGAATTTGACTGGCTGCTGATGGGGCTATGAAACGATGTGTATTTTATGTTGGCAATATAGTACGACAAATATTGCCTTCAAGTCTATTGATGCAATATAACACTTGACAGTCTGTATGGGAATTACATTTTCACCTCAAGACAATATTTTCCCTCAGTATTGTGCACTTTGAGAAAACATGATCTGGGAAAATTATAACTCCTGTGGGGATGTCAAGTGTTATAACTCACTTCTAAAAATGCAATATCTATATAAGTTTACTGCGTACTGTAATTTGCATTTTACAGATGATACTGTAAACAGAGGAACTTTACTGCAAGTTCAAGTGTACTTTAGTGCACAGTGTAGAATAAGACATAACAACAAAAAGTTTCGGGAAAATCAAACAGGAAGAGCTAAGACAGGGCTCGACACTAACGGTGGCCGGTGGCCCAGGGCCACCAAAAATGAAAGTTGGGCCACCAAATTTTTTAAAAAGGGCAAATTTGGTGGCCCGCCTTGGGCCACCAAAATGTTTTTAAAAGTATGTCAATAAATTTGTAACTTTGTGCTGGAAATGCATAAATGCATGTAGTGACTTGATGTTTTTTATTGGGTTTTTTTCGGGCCACCAAATTTTTCTCTCCGGCCACCAAAAATTTGAAATTCATGATTTTGGTGGCCCCATCCGGCCACCAAAAAAAAAAGGTAGTATGGAGCCCTGGCTAAGATATCATTGCAAGTTTAAGATTTAGGTGTTATATAAAGCAACTATCAACTCATTCTCTTCTTCAAAATCTTTGGCTATGTTTTTGCTCTGCCGTAGTATCCAAAAGAAGAGACATAGCCACCTCTCCCATCAAAAGTCTGAACGTGACGAGCCAGGCCATCTCTAAGAAGTCTGCCAGGGGGAGGAGGGGGCAGAGCCCCATCCCAGGTGGTATGGGGGCCCTGAAGAGGAGACTGGGTGCTCTTCAACAACAAGTGAGGAGGATAGTGGCTGGCATGGCAACAGTGTTGATGGCTGATGCTGGGGGGGGGGGGGGGGGGGTTGGACTTTACTCTGGAGAAAGCACATTTTCTGTGAGGCAAAATTATTACAATGAACAAGCATTTCCTGTGAATGTTTGAAAGCAACATTCAGTTATCTCCAGTATTGTCTGCAGTTTAAACCAAGTATTAATGTAAAATAAGATTGACAAAAGTAGTGTTTTAACCACTTTTTTTTCTACTTTTGTTTAAAAATATACACGTCCTTTTGCTTTATACAGATCATATTTTCCTTTAAGGCAAATTGCACAAGTGTAATCAGCTTACCCAGGGGCATATTTTATTGTATTTTTAGTGATATTTTCTTAAGCTTGTAGATAACTAGTTTTTACCCCAGGAAATTTTGCTCCCCTCTATCTTCCTGTTAACATTAAAGCAATTTAACAGAGGATAGTATTTTCAGATTGTGAAAAGGTTTGATATCAGGGAGTGTCATGAATGGCAAAGTGGTGTGTACTATGACATGCCTGGTTTAAGAACCTCTCTTAATTTGATGATGATGATGATGATGATGATGATGATGATGATAATGATAATATCGATGGTGATAATGATGATAATGAAAATGATGATGTTGATGATTATGTTTGATGGTGGTGATGTTTAGTGCCAGCCAATTATAGTGAAACAAGAATCATTGAATGCATTGTTTGTTTGATTTCTTGATTTTGAGAAAAAAAAGGAAAAAAGAGGGAGAGAATTGTTGCGCTCTCGGGCACTAAATGATGATCATCAATAAAAGTAGTGATGACTCAAGAGAGGCTGTTTTAGGATACTGTTCAGTGGAGCTTATCTCTGAATGTTAATGTGAAAAGGAGAAACTAATACAGTTGAGGCAAAAGTAAAAATGTAAGTGATGTATATGATATATATCTGCTCCAGGAAAATAGCTTTACGATAATCATTTCTTTTTCCCGCAGGTGCAGTAAACTGTTGGATATTAAATTATGCTTTGACGTAATCTGATAGTGTGTGATATAGTAGAGATTGCAGATGATGAAATACCTGCAGATATAATGGAAGCTGCATATTTGAAAAATGATGTCCTGATTGTAGATTTCATACTCTTTGTGTTTGCTGTTGATGCTAAGTAAGACATGAAGTGTGGACACAGTGGAAGTGATCATATAGGTCTTATGGATACATAGAATCTTTCAAAATCCACTCTTATTTGGTAATGCCCGTATTGGGCGCTATATCTAAGTGTTTATTATTATTATTATTATTATTATTATTATTATTATATTTATTATTGTTGATATTATTATTATTATTATTATTATTATTATTATTATTATTATTATTATTATTATTATTATTATTATTATTATTATTATTATTATTTGTTGCTGTTGTTCCTCGTCTGCTTCAGGTGAGCACCTTGCAGGAGCAGAGAACACTGCTCCAGAGAGCCGCTACTGACCAGAAGCGCTTGAATGAGACGCTCCAAGCTGACCTAAACCTTGCCACAGCCCGACATAGTAACTTCAAGATTACCATCCAGGTTAGACTTCAAAACAAACACACAATAACATTTTCACAAGCTTGCTCATCTTTCTTTCCAGCAAACCTTCCAACATTTTTGTGAAAACTAAACAAAGATGAATTGATAGATAAGATAAGAATAAAGATCATTGAAATATGGAAATTGCACACTTTCTGAAATTTATATATGTACACTGTCAATTACAACTTTGTGACTTTTTGAGAGATGCTCCTAAAGTTTAACAATAAAGCAATAAAAGTTTCTGTGGTCAACTGTCATCAGTCGGTCATCATCGTAAGTTTGTAGTTGTTTTGTGAGAAAACCGGCGATTTGGTAAAGTAGCAAAAAGAAAAAAAAAGGGGAAAGTCCTTTGAGTTTGTTTGTCTATTTAAAGACACCGTAATTTATGCGAAGAATGTGTGCAGTAGAGCAAATTTTGTGTTTACTCACAGGATATCCACTTCAGCCATTTTGTCACTCTTACGGTCACTATCATACGTGATAGTGTTGAGCCCTCTTTTATTGTCTGATTTCAAGGCAGACTTAATTTTTTGTGTGTGTATGAATTTACTTTTCATAATAACCATCAACTTTGACAACAAGTGAGACTTCTCATCGATCGCTGAGAGCTCCTTTTTTTGTTTGTGCCCTTTTTGAAATTACAGAGGTTGACAAGTGATTTGGAAGATGCCAAGAAGCAAAAAGATCTGCTCCTGGCCGAAAACGAAGATCTTATCCAAAAGCAGACGGAGAGACACACTGATGTGGACTGGCGAAGCTCAGAAGCACGGCTCAAAGTATGACAACTCTATCTTCTTCCTATTTGCCCTTTCTTGCTTGAGTCTCCATTGATTACCCAGAGTATTGGCGGGCTTGAAAATGCAGTTTAACTTACAGGAATATAAAGTGCCCAAAAGTGTTTGGAAGTTTCGTAAATACTTTCACAGTGAATGGTCTTTAACAAAGATGTCACATGATAAGTGAAGATATTATTTCAACAATGATTCCATAGAGACATTGATTTGGACCGTCAGATGCCCAAAATATCTTTATTTTCAGTCTCTCTATAGATAAAAAATGCCATTATTTTTGATGGTGACAATTATTTCACACTCAAATTTATATTTCATTAGGATTTTCTTCATTATCATTATTATTATAAGTATGTTTCTCTCACATGAAATTGAGTGAAATTTCTTTTTCGAGATAAGCATATAATTTGTTTCATATCTTATTATTGCTGTTGTTGTTCTTATTATTATTATTATTGTTGTCATTATTATTATTATTATTTTTATTATTATTATCATTGTTGTCATTGTTATTATTATTATTATTATATTTGCTGCATCATTATGATCTTCCAGTCCCAGGCGAGTGAAATAGTCCGTCAAGGGAGCACGATAAAAGCCTTGAAGTCCCAAGCGGATGATCAACGGGAAACTATCAAGTCACTCGAAAGCAGGCAAGTAAATAACTATGAAAGAAATAGTAGGAAATAGTCATGAAAACACAAGATTTTTTTAGACAAAATTCTTGATTATTGTGCTGACTATTTGTGGCTGAGCAGCAATAGGTTTATCTTGACAAGAAAACTAATTCAGTAATAAAAATGTAAAAATGAAATGTACAGCACATAGCATTATCAAACATTGTTATCATGACGTTGTTGTTATTATCATTAGTAGTAGTAGAAGTAGCAGTAGTAATATTACTTATGCTGCCTTGTAATTTTCAGAGCTGCCTGCCAGTGTTAATTTCTTTCATACCTGTTTTGTCAGTATATATTTTATTCTAAATCAGTGCCATCAGTCAGTCATTGTTTATCTAATTTCACTTGTGTCCATGACTGACATATTTACAGCATTGCAACGAATTTTTTTCGGATTCTATTTATTGTGAGATAAATGCTTGTTTGTGGTGTTGTTATAGACTCATAGTATTGAATGGTCACAGGAAACAAAAGTTACAAACCTTTAAACCTCAATGGAACACATTCCTATGTTGACAAATTTTCCATCACTTTAATTTAGGTACGGATATAAACAACTTTTGAAGATAATTTGTATTTGATATTTATGAACCACTCTCCCTAGACCACAGGACATATGTATATGTATGCCGAGGTTTTGTTGCGCAAGAATCTCTACCTATGTAGATCCCTCAAATTTTGGGTAAAGAGGAAACTTTGCGTTAATTCTTGTGCCTTAGAATCCAACACCTAGACAGGGATGTGAGTCAGAAGAGGTCGCTGATCGATGACCTCCGAGCCAGAAATAAATCTGCCGGAATGCACGACAAGATCCATGCGGAGACTGTGGTGAGTGTCGGAATGAGTGCGTATTTTCGTGTGAGGTATGTGTTTTCTGTGTGCTCTACGTGTTTGAAAAGACCTGCTTGCTGCTGCATCCTCATTTTCTTCATGTTGTGTTCATATTATTAATGAGACGAAAGACATTCAGAACCGTAAAAAAAAAATGATGATAATTTCTGATGTGGTGAAGAATGGATGTTTTCTTTGATGGTTTTGCGCTTGTCTTTGTGATATATACTGTTTTTTATGATATAAATATATGTAGTATACCAACAGAAGAATCACACTAGAGTTTGAGCTGCCTGCTGCTATAATATATCTATATCTATCTATCTATATATCTCTGTCTACATATATATATATATATATGTATATATATATATATATATATATATATATATACACATATGTGTTGTGCTGAGCCTTGTGTGTGTTAATATTATATAGAGTGAGAGGGAAAAAAAGAGATAGAAGGATAGATGAATAGATGGATAGATAGCAAGAAAGGGAGAGAAGAGTGAATAGAACTGTGTAAAGCTGTGTGTACACATATATGTTTGTGTGTGAGTGTGTGTGTGGTTATGTATCATATACTAATGTTCAACTTTATGCAGATAAACTAATGATCCTCTTGTCATATTGCTATATAATATATCATATATTTATGTATAAAAGATGAAAGGAAGAGATTACAATGCAGCATAAGATTTCAACTACTTTTAATCATTGCACCAAATTTTAAACTTTGTTGAAAAGTTGATGCAACCATTAAAAGCTTTAGGATGCAAATATAATGCATTAATATCTGTTCATTTCAACTTTTGTGTACTGAAACCAACACATGGACTAAATTCTCCGTATGTATAAATATATATGGAGAATTGACATTGAGAATTGATAAATATAAATAGAGTTTAGATATTAGAGTATGTATATATATATATATATATATATATTTACTCAAATATCTAACCTCAAAGTTACAGACTCAAAGTTAGACACTCACACAGGCACACAAACATTGATGCAAGCCTTAGAAGAAAAAACAGAAAATTTCAATTTCTGACATTGATGTTCATTTTCTTTATTGAAGTAGTGAAAACAGTCACTATATACATTCAGTTCATATGATATTTACAAAATACTATGTACAAAATTGGCAAGAATTACATAGCTGCATGGATATCATACTGAAAAATTCCAGATGATAAGAAAACCTTGTATATACATCAACTACAAGTATGGCAAGACATGAGTGTAGGCACAGCTGCTTCAATGTTACAAATAGTATTACAAGTCATATGTATGATAAAGTCAAATGTACAATATAGATACAATGTCCATATAGTTCATAGTAAGAGGTTCATCTAGAGTTCTGAGACGAGTCCAGGCACATCCTCCTGGATGATGTTAACAAGTGTCCACAGTCATATATCAGCAAAGGAAGAGACTGATGTAGTAACAAGTGTCCACAGTCATATATCAGCAAAGGAAAAGACTGATGATAGTAACAAGTGTCCAGAGTCGTATATCAACATACAAGGAGATGGATGACTAGTGATAAGTGTCCAGAGTTATACCTGAGCATCACGGCATACGAGGAGACTGGATGAGGTGGCGGCTGCTGCGGACGAGCTTGTAGCGAACGGAGTCACTAGGTGAGAGCGTTGCCGTGGCGCTGGAGTCGGTGGCTACCAGCTGTCGGGAGAACTGTGCCGGCCGAACGGGACGAGCGTCGGGGTACACCGATGGCAGCGTCGTTGCATCATCAGCTTGCGGGAGAGAGGCGGCGAGCTCGCGGTCGATGCCCTGAGATGCCGTGTCGGGAGAGACGAAGTCCTCGAGCTCCGCAAGGTCTAGTGGCGAGTCGATGTTCCGCAGCGAGGGGACACGAGTGAAGGAGAGCCGGCGGCGGAGCGGGGGACGCGGCGAGGGCAGCAGCTGGTCTCCGGCGCGAAGGAAGCTGGTGCTGGCGTTGCCACGGCTGTCGTACCGCACGAAGGCCGGCTCGTGGAGAGGAGAGGGGGCGGCACCGGGCAGGGTGACGGGCAGGGACGGACCGGGCTTGAAGCGCTTCGCTGGTAGTGCTACTGCCGCTGCTGGTGCGTCGTGGAGGTGAACCAGCTGGTCGATGGAGCGTTTGGTGGTCTGTCGCTGGGTGGGAGCGGGAACAGGGGACTCAGGGAGGGGCAGACCAGCTGTAAAATAAGCAGAAGAAAGGGAGAGAGGAGAAAAAAATCATTAGCATGATTACTATTGTACAAGTACATTAGATTATGCAGCAACATAACATAATTTTAGCGAAATACATTTTTTTTTTCTTTTTACTGAAGTTGTGCTCTAGAATAAGGAAATGTTACTATTCCTAAAGCCAATATTTTCTTTTGGGTAAAGATAATACATTATATCATTAAGCAAGAATGTAGAAGGAATCAATAAATAGATTTGATGCAGAGGACACTCATTTCTTCGTATATCCCATTTACATTTCTGAATCAAGTTTCCAGTGATAGATAGATAGATAAATAAATAGATAGAGGACCGACAGACAGACGGACAGAGTGAGCGAGTGAAAGAGGGAGAGACAGATTCGTCTTACGATTAATGAGTACGACGATCGCCTTGCGTCTCTTGCTGCCGTCGTGGGGCTGGATCAGGACGTGGGTACCGAGTCGCAGCTCAGCGGCGCGATGAACGAGGTCGCATTCGGGCACCACGCAGACCTTCCCCGACGTCGGACCGGAGCACATCAGGACGGAGACGAAACGTGAAGCAGCAGCGGCCATCTTCTTCTTATCAAAATCTTCTTAGAACTGTCGTAAATGGAAAGCGAGGAAGGGTAGAATTGGACAGATCTGATGATAAGGAGTACAGGCAGCGAAGACGATTATCGACGATAACGGAGACGCAGTTGAGAGTGACGAATAATTGGAGAGCAATGTGATCAGAGTCGAGCAAAGAGCGGATAAAGTTATGAGAACGGGGAGAAAGAGTAGCGGTATTTAACGAATTTGGGAAAACCTGAAGTTCTACGTTAAGTTTTGTCGAGCGCGCCGGCGGATCAAAGCGCGCGCCGTGATTGGTGGAGTGTGACTGCGGCGGGCAACGCTGATTGGTCAACGCTGATCAAAGGCGTGAAACCGCCTCGCTGACTATCTTCGCGAGCGGCGTGTGAAGCTCGCCGCCGCGTCACCAGCGAAACAAAAGCGCGGATCTCGGCAAGAGTACAATAGGTGATGACTCTCTCCGTACCTCGCTAAACAATAGCTGTGATTTCCGCCCCTCCTTCAGGTGTATGTCAGCTGTCACGTTTTGATTGACAAGCTATCAAGACTTCAGCGGGTGCCAGCGGGAGATTGTAATATTGTTGATATCAAGCCACCGTTAACTCGCGAAGTAGATTTATGAAGTGATTCCTTCAGTCAAGATTAATCAGAAATGATGAAAGATTCTCGCTATCAGTAATATTACTGTCGTTTTAAACGCGTACGGAACTTACAAACACATTATGCTTACTTGCAAAAAAGCAACTGTCTTGATGTAGTGCTGTTATTACTAGCGAACTGCTCCCTGCGTGCGTTTCATCAGCGAAACTACTTTTGCGTCACGTATTTTTTTTCCCGTTATCTCTCTTTCCGTGGTGATGAGAAAGCGACGAAGGGATGAAAAATTGACATTTTAAAGTCGGAACTTAAAATGTCTTGACAAAAAAAGAAGTGTCCCATGAAACCAATTATACTACAGGTCGTTACTTGCTGTATCCCAAATACTAACATGCGAACGCTACCGTCCTCCGCTTTACCGACTCGGAAGGTAGATCCAGATCACTAAAGATTGATCAGTTTGTCTTATCATTGTCATTACTATAATTGTGTTTGTTTGCTTAAAAGATAACCCCAAACGTAAAATACCGTGTCCCCGAGTCCGTGTACAATGAATATATTCATATCGCTGTGCTGTGGTGTTCTGCGAGTGTACTAACTGTATAGTCTTCGGAGAAGAAAAAAAGAAAGAAAGAAAGGAAGAAAGAAAGAAAGAAAGAAAGAAACAAAGAAATGCTTTTCAAGAGCTGTAATCGATGCAATTTGTGATTGTTTATATCAGCCTATAAAGCTGTCAATAGTGTCATCTGAATTAAAGACGTAGAAAGCCAATCTCTAGAATGCACCACAAAGCTAATTCGTGACCATACAATAGCGATAGCGAGACACGAACATGAGGGGAAATCAAAAGTCAAGAAGTGTATTATGCTACCGTCAACCGCTTTTCTTGTTAGAATACCGTTGTGCATAAAAGTCAGTGGGTCACTTAAAGTCGTGATAATAATCGTTCTTTGCATAAGAACAATATACAGAAATGTCCAGAATTGATATATCAGAATGCGATTTGTCATTTCAGTGATAATCAGACCCATCGTATTGTAAGTGGTCATTTTGTGAGTGAAATAAATCTCTGATTCTAGTCACTTCACGATGTTTTGATTCAGACATATCTATCGGAGAAATATTTGCAAACATCATACATACATGACATCGCAAACATCGCAAGAAATTCAAATCAACTTACGTAGCGTGAAAGAAAAGAAATTACCAGCCCAAATTACTAGATTACTGGGGGGGGGGAATATCCCCGTATTCATATTATTGATTTGTGTTACGTGACGCACGCAACATTCTTTCGATCTTTTTTTCTTCTAGTTAGTGTTCTTTTTACCTCGGGTTTTTTTTTTTTGTGTGTGTGTGTGTGTGTGTGTGTGTGTGTGTGTGTGTGTGTGTTTATTTGCGTGTTAGTTTGCTTCTACCCGTCTGGGTCGAAAACCAGTTTTGTTGTTGGTAGGGCCTACATATTTCACTTTACTAGACAAAAAAAATAGAACTTATGCTATAACATTTCGGGGATTATTACATCGTTTGTAGCGCGTTTGATTTGTAATGCGTTACCAACAGCGTACAAGGCCAATGAACTGTGAGAAAATATTTCATCCCTAGTTAGGTCAATGTCGCATTAGTTATATAGTATAAAGTCACAGCACCTCCCTTATTTGCGTGGAATATGGCAATGTATTTAAATTGATTGATATTTTCATCTTAGCACCTGCCAACACGAGATGAATGTGTAATTTCATCCCATTCCCGTGTCCTGCTAGAATAGGCTTCTATTCATGTAACGTGCTTTAAACTGTTTCTGTATCAACGCCACTCTGATGACTAGCTCCTCGGCAGACAAAGCGCGAGTTTCTGACTGCGCAGATGACAATACCCGTCAACTATTGTAGCGGGAACGGGGATTGGGGAATCCAACCCTGGTATCGGAAACGGTTAACTACCTCGAACACACACTTGTTTGATACATCTATTCAGTCCTAATTGTATTAACTTGTCATCCCATCGATGTATATCAATTTATTCATTCCCATAGTTATTTCTCGTTGTTCCGTGTTTGTGTTTATTCGTATACTCATGGTTTGTGTGTGTGTGTGTTTGTGTGTGTGTGTTTTCTAGATGTTTGTTTGCTATTTACTTTCCACATTTACCCCTACATCGTGATTGAGCGTTCAAACGTATTTAGAGTTTCAGTATTTTATGTAATTTGCTATCTTGGCATTTCCAGTAAAGTGGACCATGCTTGACAAGACATGAACCAACGCCTTCAGAATCTAACAGTGTGGAACCGCTCCACCCCCGTTGTACACCAATACAACATATAGTGATATGAAATGAACTATATCAACTATTATGTCTTTTATTTCCTGAAAAGACCTGAGATAGGTATTCAGATGTGTGCCATTCCTCCCCTACCCAAATATCTGATAGTTTAGAAATGGGCACAATGATCTGTATGTATTGTATCGATGAGAGTGTGCGGTACATCTAATTATTGTTTACCAGTATGTCATCAATAATGTGATATATAATTTCGTTCGCTAGATCTGGTTATGTGTTAAGCTTAAAAACCTGTCTACGTTTAGGATAATTTTATCACATTCTGTGTTCCTACCCTATACAAAAGATCTAAGGTTTACACTAAGTTCTCTATGTTATGGTTTCTCTCAGTTCCGCTATTTTCTTTTCATCTTTAAAAAAACAACGTTATCGATAACTGTTCATAACTTAAATGCCATTTCATGTGAATCTAGTCAAATGGTAGACTTGAAATAATCACTTAATGGTACTAGTATATAGTTTAGTGGAGTAGCCACTTCATTTACCATCATTGCATACTCCACTTCACGGCATTGATATGGCGGCAACATCACTGACGAATAAGAGCGCGCTCTGATTGGTTGGCCATGATGAAAGTGAGGGTTGAATAGGAACCGCCTCCCGCGTAGGTTGATGTGCCTTCCTATTTTATGAATAGAATGCGAAACTTCAAGACGGCGCTTTCTGATTGGCTACTCATGATGAAAGTGAAGTTGAATAGGTTCCCGCGCTCTTTCCAACAAGACAATCGTTGTATTCATGAAAGTTTGGGCAGATGATGTTTGAAGAATGCATTGCTAGTTAGATCATAGGGCTATCAAGGAGTTATCACGCACCATTATATCATAAATCCTTGGTAAGACGCGATTCTTTCGAACAGAAACCGGACTTGGGGAAGAAAAAATCCGCACGTTCTCTACGAAAGATTACAAAGGCACACTTTGCATTCTGATAATAAGCCGAATGAAGTCTACCACAGATCTATTTTCTTGCAGAATTGATTACAGGGAAACAAGATATAAAAGTTCGTATATCTTAACGGAAAATGCGATTAAAAGGTTAGACCGCATAACACTAAAACAAAAGAAACAAAGATAAATGTCAAAGACCTAGACAGAATGGTAAATAATCCATAGCATATAGCATTGTCCAAATTTGAAACCAGTAGTTTACGCTAGGATATTATTCTGAGAAAATGAGTATGTCGAGTCGATCGTATGTTTAAAAGTGCGCGTACCATTTTCAAAAGTTGTGGCGGACGTTATTTGGAATTATGTGAGTGTTTATTTCGACATTGTCTGATTTTTTTTTTCTTCGAATCATCAAAGCACAGAAAGAACTGCAATATCTGCAAATAAGTGCCATAAATTAGAATGTCTGTCTATTTTTAGATCCCGAGGGGAAAAAATGACAACGGTTCAATCTTTAATATAAATGTACTAAAAGTATACGTAGAAAAATATTAACCGTACACTGCAAAAAGTCCGGTGTTAAATAGTGAACACCGAGCCGGTGTTAAATTTTCGGTGCTCACTAATGGTGTTAAATTAACACCTCCGGGTGTCATTTCCAAATTTTAAACTGTTTTTTGAAGAGTTTCTCAGTAACTGCACTTCTTGTTGATTTTTAATTTAAACAAGACGATCATGAATTTTTCATTGAAATACTAGATTTTTGAAAAAATGTGAAAATAGATTTACACCAAAGTAACACCAGCTGGTGTGGTCTCTTATTGAAGCTGGACGGGTGTTAAACCATTGATATTAACACCAACAAATATCAAATCAACACCATGTGGTGTCATTTTTTAATTAACACCAGTACAGTGTCAAAATAACACCAGGTACAGTGTCAAATTAACACCACGCAGTGTCAGGTGAACACTTTTCAACACCATCACAGTGCATTTTCTACACCTGTGGGTGTGGTCCTCTATTGAAGTTTGATCGGTGTTAGATTTAAAACCCGTGGTGTTAAATCTAACACCGATGTTTTACAGTGTAACAAGCGTGTGGATGTTAACGGGGGCAGCATACTGTCATTTCTAGCTACAAAGAATATATTTTCCGATTAATTAAACCAGTATAGAATTCTGGATTTAACCGTCTTTTTCGCAATGTCCTCCTGATTAAGAACTGACGGGGATAAATCTCGGGCATACCAAGCAGGTATAGTATTAGCCCCAGACTGAAAAACATTCCTTTCTTTCCTATTCCATTCCATAAGCCATTCCTAACTTAACAATTATGATTAACTCTGGCGATAATGAGACGCGATCACAGGGGAAAACCTTGCCACGTTATGAAGTTGAGAAGTATTGTGCGACAGTCAATCGCTCTGTTAGTAGAATCCCGTTAGACATACACAGTGAATGGGCTACCCGATGAAACTCGATCTTTGATGTTTAGGTTTTCCTTATTTCAAGTGGTCGTTTTATTATCGAAATAAACCTCTGTCTCTTGTCAACTGTTTTTATTCTGACGTATATATCGGAGGTACTTTTGCAAACATCCATCATAATATAGATGACATCTTAAGCATCTCCAGAAAGTCAAATCAACTAACGTAAAAAGCGAGAAAAAACAATCAACAGCCCAAATGAATATAGTTTTCTGTAAACACACACGCACACACACTCACACACATACACACAAACACACACACACTGCACAAACACATACACATATACAAAAAAACAACAAAATCTTCCCGTATTCATACTTACTTGTGTCACGTGATGATGCACGTATGATTTTGATTTTTTTTCTGTAGTTCTTCTCTTTTTTGTATGTTCCTATACATATTTCAGTTTATTAGAAGACAGATAAAACGCTACACTTATAATACATTCAGGGATATTTAACGCGTTTGAACCGTGATGCCGTTATCAACATCATTGTTTATGTTCTTTTCGAAAAATGAAATAAAGTTTGAATTGAATTGAATTGAACTGAATTGAATTGAATTGAATTGAATTGAATTGAATTGAATTGAATTGAATTGAATTGAACTGAACTGAATTGAATCAGTGCACAGTCAGCAAGCTTAATGTACAGTGAAAGAACACTTCGTTCCCTCGGTATGTTAAGACATTATTTATGCAATATTTAGTGTTAGTAACCTCCATATTTCAATGTACACTAATAGGGCAATTTACCAGTGTATTGGAAATAAAGATTAATGATATTTTGATCTAGGGACCTGCTAGTCAACAAGAGATTAAATACACCTGTACACATCAATAAAGTTCTATATTTGGAATGCACTTAAAACACTAATATGGATTGGTTGGTGCAAGCCTCGAGTAAGCTTTCTGGTTACAAGTAACAATCTTTATTACAAAGGCATGAATAAAATTTGAATACAATGTATTCTACTACGCCGGTCTATTACTAACACTAATTCGCAGCATCAATTTCTCGACAATGATGTGTGAATACATTTAAGCACGATTGATCAGTATATGAACGTGTAACTCGATCCTTTCCAGTGTCCCGCTAGAACAGGCTTCATGTAACGTGCTTTAAACTGTTTCTGTATCAACGCCACTCTGAGGACTAGCTCCTTAGTGGACAAAGCGCGAGTTTTTGACTGCGTAGATGACAATACCCATTGATTATTGTAGCGGGAACGGGGATTGGGGAATCCAACCGTTGTATCGCAAGTGGTATTACTACCTCGATCGCTCGTTTCTTCACCTCCATCACTCCTAATCGTATGAACTTATCTCATCAATGCTTATTAATACATTCATTCCCTTTATCTTTTTATGCAGTCGGGCGTTTGAGTACTCTTGTTATTTTGTGTTCTTGTTTATTCGCCTACACCCGTTGTTGTCTTTTTTTTCTTCTTCTTTATGATTTTTTTTTTAATGTATTTCGTGATGGCGCGTTCGAACGTGCGACATACGAGTTTCAAATGTGTTTATCTGTCAATCTTGGCATTGCCAATAAAGTGGAACATGCTTGGAGAGACACGGACCAACACCTCCAGAGTCTAATAGTGTGTGTAAATAGATTGGCACCGCCCCAACCTCCATCAATATGCAGAATATACAGCTGTATACGAGATAATGGTATGAAATAAATCTTTTAACATTTCTGTAGTTCATTTGATGAAAAGACGGGGGGAGGGGTGTTCAGATGTTTGCCATTTCTCCGCAACCCGAATCAAAATGAGGACTACAATGTTTTCACGGTGAGCTGACCGAATAAAAATGAATGAGAGCAGAATTTTGTAATTGTATGTATTGTGTCGATGAGAGTTCATTTCTTAAATTATTGTTTATTTTATCAATAATGTGATATATCACTTTCTTACAAGTTGCAAATTTGTTTCACGAGCGCGTGTTCAGTTTGTGATCTCAAAAACCTATAGGGAAAAAAATCGACATTGAGTGCTCCACAATGATTTCTACGTTTAGGATAATTAAGAATCCCTTGCAGTGTTTCAATCCTTATATTAAAGAGCTGAGTTTACACTCGGTTTTCTGTTATACGTCATTAGTTCTCTCCGTTCTGTTATTTTCTTTAAATTAATTCCAACAACGTTGTCGATAATTGTTCATAGCAGACGCCATTTCCCCTGAATCTAGTCAGGGGGTAGACTATTGAATAATCACTTATTATAGTGTAGTTAAATGGAGTAAAAGTTCACCATTATTACCATGTTCCACTTCGCAGCGTTGACATGTCGGAAACATCAGTTAGAAATAAGAGTGCGCTCTGATTGGCTGGCCAAGATGAAAGTGAAGGTTGAATGGGATCCGCCTCCCGCGTAGGTTGATGTACCTTTCTATACTAATGAATAAAATGCGGAACTTCAAGACGGCGCTTTCTGATTGGCTACTCATGATGAAAGTGAAGTTGAAAAGGTTCCCGCGCACACGCCAACAAAACGCCTATTCCATTCATGAAAGTTTGGAGTGCGAACGTTTGGAGAATGTATTGTTAGTTGGATAAAAGAATTATTAGGGAGTTACCACACACTATCAGACTCCTTGATAACACGTGACTCTTTGAAACGGAAACGGCGTATCCCCAACGTGTATACGTGGAATGAAGTATCCACGTCCGTTTTAAAAGGCTTTAAAGGAACTTGCTTCCTGATGATAAGCGGAATTAATAAAGGCCGAAGATAACGGGTACTGATCAATGATTTCTCAGAATTGATTACAGGAAAATATGATAAAAAGTTGATATTTCTGTACGGCAAATTTTATAAAGGAAGACCATCTAGCAGGGAAAATGATTATGAAAGTCGAAAACAGAATGATAACTAATAGAATACAGCTTTATTAAAAAAAATAGATCCACTTTATAAGATTACGCTCTAAGAATATCATTCTGATAAAATGAATGTCTTTTGGTATAAATATGTTTAGAAGTTCATATGACATTTTCAAGAGCTGTAGAAGGCGTTTTGGTTTTGTCTAAAGCATTCTTTTTCTTTTCAGGTAATCAAAACTCAGAACTGCAATCTCTGCAAATAAGTGCCGCAAATTTTGAATATCTGTCAGTTTTCAAATCTAGATCCCTACATGAAAAAGAAATTGATTTAATCTTTCACGTAGGTCTATACTTAAAATATACGTAAATGAATACAACCGTGTCAGGTGTGATGATGTTAAAAAGGGGCAACACGCTGTTATTACGTGCTGTGCGGTAATGCACCTTCCAGTCTGGAAAGAGCTGATTTCGCCGTCTTTATCATAGTGTCTTTTTGATTAAGGACTAACGGGCATAAAGTTCTCTTCCACCTCCCTGCTCGGACATACAGTTACCAGGGATGTTTCTTCCTGACTTATGCGCCTCAAAGGCCATCCTTACTTGACAGTTACGATCACCTCTGACGACAACGAGATGAGATCAGATGGAAACTTCTGTCTCCACGAAATCAGGGGTCGTGAAATATTATGCGCCCGTCAATCGCCCTTTTTGTTAGAAACCCGTTAGACGATAGAGTTAATCGGCTATACATCTTTTTAAGTTGAGGTCGTTTTCAAGGCAAATTAAACCGATTTCTTGTTTCAGATGTTGAGATGTCATCCGACCTTGTTTCTATCTATGTATTTCGAATTGTATACTACAGTTGTAGTTATGATTCTATTATTTTGTACATGAGATATTTTGTATTTTTTTCATATCCTAATATCGATACCATGTTGTGTTTTTGTTATTGTTTATTTTAAAAGATGTGAAGTAAAGTTTAAATTACTCTGCTCATATAAGTCTTGATCAGTTTTCAAAGAGCATTAAAAAAGAGAGAATAAACGAACAGTCATTAACGAAGATGATGAATATGAAAATCATCCGTCTTTCGATCCTATAGTCCAAACAGAGAAATCAATTATGTGTATAATTGGCGCATAATATTGTACATTGCCGACATCGAAGGCACATAAATGCTCGTTGAAATCTCATGATAATGACCAACAGTGTTTGTCTTTATCATCAGGAACATACAGTCGACCAGCCTAACAAACCGTAAATGAACATTTCGATTACCTTGCAATTTGTTTTCTCGTTTTTGGTGTTCAGTGACAGTATCCTCGATATTTTCGTGCGAACTTTTGAAACTCGATTATAAGCAATGAATTCTAGTCACCAATGCGCGCATATACAAACTGCACGAAGCATGATTTTCCCGACTAAGCAGATGACAAAAACCACTATACCGGTAATAAGTAGGCCTACTTCAGCGGAAGAAACAAAATCAAACCGTGATGCAATATTGTATCATGGGAACAGGGAACTACTATACTCTAGGTTCTGTTAGTGGCGCCTTTACCACAAAATTACATTCATATTGAGTTCTGTCGCTTTGTCATTTACTGTTTATTCACATGTTGTGTGTTTGTGCTTTCTTTCTGTTTTTTTTTTCCGTACATTATTATCATTTTTTTTTCATGTCAACATTCATACCAGTATAATTTGATACAGAATATATACACACCTTAGTAAACTGAGCGACTCAAATGACATAAGAACGTAGTAATGTCTTCAGTTGGTATCACAATTCATTATATAAATAAATCTTTGTTGCGTAAGGACGATGCCAAGATTTTTTCATCCTTTCGATCGCCAATCACAATTGAAGGACAGAGTGTACTTCATCGTGAACTACATAACCGACTAAAACGAAAAACGGGACTTGGTTTATTACTATTCATCGAAGATTGCGTACTGTACACCCGGACTGTACATTCGTTATTGTTTCAAATATCAGTATGATTAATCACCGCCATTCCCTAACGAGCAGTAATCAAATGACCGTAAGCGTATTCAGATGGAATCCACGTAAAAGAAAAACCTGCGGAGAAAATGTTGGAGTTATATCCTATTCGCTTTAGCCCCATTCTGTGTGAAACACACCGCGTCTTGTGTACCGAATCAAAAGGTATAGATTACTTTATTTAGGCTTTACCATGTCGGGAACATACAAGTGACAAATAAAAATGCACCTTGAAAAGCGAAAGTCGAAAGAGTACTGCTCCCACACGTGCTGCGCTGATGAATGGACCTTGTATCTTTCTATACCATGAATAGGAGGCGGTGTTTCTCATCTTCACTGCGTTTTTAAATAGTCAAAGTTGAAAGGGTTTTCCGCGCATAGAAAGTCAAGTTGAAAGGGTTCCCGCGCATAGTGGCAAGGCGCTCGTTCCATTCAATAGAGTTTCGTAACGAGAGCTATCGCCTGCACTCAGCTTTGTTCGTTCCTGTAGGGTTTTGGAGCTTGTTACAAAAAGCAGGAAGTGAAACACGTGTTTGTGTAGTTTAAATGACTACTATTGATACTGTACATGTCTGTTACGAAAGACTTGTAATATAATTCAAAGTAACTGTCCATACGGTCTGTTACGAAATACTTGTAATATAATTCAAAGTAACTGTCCATACGGTCTGTTACGAAAGAATTGTAATATAATTCAAAGTAACTGTCCATGTCTGTTACAAAAGAATTGCAATATGATAGCCTATTCAAAGTAATTGATATTTCTTTTGCCTTTTATTTTCATTTAGTGTTTTCATGAACGACTTTATTGATTACACAACTTTTACGTTATACAGTGTACTACAGTTTTCTTATGACTCGAATAACCCAAATGGAAGTTTTGAATTAATCATACATGACAAAAACTTGCGGGATGTAGGCCCCTATGTACGGTACCAGATATCAGAAAACAAGTTGACATCCCTGCGGATGATAGTCTGTTATTATTCACTTTATCATGCCAACTCTTCAGTTAATGTACCGGTACTTTGAAGTACACGCTGTACGCAAGATTATTGGCATGAGCTTAGTGAAGAGTCTATGTGTTATCGAAATATGTGATATATATAATACATTACCCAAATATGTGTGAATTCAGTGAATGGAGGAATATTATCGAACCAATTTGAGGAAAATCGGACATCCCGTTCAAAAGTTATGAATCGTAAAATATTGGTGCAGTCAGCTCGAAGAGAAGACTACAAAACTTTGGCCCGAATTCACGAAGGTGGTACAAATGAAACCATGGTTTAAACCATGGACAAAAACCATGGAGCGCCAAGTGTCGCACGGAATATTTCGTTACGAAATCAGTCTTTTCGTCGATGAAATGATTATTTTGCAACGAAATGACAACATTTTGTAACTAAATGAACATTTCGTCCAGGAAATGATAATTTCGTTAACGAAACGGTCATTTTGTCGACGAAATGACTGATTTCGTTACGAAATATTCCGTGCGACACTTGGCGCTCCATGGTTTTTGTCCATGGTTTAAACCATGGTTTCATTTGTACCACCTTCGTGAATTCGGGTCTATGTGTCCTTACGGTTGTACAACGATAACGGTACAACGAAAAATACAAAGAAAAATCATATTTTGATTTTTTTTTCTGGCATAATGAAAGAGCACTTGACTTACCTCTTTCAGAAAACACTGGAAAAAATATCCTTCACATTATGTAGATAACAAATTCTTATACATATATATATATATATATATATATATATATATATATATATATAAGGTGAAGCGGGCTTGGCCTCGTACGTTGTGCCTAGTTGCTGCATTATTACACACACACACATATTATGTATAATTTGTAAAGAATTTTCTCTATATAGTTGTACGTGACACCACGAACAGTAGTAGTCTTCTCATCCAGTGAAAACTGCGTGCAGAAACTTTACAAATTCACACCTTTTTAACATATTGTCCAATTTTCCTCAAGTCGCTGATTATATGCTGTGCTAATATTGCTGCATCCACTCAATCCACATGTTTAAGTTTCATTCCCCTCTAACGTGTCTGACTCCATAGGCTGTCATCGCTGAAGTCACAGTATAGAACAATGGTGTAGAGAAAGTATGAAGAGAATTCAACATAATTATATTCATTTTTTTTTTACAGAATGAAAAAGCATGTCACAACTCTCAGAAGACAGTGGGAATAATATAACCCTCAATGACTTATTCTAAATTTTCAAAATTCGTAGCTTTTGAACGGATGAACAGATTCCCCGTCAAATCTTCACTGATGATAGCATTGTGTATTTATATTTCTTCGGTATTCATTGAATCCCACAAATATGTATGTTTGAGGTGAACTCCCCTTCAATTTTCATAGTTTTTGAAAGTGAAATATACGGACCAATTATAATTCTTTGGTCTCCCTATTCTTGTACTCCCTTGTGTGTAGCCTTTGCACCCCCCCCCCAAAAAAAAACACTTTTTTTATCTGTCCCTTGTGTCTCCTGCTTAATTAAGGAGGTAACCTACATGTAGGCATCCAATGTTACATTGTTTGTTGACATAATAACTATAATGTTAGACTAGTTTTAGACGCTGTAATAAAATATATCATCCAATATACGCTTACAATAATTTAGTAATTCTTCTATTTCGTTACCTGCACTGTAAGCCATTCGACATAGTGGGTTTTATGTGCTCTTTGTAAAAACAGAGCAGAAAAGCGATTGTTATCGGTTCAAACATAGTGATGTGTATGTGTCTACTAATCACGTTAGCCGTTAATTATATTGGGTATGATTGTGAGTTGATTGAATTTCCCTCTATTAGAGATATCGGGAATGTATCAATTTTTACATTAATCTGCTGTAACTTATCGAAGCGGGCGAATCCAGTGACTTACGTAATCACCTGCCACTCATGCAAAGTAGACATAGAACAGGCAGTGCATCATAAGTGACGTGTGGGCACGCATGACTGCAGATAATTATGAAAGAATACCACTGCTTATGACTATTCAGTATACAAAAAGTTGAAAGCATGACCGCGCGCACACCGCCAAGCCTTTTCTTGTACACTATTGAAAAAGCGTGTACTCTGATTGGCTGATTATGATGAAAGTGAAGTTGAAGGAAGACCGCGTGCGCACCGCCAATGAACTACTGGGTACTAGTATATTGAATAGGAGCGTGCCCGGATATGCCAGTTATTGTGTCCCTATGATGAAAGGGAAAAAAGACCGTGCTCGCCGACAAACGTCCGGTCTTTTCAACAACAAGGTGTTTAGTGTAAAAGAGCAATAACTTAACCGTTCAGAGGCAGGCAGGTAGTTAAAAAGAAGGGAAACGGTCTTGTAATAGAAAACGGGACGTGTAAAAGAAAGAGATACATACTGTCACGTCATAGGATGTATTGACGCAAACTATCGGTTTATGAAAACTTTCGAGACCATATATTCTTCTAAAATGTATGAATATGAAAGCTGCTTTTTTAATGTAATCGCCATAAGGAGACATGAAATACCATGTAGTTTTATGGTTAAGAGGTTGGACAGACATAAAGTTTTGACTGAGAAATCTTTTGTTGATCATGACTTTACACGATAATTTACACAGAGCTTATCCATTAACTCAAACATAATAGTGTGATTTCAAAATGTGAAGCAACTAAATTTGATACCGCTTTGTGTAGACTGTTTTTGACAGCGGTAAAAAATAGTGATAAAGTTAAAAATAATTACACGTGCACGATTGTAGCAAAGAAAAAAGAAAAGAAAGGAAAATATATGTACAAATAATTGCAGTTATTACAATAGCAATGACTAGATATCTAGAAATGTGTCTTAGTGCATAATACAGCCACCTTCAGTGTAGTATAACACTTGCTCACATTGTCAATTTAATTAAATTTTGCAGACCTTCAAAGCATTACATTTTCCCTCTTTCATTCCATTTGATTTGAGTCCAAATCGTATGATAAAGACCTTTCAAGATCAACGAAATAAAATTTAGAACAGAAAAGCTTTGACATCTACTCTAACACTTCACAGTTGTTGTTTAGTATCTCTTTTGTCAATATCATGATCATATCCATTACTCAATGTTATCATATTTAATATATATGTAGTGTATCAGTTTCATTTTGTGTTGTATGGTCACTGTCATTGTAATCCTAATCATTATCATAACCAACAATATTAAAACCGTTTGTCTTCCAAATAAAAAAACAATCGAAAACGAACTTGAAGAAACGGCAACCGACGTCACCAATATCAACGTCGCCTTCATCATTATCATGTTTGTCGCTATTGGTCGCACTTTTGATATAATCAGTGACATGTGACTTCGCAAGTTTCAAGAGAAACTATTGTATAACCGTCAGTATTATAATTTGCATCTATGTTGCGTATATCAATACTTCATACAGACTATCATAATTAGTGATGCACGACAGGTCATCGTAGAGCTGCGTCGCCGTGATATGTTGGTATGTGAGCAGTGTACAACTTTGCTATTCTGTATTCAACAAAAAATGTTCAAATGTACAAGTATTTGTTTCTCCCCAAAGGAGCTATCGTGACAAGCTTTTTCGGGTCAAGTAATTCCGGTGAATACGGGGCATTAAAACAGAAATCATGTAGAAGATATTTATATAAATAGTATAATATATTATATAACCGGTGCCTCATGTTCTGTGCACAACTTATTGGATAAAATGAATTGAACAGAATGATGAAAAATATTTTAGATTCCATTTCAGTAGAGTACCTTGATTTCAAAGTAAAGAATTTAGAGGCTTCAACATATCCAACATGATCTTTGGAGGAATCTCACCTCCGAAACGAACATGCAGAATTATGTTATATTTGTTTGCTTGGCTTGCTCAGTAGCAGCATGCAACATGCCAAGAAGTTCGTTCTGATCGACGGAGAACAGTTGTCTGCCTTTGAAGTAGGAGCCTACATACATATAACAAGGATAAACTCGTTAGAATTTGAACAACCAAAAGGTCAAAATAAATAGGCCCGAGGGTTTCATATTACCCGTCATCACTGTTCTGTAACTAAACAAATCAATCTATTTCTGTATGATTCAAGCAATAAAGAGATTTTTTTTTTAATCGGGGGGGGGGGGTCAAATCTTTCTTTCAGAGGGGATTTTAAGCCGCTAGTTCTGCGATTACCTGCTTTCAAGCATTCACTGCTACCTTACCGATCACGTAAAATAAATCATAATTCAGTTCAATTCATACAAGTCTCAGAAGACTCAGTGGCTGATAAATGCCATGAGAAAACCATCATAGGAGTGGATAGTTTCTATGGTGCTATTTACCGAGACCGATATATCAGTTATGTCACTACGAATGCGTGATACTCGCCGCTCATTGGCTGGTTAGATTGTGTTGGCAACAGATGATGGGGCCTTGGTACACCCAGCTTTACGTAACCTTTTTGTGCCTTGATGTAAAGAATGATGAACAGTCATGCTGATTGGCTGGCTCATAATCACGGAAGTGACCTAAAAGTTGGACCCGCGTGCGCCGCAAGACGGTCATGGCGCTCTGGTAACAAGACTATTGAAGTTGGAACTGAATAGTCAGATGATGATGAAAGTGATTTTTGAAAAGCACCCGCCCGCTCACGTGATGATCTCTGAGCACGCATGAAAAGATGACAGGGTGCTCTGTGATTGGTTGGACGTTGATGAAAGTTTTGTTGAGATAGCTATACGGACAAAAGTGCTAAGAGACAATCCCCGATACCTGTAGCGTTCTGGTTGATCTGTACACGGCTTGGCGTGGCAATGAAGACCATTATGTCTGGACAAGTTAATGCTTTTGCAGCTACTTTAATGTTAATGAAGAGGAAAAATAAACAAGAATAAGATGGTATTGATGACGTTTACCGTCTCTTTGCAAAAGAGCGCGAAGATGTCGAATATGGTCACAAAACAGCAATGAGAAAGATATTTCGACATTAAATGCAATTACGCATAAACTTCCATCATCATTGCATTGTGTAAGTTAGTGTGAAAGTCCATATAGTTTCCTTACGACAGTCGGTAAATATTTATGAAACCGAAGAACTTTATTGCCAAGTTAGGTATCTCTCTCTGTTCATATAATTTCGAATACTCTTTCGCAACTTTACCTGGACCTTTTACTGCACTTTAAACTTGCATACTATTTTTCATGTGAAGTGAAGATAGAACACAAGCCTAAAATGTTTGTGAAGGAAATGGAAATTTCTTTTCTCTCTTAATGCATGATTTGTAACGGGTTCTCTTTACCCATCGTGTTTAGTAATTGGGAATTTAAAGAATCTTCAAGTAGTTAGTAATAAGCCATAATTCAAATGTTCAGCGGAAAGCAGTCAAGCACGTATACAACGACACAAAGAAAACAACTTACGATGTTTATGCAGTGCGCAGCAACATTTTTATCGGCATAATTTTATTCAGGCTGTTTAAAAAGAGGAGGAAATGTTGTCACGCATTGATAGGTTCGGTGTAATAATTGGACACAATGAGGAAAAAAACACAGACACAAACCTTAAGTATTTCAGTTTTGAAACACTATGTCACGAGTAATACACTCAGAGCGACGTCTCCATAATCTAGCCCAGCATTTGAAACGGAATAATCTCCAAAAGGAAATCAATGATGATTTTTATTTAAACTACAATGTATAGCATACATTTTCTGCCGCTTACAGACATGGGCAAATCCGATAAATTAGTATTATTCTTTTTAAATTTATTTATTTTCAAAAAGCTGTAGAACACACACACACACACACACGCGCGCGCGCGCGCGCGCGCGCGCGCGCACAAACACACAAACAGTCATAAGTCATTGAAGAAACTGCGATGTCGGAGAATTACAACAACAGTGATTACGATTAGCGACACACCACAACAACTGCCGGAACGACTGTTGAGAATGTTTGCAAATTGAAGCTATTTCGACGTTCATTCAATTCAGTGATATCATACCCGCAGAGAATTAACGAGCTACAATGCAAATACTAAGTACAGCACAAAATCTATGTGACGGCAACGCGTAACATTTTCTTTTCCGGAACATTGTGTTTTAGAACAGACTGTGTTAAGAATGAGATTGCTTGATTCCCGCCCGAATTCCGTTATCAATATTCTTTAACCCACTTTGTCTCGTCTTCACGCTAATGGACGTATAGGGCACTTGAACATGTTAGGGCAGAAATAACGTTGAGGACCTCCGTGGGACAATGGCTTATCATGAAGGGGCTGCCCTGTTATAGTTAATAGTGCGATTATGCTATGATTAAAAATCCCTCCTCAAAATACGACAATACAGTCTTTGATATGTAATTAACAACCATGATATCATTACTAGCAGAAGCGGGACTGATTAATGTGAGATTGTTTAATTCGAGTAATACATGCTCATTCCAAAATCATCATCGCGAACAGATCATGCCTGGGCATATTCATGAAAACGCTAAAAGTATTGTTCTGTCATAGTCGGCCACTCTCGCTAGATTACTTTGATCATCGGGATGTCGGGTCGCAACCTCTGGCGTTTCCCTTTCTTCACGAAAAAAGAACAATATTCAATGGGCGAAAGCGCTCCGTAGTGACGAGCGCTGAACGCTCATCAACGGGAACAAAAGACTTGGACAGCGGCGCCGATCTTCCCCGCGCTGCGCGGTTCGTGTGAACTACCCGTGAATAGAGCTGCGCTGTGATTGGCTAATACTTTCTTGAGGTCGTGCCGGGAGCTGAACTCGATGCAATAGATTAAGATAAACTCCCGAGTGTCTCCGTAATCATCTGTTAAATCCGCATTATCCTCCTTAGCAGCAACAAGTGTCTCGCACCCTCTCATCAGTTATCTTAGCGCGATTATATCAAGTACTCGTATTTTTCGTCTTACCTTGGACTACGACATAATTCACCACCATGTCCGGTCTGGTCACCGTCCGATGGCTTCAGCCGCCGAGGCTCCACGGGGAAGTGGAGTCGGTAGCTCGTGATCGAATCCGTCATCATGGCGAGCTCGCTGCCGGCGCCGAGGTGCGAGTTTGGAATAGGCGAAGCTATTACCGAGCGGAGATCATCGATGGTAAGCATGAAATAAAAAAAAGAAAGAAAAAGAAAAGAAAAAGAAAATGAGAACGAGTAATGATTTATGTAAATTGCCAGAATCTCTTGATTTTTGACAGCTTCGTAAAAGCAAATGACTTCTAAAAATTCAATTCAAGAATTCCTTGCAATGATTGCTTGACATCACAGAACTTTCACGGACGATGATGGATAAGTCAAATACAAACAATCTCTGCTAAGTAGCTGTCGATGCTAAAGATAATGGTGTAATTAGCAATGATGTGGCTAGTATGAAATCGCAAGATACAATGTTTCTTTGCAAGTTCTAGGTGGGAATTTGTACCATTTCATGAAGGAATCATCCTTTTAATAATGACTCCTGTATGAAAATCAGTTCATAGCATCATGAGAAATCGAGACGACATGACACTATGTTAAATGTTGTATTTGTTAGTCATTTGTTTGTATGTTGTATCTGGATTGTACAGCGCATGGAGAAGCATGTGCTTATTATGCGCTTTATAAATGAAGTATTATTATTATTATTGATGCCATCTTTCTATTTACTTTGTTCTTTTCAACTTCTGCAGAGAGGATACCGAACACGCCCTTGACTGTAGCAGCGTCCAGCCCACCTTCATACATCAGGACATCTACGCCGGTCCAGGCAGATCATCAGCTGCTCCTTCCCATGGTCTCTCCTGATCTACACTCGTCCTCCCAGCCTTCGCCAATCGGAGTTCCCGCTTCCAGCACCAGTGATGACACCACTGACTCAGCTCTGGAACCGGACTCACCCGATGCTCCCAGCCGGTCCTACTCTGCCGACACCCCACCGTCCTTCGTCGAGCTGTATCATCCTCGTGACCCCAGCCATGCCGACAGATTGCAGCAGCCATCTTCAGGGTACGACAGTGACTCAGACTCTGGGGAGAGCGATGGGGACATCGAGACCTACCTCCCTGCGACATCTGAACTCAGCACACCAGACCACGCCCAGCAACAGACTGGTACCCATGACACCGGCTTTCTCCATCTTCCGCCCCTGTCTCCGCCAGTGATACCAAGGTCGACGGATGAGACTCACGAGTGCGTCGACGAGGAGCTGCTAGACGACATCGTCATGTCTGCCGAAGAGTCGCGACCAGGATTGGAGGATCCGAGGCTGAACCCGATGCAGCGCTTTCGTCTCTTCCTGCTCGTCAACATGAACCGCGTCAGGTTGGAGCTGATGCGGAGACTCAGGAGCGTCTTGGCTGACCTGCGAGAGGAGGACCAGCCTTGTCCCAGGTGCATCTACAACGTGGAGCACGCCATGGAGAGACTCGAGTTCATCGTGGCCAACCTGGAGGGCTTCTTCAGGGTCGCCAACAGGATGCTGGTCTTGGCCACCGAGGAATGAATGAGCGGCTTACCACGTCACAATCCTTGTGTGAACACTTGAATTAATGGGCACTTAATATCTACATGTCCAATTTTTGATTCTGCAATTGAACTCATTTCCTTGTAATGTTTCCAATGTGAGGCTCTAATTGTAAATAATGATAAACAAAGAATGCCTTGAAGACTGAATCTACTTTGTCATTTTTGGTCTTGTTCCCGACTGATTGAAGAAAAAAACCCCAGATTTTGTTGGAATGTACCTGTTTTGATTGATGTATTGTGTGAATGAATGATGCGTGAATCCTTATTGTCTGGACTGGCTGTTGTGACTATTTTTGTGATGTTGATCGTGAATTTGAATGTTCTTATTGTTGTGATGTGATTCGTGTTAGGGTATTCATTTCTGAAATATTGAATGCAAGAAAATGTGCAATAATGTGTGTGCTGTATGTTTGACATTTTTTGTTTGTTTATTTCATCAACATTGTTTCTGGTGTGCTTTTTAATAAATGTATACTCTGTCTTGATACAGTATTGCCTTGTGTCAGTGTGCACGTGTGTGTGTGTGTGTGTGTGTGTGTATGAGACACAATGATTATCCACTGATTAAAATCTTCACTGCCACTCGCCATATACAGTTCCACATCCAGTAGCTAGTTTGAATAGATTTACGATGTATTTTTAGCAGATGGTTTTACACTTTTCCATCTAATTTTCCTCTTGTTCACAAGCTACAAGGGAACAAGATTTGACTATCATAGTGGAGTTTAGTTATATTTCAGTTATTATGTTTAATCATAATATAGACCAAACACACAAACACATACATACAAACAAGCAAATATTAGTACAGACAGGCACACATAAGGGCTTATTGCAAATCTTAATGATATGTATGTATATATATATATATATATATATATATATATACATACATGATATGGTAGATCTTGAGCACACACTGCATATGACCTGTCATAACTAGGCTTGTGGTAGTTCATGCTAGCTTATGTGTGTTATATACACATGTATATATATATATATATATATATATATATATATATATATACATGTATATATTAAAACATACATACATGATATGGTAGATCTTGAGCAGACACTGCATATGACCTGTCATAACTAGGCTTGTGGTAGTTCATGCTAGCTTATGTGTGTTATATTCACATGTGTATGTATATATATATATATATACATATATGTTGCGAATTCACGTATTGGCTCCAATTTAACGAAGAATAAACCGGTAATGCAATATTTCGCCAATATAGAGTTTATTGAGCAACTCAAATTTTCGGTGGTTTCCATCCACCTTCTTCAGGAGTCTCGACGCGGAAGAAGAAGGTGGATGGAAGCCACCGAAAATTTGAGTTGCTCAATAAACTCTATATTGGCGAAATATTGCATTACCGGTTTATTCTTCGTTATATATACATATATATATATATATATATATATATATATATATATATATATATATACACATCAGTTCTTGACACTGACATTTCTTGTTATGGCCAAACAAGAAAATACAGTAAAGAAAGAGTTTGTCTAACTTATTCAATAATAAGTCATGGCATAAACTTAATCATGGCACCACATATTCAGGAAGTGCATATATGTTACATAGGGTACAAGTATTTAGTTCTATTATTCGATAGGGGAAAATGGTTATGAGAAAAAAAAATATATGCGTAGTTCTGCTAAATTTGGCTATGAAAAAAAAATGAAATTTGGCTATGAAGACTTGCAGCGATCTCATAACCCACGTTGGGGCAGGTAGCAGAGTAAAAAAAGGTGGGATTATCTATCATCGAGGTGTGAGTTCTTCTCCCCTGTTCTGAATGAGGAAAAAAAAAAAACTAGTTAAAAGAATATACACACTCACAATTTTCGGGTGGCCTGATCAGACTACCAAAACATATATTTTCTAAAGAAGTTGAAGGGACATCTATTTCCGGTGGCTCCAGGCCACCACTAATGTTAAACCTTGTATACACAACATAAACTGATATTTTGAAGATACACTGTACTGCACCAAAACCTTTAAGTATCGAGGCAGAATGGACAAAATTCCAAATGGTTCATGTTCTCATTATTGGGAAGAGAGACTGTCATAGTCTCTGGTAAGCTGATGCACATTTCTGTCTGCAGTTGACGGGTTATGGTGTCTACAAACACACACACACACACACACACACACACACACACAGACAAACAGCTAGCAGATAATGTGTATGTGCATTTCTTTTACCAGTAGTCATTCTAGTGCTATACCAGACATTTAGATGTTTATAAAAACAAGTTATACCACAGCAGTTTTCATTTTTATTGAATACTTTTCTTTTCTCTCTTTCCCATTTCTTTCTCCCTGTATGTCATGTCTCTCCTTCTTTTGTCCCTGTTCATGTTTCAGGAAGCGTTGGAGACCAAGGTGTCTGGGTTGACTGAGACGCTAGAGAAGAAGAAAGTGGAGATCGATTCCTTGAGGAAGAGGGTTGCCGTGGTGACCAGGGAGAAGCATCACTACGAGCAACAGAATGTTGCCATCCAGACTGAACTTGACAAAAAGGCGAGACACTCCTTTGCTGTCTTCTAAGTTTTGTTTTGTTTTGTGTTTTTCTGTTCTAGGGTGCAAAGCTGCAAGCAGTGTTTTTAAGTTTGTAGACTATCAGTTCTTTCATTGTATCGATATACAAAAAGAAAAAAAAATCCTGTTTTGCTTTAAATCTATAGCTACTGCTCTATCCTTCAGTGTATCAATGTACACCAAAACCCATTCCTGCTTTGTCAGCATCGTGGAACCTACACTGTAAAGGTGCTGCTGTTAAACATCACAACATTGTATAGCAGTATTTGATAAGATGCTTCGGATATGATTTTGTACTCATTTGTACTCACATTTAATGTTAATCAAGCAAATAATTCACAAATGTCTCCACACAATTAGGTAATATTCGCCTGAATGTGTGATAGTTTTTGCTTTTTTCCAGTTAACCCAATAAACTATTATTCTGGGAAATATCTATCACTTCTTACCAAGTCTATCGTGATGAGCACCATTATTCTTGATGCACATATCAGCAAAGTGTGCCAGATGTGACCAATTCTCTTCCCCCCCCCCCCCATTTATTGATGTCAACAGGCCGCCGTGCTCACAGACACCCTCGCCAGGCTCAAAGAGGCGGACAGCACGCTGTCAGAGGTGGAGGCCGCGGCGTCGGAACAGCTCCACAAGCTGGCCGACCAATCGGAGCTGGCTTTGGACGCGGCCCACGCCAAGATCAAACAGCTGCAGGCGAGGGTCAAGGATCTCGAAAAATTCATCAAGGTAATGATTACTTTCATCAAGAGAGGGAGTGTTTTTGTTTTGTTTTGTTTTGTTTTGTTTTGTTTTGTGTGTGTGTTTTTTGTGTTTTTTTTTTTTGGGGGGGGGGGGGTATTGTAGCATATGATGTGCGACATTGTTTTCCAGACTCTGAGCTGCATGATGCAATGTGTTGTGATTTTTCTGATTTGATGTAAAATTGAAGCTATGAAATTGAACTGCAGTTCAAAATTATTGTAAACGCTACAAACAAGTTAAAAAAGAAAAATCTGTGACTGGATGTACCATACCCAATTGTCCCGAGGACAGTACTGTTAGAATGGACCAGTCTTGGAAATGGTTTGCTGGTTAAGATATTTGTTGGGAGAGTGGCAATAGTTTTCAAAACATATGTGCTTGAATCTTTGTGTTTTGTCCATATCAACATCACTGCAAAGCTCAGCGAGAAAAGTTCAGCTATTATTGATATTGATCCACCACAATCAGGGGCCGCAAAAATATATATATATATATATTTTTTTTTTAATGGAGATGGCTGACTGACCCTGGTCCATTGCCCCTGACCCCCCTCCCCCCCCCCCCCCCCCCCTTCCCCCCTTGATATTACTTGTACATGTACAGCATTATGTTTTCTAAGGGTCAAACATAGTTACTTGTCAAAATGTCAAATTATTGTCTAAAATTTAATTTTGACACACAAATCGCATATGAAAGAAGAATTAATGTAGAGACATTTGGCTCATTCCTGTATCCATTTTCCTCTGTCCCATCGTACCTCCACGTCAAGGATCTAGCCAGCGAGTTCTCATCGCAGACGCAGGACGCTCTCGAGCAACTACTGAACAGCAGGGATGCACGGACTACACCCAGCCCGGACAGGGGTACGGACCAGTCCATGGTCCGGGCCCAGTCCCTCGCCTCCTCCATCCTGAACCTCAGCACCAGCGATCTGGAGGAGTTCATGGCGGTGGAGCAACAGGAGAGGAGGACCAAAATGGTAGGCAAGGAAAAAAAAAAAGTCAGTTGGTCCCTCCAAAGTTTCTTCTCATGTTTCCCGATGCCTACCAAGGTCCTGATATCCAATCGTAAGCCCAAAGTGTTGCCACTGCCTCAGATCCTCTTGGTGCCTGGTTGCATACAAGGGCCTGAGCCCAAATTGTGGGCCAGATATCTCACCAACTTCTCACACTTTTATTGCCTTCATGGTTCGTGGTCACATACCACATCCTAACCCCTTATGGCAGGCCCAGTAGAGTCTTGCCAATTAGCTAGCTCGGGGTTCCAGTTTGAGCATGAGCAGAAAAAGGCCATTTGTATTTAGAGACAGATTGGTTTTTAAATTCACTGAGATGAGCATCTGTGATGCAATGATTATTCCTGTAATCCTTATTAAAGGTGCCTGCCATTATAACCACCTGATAGCAAGCCTGGTATTTAGTAATGTGGACAGTTATTTTTAATGTATTTAAAACAGCACAATGAAATGGGTGCTTCCCAAAGTGTTAGTTAACAAACCATTCTGATCACTTGATCTACGCAGGTTCATTCTTTGTTTGAATACGAGTTCCATAAATTGCTATGTTGGGCAAACTGATGCATTATGTCGCTTTGAATCGAGTGAAGTGCCTAACCAACTGAGAAAAAAGAAAGGTCATTTGTACCCATGTGCACGTACATGAGCTGTCTCTGAACTGGCTTATACCCACTAAATTTTCTCTTGTACCGACTGGCTTTCTAGCATGCCCTGAACTAAATCTAACTGGTTCCTCCCCAATTTCTCATTTTGATGTCTAGTCGCACACCAGGTCCTAAACCAAAATTGCAGGCCCCCAGATTTCACTGGGCCTTATTTTTCTCTTGATCCTGGTTGCCCAACAATCATGTTTCAATGGTTTATGTGTGTTGGGGGGGGGGGACAAATTGGAAGGCGATATTGAGCAGAGTTCCTTCACTTATGTCGCTTGCCTTGTCAAATTCTGCTCCATATTCTGTGCACTGTTTATTTTTTTTTTCAGACAAAAGAACTTGAGCTGTACAGGACTGCAGCAGAGGAATGGAAGAAACGTATAGAGACGGCACTGGACCAAAAGGTGAGAAGTGCCAGTAGGTACATATATAGAGGCCCTTTCTCTCAGGCCAAAACACGCTAGGTAGCAATGCAAAAGGCAGTACAGTTGTATTCAATCCTTTTCAATGTCCATGAAAGTCATTATTGTATGGCAAGTGGCTGCGAATTCTATAGTGAAGTACAGTACTCTCTGCTGGTGCATAGATAAGACATTGCTATGCAACCCAATTTTGGCTTGATTCTATTTGAGGGTCAAAGTGTATTCCACAAATTTTTTGATGCTACACTTCTGTGCGTAACATCATACTCGACCAATTATTACTAGAAATTTGCCCTGCCATTCCTGATTGAACCTACATGTAACTCCAGTTTTCTTTAGCTCTTTATTTATTTATTTATTTTTTTTTTTTTGGGGGGGGGGGAAGCGGGACACCAATTCTGTTGTCATTGTTGGTTGTCGGTGGTATAAAAGGACGGTACCATCTTTCTGGCATTCATCAATCGAGATCTTGTTTGTCAAACTCAAAATGAGGTACGATTAGCCATTCCCAAATCGAGACTACACTGAATGACAATGCGGTGGTGTTCAGATATACATAAAAAATATGATTTGCTTTGTATTTGGGATTTCATGGCCTGTAGATTTCAGTCCAGGCCCTTAGTGTAGTGTTTTGCAATCAATCAATAATTGATCAATATTTTTTGGTGTCATTGAACAGAAACTTCCTAGAAAGGAGCTGGGGGAGCTTTTCTTGAAGAAGCTGAGAGAGAAGGACGAAGCACTGACCAGAGTAAGAGAGTCCAGATAATACAGGCTGCTCCACCCGTCTTCCAGCCCCATCGGCTCTTGCAATGATTCGACAACTGTTGGTATGGTGTGTAGCAGATCTTGAAGGGTGGTAGGCACGAAGAAAATATGTGATGTCACAACAAAATCTATCCCAATTTGTTGCTTTTTCTGCTATTATGGTAGCTCAAGACTGTCAGTGTAAGCTACGCTGTCTGGCGAAATAGCTGAACATTGTTAGACTTGATGAGAATATTGTTTAACACGTTGAGGACGGGCTGATTTTGCTACAACACGTACTTCCCATAGACACCTGCCCGAGTATACTCGGGCGGGACTCGTCCTCAACGGGTTAAGCAATCCATCCTAAATTTACCATCTAGTTAGTCCTTACAATAATCCTCTATTGTCAGTGCAAACACCAGGGTGTGCATTACTGAAAAAGCTGTTACTTTTGCCTACAGATATTTTTGCAAATGAGGTCACACTACCACAGACATTTCTGCAAGCTGTTGTTTTTGCAATTTGACATCGAGGTTGTTGAAAGTGTCTTCACTCTGTCACTTCAGTGTACATGTACTTAGTATATAACTGAGTACACAAAGATAAGATCAGGGTCCCATTTCATAAAACTTGTTATCAGTAACAACTGCCACATTTTTGTGACAAATATGCTCTCAGCCAATCAGATGCAAGGATTTCAGTAGCCTATAACAACTATCGTAACTTGTTATCGATAACAAGTTTCAATAAACGGGGCCCAGGTGGCAATATTTTCATGTGTTGTTAAATTTGTGGCACAACAGTGATTCACACAAATTAAACCCTCGCAAAATAGAAAGCAAAAAACAGCTTTTACAGTATCACAGATTGCCCAGTATACTCCAGAATTAATTTACTGGCAAATGACACAGCAAAGATTTATGTGTGTGGAAGACGGAAATAGACATACTAAGGCACGCACACACACACACACACACACACACATACACACAAATAGACTCGTGAACAGGTACAAAATATCAGCACTTAATGATTGTTGGTTTCATTTGTAACACTTCTCTGTGGTAACAACTCACATAACTCACAATCAAGCTCAACGCATTCAGGGTTTTCTTAGGTTTATTCCAGGGTGGGAAATTTCAGGGAATGAAGAAATTCATATTACAAATAAAATCTATTTACAATTTCAATATCATGTACAAACTCAAATGCATAAATACAATGTACAAGCATAGCCTCTCTCATAAGGTAAAATATTCACATCTTGGAATGGGACTGTTATTTATAAAGGAAGTCTGTACATATCAAAGTAAACAAATTAGGAAAATGTGTGCATTGGAAGATTCAACTTCTGTGTAAAATTGAAGCTCTACTTTGACAGGATGTATCAACAACAGGTAACCAGTACCTAAACCAAGAACATGGACTCACAATATTACACGGAATGCAATAACACGAAATATGAGTTTCTTGCCATTGTAAGCAACACCTAGAGGCTTCTGAGTAGCCCACTTAATTGATCAACTTAATCTGGAGCGTTAGCTCTGCTTGCATTTCATATTTGGAGTTTTAGGATACTCTCTTCAAGATTGCTGAATTTGCACAGACCATAGGAGTAAGACGCAACATGAAAGGCTAAAATGTTACCAAAAGTAGGTGAAGAGAAACGGTGAGCTTCCATATTTCAATTATTTAAACATGCAGCATATGTTGTGTGAGGATAAAACACAAAACCACCATTCTACCAATCCATGATACAAATTCTCTACCCTATCAGCCTCCAATTCTACTTTTTAGTCAGTGCAGAGGACCAGTGAATGAATGGTTTTAATCAGTCTGTTCAATTTAACAATGTTGTTATTATTTGTCATGCATTTATGATATGCTCTTTCAGACTCTGTAAATTATTTGTAAATACATGTATGAGAATGCAATTATACATGCTTGTAGCTGTACACATTGTATCCCATGGCAGTGAAATATGTAAATAAAAGAGTTTAATTTCTATGGAAATGTCTGTTTAGTGCAAACTGATACATTATTAATACATTGTATTTTGTTGTTTACAGTCAGATGTGTGTGTGTGTGTGTGTGTGTGTTTGAGTGCGAGTGTTTTTCTACTGAGTATGTACCTCTAAACCAGCATTTGGTTAACTTCTCTCTTTTTTCCACTTAAAAAAAGAAAGACCCTTCAGCTTTATTTGCCTATAATCATTACACTTCTGTTCTGTACCAAATGAGGTAACAAAACAAAACAAAACAAAAAACATATAGCACACACACAGAAGACAATATCACGCTGTAATACCCTATAAGAAGGACAGAATCTGATGTTGCTGTGGATCCAGAATGGACACGCAGGCGAGTGAATAATCTGTCAAGGGAGCACGATAAAAGCCTTGAAGTCCCAGGCGGACGATCAACGGGAAACTATCAAGTCACTCGAAAGCAGGCAAGTAGATAGCTGTGAAAGAAATAGTTGGAAATAGTAATGAAAACACAAGATTTTTGACAAAATTCTTGATTAATGTGCTGACTGTGGCTGAGCGACAATAGGTTTATCGTGACAAGAAAATTAAATCAGTACTAAAAAAGTAGAAATGAAATGTACAACACATCATATTATCAAACATTGTTATTATGACGTTGTTATTATCATTAGTAGTAGTAGAAGTAGCAGTAGTAATATTAGTTGTGCAGTCTTGTAGTTTTTAGAGCTACTTACCAGTGTAGATTTCTTTCATATCTGTTTTGTCAGTAATGGTTTTGGTCTAAATCAGTACCATCAGTCAGTCATTGTTTATCTAAATTCACTTGTTTCTGTGACCAACACATTGCAACCAATTTTTCTGATTCTATTTATTGTGAGATAAATGCTTGTTTGTGGTATTGTAATAGATTCACAGTAGAAAATGGTCCTAGGAAAAAAAACTGCATATTCAAACTTACAAACCTTTCAGCCTCAATGGAACACATTCCTATGTTCATAAATTTTCCATCACTTTGCTTCAGGTACAGATTGAACAACTTTTGAAGATATTTGATATTTATACACCAAATTCCCTAGACCACAGGACATATGTATGCCGAAGTTTTGTTGCGCTGATATCTCTACCTATGTAGTTTGCTCATATTCTGGATAAAGAGGAAACTCTGGTGTTAATTATTGTATATTAGAATCCAAAACCTATAGACATTGATGTGAGTCAGAAGAGGTCGCTGATAGATGACCGCCGAGCCAGAAATAAATCTGCCGGAATGCACGACAAGATCCATGCGGAGACTTTGTTGAGTGTCGGAATGAGTGCGTATTTCCGTGTGAGGTATGTGTTTTCTGTGTGCTCTACATGTTTGAAAAGACCTGCTTGCTGCTGCATTATTTTCTTCATGCTGTGTTCATATTATTAATGAGACTAAAGACATGCAGAACCGTTAAAAAAAGAAAGAAATGATGATAATTTCTGATGTGGTGAAGAATGGATGTTTTCTTTGATGGTTTGCACTTGTCTTTGTGATATATACTGTCTTATGTAGTATACCAACAGAAGAATCACACTAGAGTTTGAGCTGCCTGCTGCTATATCTATATCTATCTCTGTCTATATATATATATATATATATATATATATATATATATATATATGAAGAGTTTGTTCGCAAAAACCGATAAGTCCATTTTTGAAGATTTTGAAGTACGATATCTGTCATAAAGTACAAAATAATACCTTTTAAATGATATATTGTTCAGTACATATAAAGGTTTCATTTTTGAAGTTATGGTCAAAAGAAGCAAAAATTTTCTTATTATTCTCTTTATTTTTCTTGACCTTTAATCGCAAATATTTCCATTTGGCAAAAATGGACTTATCGGTTTTTGCGAACAAACTTCGTAAATATGTATATATATATATATATATATATATATATATATACATATGTGTTGGTGCTGAGCCTGTGTGTACACATATATGTGTATGTGTGTGAGTGTGTGTGTAGTTATGTATCATATACTGTATGTTCAACTTTATACAGATAAACTAATGATCCTCTTGTCATGTTGCTGTATAATATATCATATATCTATGTATAAAAGATGAAAGGATGAGATTGCAATGTATCATAAGCGTTCAACAACTTTTAATCATTGCACCAAATTTTCAACTTTGTTGAAAAGTTGATGCAACCATTAAAAGCTTTAGGATGCAAATATAATGCATTAATATCTGTTCATTTCAACTTTTGTGTACTGGAACCAACACATGGACTAAATTCTCCATATGTATAAATATATATCGAGAATTGACATTGAGAATTGATAAACATAAATAGAGGTTAGATATTAGAGTAAATATATATATATATATGTTCACTCAAATATCTAACCTCAAAGTTAGAGACTCAAAGTTATAGACACTCACACAGACACACAAACATTGATGCAAACCTTAGAAGAAAATAACAGAAAATTTCAATTTCTGACATTGACGTTCATTTTCTTTATTTGAAGTAGTGAAAACAGTCACTATATACATCCAGTTCATATGATATTTACAAAATAGTATGTACAAAATCGGCAAGAATTACATAGCTGCATGGATATCATACTGAAAAATTCAAGATGATAAGAAAACCTTGTATATACATCAACTACAAGTATGGCAAGACATGAGTGTAGGCACAGCTGCTTCAATGTTACAAATAGTATTACAAGTCATATGTATGATAAAGATACAAGTCAAATGTACAATATAGATACAATGTCCAGAAAGTTCATAGTAAGAGGTCCATCTAGAGTTCCGAGACGAGTCCAGGCACATCCTATTGGATGATGTTAACAAGTGTCCACAGTTATATATCAGCAAAGGAAGAGACTGATGTAGTAACAAGTGTCCAGAGTCGTATATCAACATACAAGGAGATGGATGATAGTGATGAGTGTCCAGAGTTATACCTGAGCATCACGGCATACGAGGAGACTGGATGAGGTGGCGGCTACTGGCTACCAGCTGCCGGGAGAACTGTGCCGGCCGAACGGGACGAGCGTCGGGGTACACCGATGGCAGCGTCGTTGCGTCATCAGCTTGCGAGAGAGCGGCGGCGAGCTCGCGGTCGATGCCCTGAGATGCCGTGTCGGGAGAGACGAAGTCCTCGAGCTCTGCAAGGTCTAGTGGCGAGTCGATGTTCCGCAGCGAGGGGACACGAGTGAAGGAGAGCCGGCGGCGGAGCGGGGGACGCGGCGAGGGCAGCAGCTGGTCTCCGACGCGAAGGAAGCTGGTGCTGGCGTTGCCACGGCAGTCGTACCGCACGAAGGCCGGCTCGTGGAGAAGAGAGGGGGCGGCACCGGGCAGGGTGACGGGCGGGGACGGACCGGGCTTGAAGCGCTTCGCTGGTAGTGCTGCTGCCGCTGCTGGTGCGTCGTGGAGGTGACCCAGCTGGTCGATGGAGCGCTTGGTGGTCTGTCGCTGGGTGGGAGCGCGAACAGGGGACTCAGAGAGGGGCACACCAGCTGTGAAATAAGCAGAAGAAAGGGAGAGAGGAGAAAAAAAAATCATTAGCATGATTACTACTGTATTAGTACATTAGATTATGCAGTAACATGACATAAGTTTAGCGAAATACAATTTTTTTTTTCTTTTTGCTGAAGTTGTGCTCTAGAATAATGAAATGTTACTATTCCTAAAGCCAATATTTTCTTTTGGGTAAAGATAATACATTATATCATTAAGCAAGAATGTAGAAGGAATCAATAACTAAATTTGATGCAGAAGACACTCAGCTGTAAATTTTATTCTGTATATCCATTTACATGTTGCTTGATAAATGTTTCATTTCTGAATCAAGTTTCCAGTGATAGATAGATAAATAAATAGAGGACCGACAGACAGACAGACAGAGTGAGGGAGTGAAAGAGGGAGAGACAGAGAGGAAGATTCATCTTACGATTAATGAGTACGACGATCGCCTTGCGTCTCTTGCTGCCGTCGTGGGGCTGGACCAGGACGTGGGTTCCGAGTCGCAGCTCAGCGGCGCGATGAACGAGGTCGCATTCGGGCACCACGCAGACCTTCCCCGACGTCGGACCGGAGCACATCAGAACGGAGACGAAACGTGAAGCAGCAGCGGCCATCTTCTTCTTATCAAGATCTTCTTAGAAGAACTGTCGTAAATGGAAAGCGAGGAAGGGTAGAATTGGACAGATCTGAGTACAGGCAGCAAAGACGATTATCGACGATAAAGGAGACGCAGTTGAGAGTGACGAATAATTGGAGAGCAATGTGATCAGAGTCGAGCGAAGAGCGGATAAAGTTATGAGAACGGGGAGAAAGAGCAGCGGTATTTAACGAGTTTGGGAAAACCTGAAGTTCTACGTTAAGTTTTGTCGAGCGCGCCGGCGGATCAAAGCGCGCGCCGTGATTGGTGGAGTGTGACTGCAGCGGGCAACGCTGATTGGTCAACGCTGATTAAAGGTGTTAAACCGCCTCGCTGACTATCTTCGCGAGCGGCGTGTGAAGCTCGCCGCCGCGTCACCAGCCAAACAAAAGCGCGGATCTCGGCAAGAGTACAATAGGTGATGACTCTCTCCATACCTCGCTAAACAATAGCTGTGATTTTCGCCCCTCCTTCGGGCGTATGTCAGCTGCCACGTTTTGATTGACAAGCTATCAAGACTTCAGCGGGTGCCAGCGGGAGATTGTAATATTGTTGATATCAAACCACCGTTAACTCGCGAAGTAGATTTATGAAGTGATTCCTTCAGTCAAGATTAATCAGAAATGATGAAAGATTTTCGCTATCAGTAATATTACTGTCGTTTTAAACGCGTACGGAACTTACAAACACAATATGCTTACTTGCAAAATAGCAGTTGTCTTGATGTAGTGCTGTTATTACTAGCGAATTGCTCCGTGTGTGCGTTTCATCAGCAAAACTACTTTTGCGTCACGCTTGTATTTTTGTTTCCGTTATCTCTCTTTCCGTGGTGATTAGAAAGCGACGAAGGGATGAAAATTGACATTTTAAAGTCGGAACTTAATGTCTTGAAAAAAAAGTGCCCCATGAAACCAGTTGTACTACAGGTCGATACTTGCTGTATTCCAAATACTAACATGCGAACGCTACCGTCCTCCGCATTACCGATTCGGAAGCTATGTCGCGATCACTTAAGATTGATAAGTTTGTCTTATTATCGTCAATGATATTAATTATCTCGGAAATGTGTTTGTTTGCTAAAAAGGCACCCCAAAGAGAACTTAAATTTCGTGTCCCGAGTCCGTGTACAATGAATAGATTCATACCGCTGTGCTAATGTAGTGTTCTGCGAGTGTACTAACTGTATAGTCTTCGGAGAAAGAAAGAAAGAAAGAAAGAAAGAAAGAAAGAAAGAAAGAAAGAAAGAAAGAAAAAAAAGAAAGAAAGAAAGAAAGAAGAAAAAAAGACATTCTTTTTCAAAAGCTGTCATCGATGCAATATTTGATTGTTTATCACAGCCTATATTACAAACTATTATCTGATACAGCGGTCAATAGTTTCATCTGAATTAAAGACGTAGAAAGCCAATCTCGGGAATACACCACAAAGCTGATTCGTGACCGTACAATAGCGATAGCGAGACACGAACTTGAGGGGAAATCAAAAGTCAAGAAGTATTACGCTCCTGCCAACCGCTCTTCTTTTAAGAATATACCGTTATGCGTAAGAGTGAATGGGTCACTTAAAGTCTTAATGATATTCGTTCTTTGTATAAGAACAATATACAGAAATGTCCAGAATTGATATATCAGAATGCGATTTGTCATTTCAGTGATAATCAGACCCTTCGTATTGTAAGTGGTCATTTTGTGAGTGAAATAAATCTCTGATTCTAGTCACTTCACGATGTTTTGATTCAGACATATTTATCGGAGAGATATTTGCAACCATCATACATACATGACATCGCAAACATCTCAAGAAATTCAAATCAACTTACGTAGCGTGAAAGAAAAGAAATCACCAGCCCAAATTACTAGATTACTGGGGGGGGGGGTTGTTGTTGTTGTTGTTGTTGTGTGTGTGTGTGTGTGTGTGTGTTTATTTGCTTTGTTAGTTTGCTTCCACCCGTCTGGGTCGAAAACCAGTTTTGTTGTTGTTAGGGCCTACATATTTCACTTTACTAGACACACAAAAAAATAGAACCTACGCTATAACATTTCGGGGATAATTACATCGTATGTAGCGCGTTTGATTTGTAATGCGTTACCAACAACATACAAGGCCAATGAACTGTGAGCAAATATTTCATCCCTAGTTAGGTCAATGTCGCATTAGTTGTATAGTATAAAGTCACAGCACCTCCCTCATTTGCGTGGAATATGGCAATGTATTTAAATTGATTGATATTTTCATCTTAGCCCCTGCCAACACGAGATGAATGTGTATTTCGATCCCATTCCCGTGTCCCGCTAGAACAGGCTTCTATTCATATAACGTGCTTTAAACTGTTTCTGTATCAACACCACTCTGACGACTAGCTCCTCGGCAGACAAAGCGCGAGTTTCTGACTGCGCAGATGACAATACCCGTCAACTATTGTAGCGGGAACGGGGATTGGGGAATCCAACCCTGGTATCGGAAACTGTGTAACTACCTCGAACACACCCTTGTTTGATACATCTATTCACTCCTAATTGTATTAAGTGGTCATCCCATCGATGTATATCAATTTATTCATTCCCATATTTATTTCTCGTTATTCCGTGTTTTTGTTTATTCGTATACTCATGGTATGTGTGTGTGTGTGTGTGTGTGTGTGTGTGTGTTTTCTAGATGTTTGTTCGCTATTTACTTTACACATTTACCCCTACATCGTGATTGAGCGTTCAAACGTATTTAGAGTTTCAGTATTTTATGTAAACTGCTATCTTGGCATTTCCAATAAAGTGGACCGTGCTTGACACGATATAAACCAACGCCTTCAGAATCTAACAGTGTGGAACCGCTCCACCCCCGTACATACAGAATCTACACCAGTACAATATAGTGATATGAAATGAACTCTATCAACTATTATGTCTTTTATTTGCTGAAAAGACCTCAGATAGGTATTCAGATGTGTGCCATTCCTCCCCAACCCAAATATCTGATAGTTTAAAGATGGGCACAATGACCGGTATGTATTGTATCGATGAGAGTGTGCGGTATATCTAATTATTGTTTACCGGTATGTCATCAATAATGTGATATATAATTTCGTTCGCTAGATCAGCTCAAAAACCTGTCTACGTTTAGGATAATTTTCATCACATTCTGTGTTCCAACCCTATATAAGAACTTAGGTTTACACTAAGTTCTCTGCGTTATGGTTTCTCTCAGTTCCGCTATTTTCTTTTCACCTTTTAGTAAACAACGTTATCGATAACTATTCATAACTTAAATGCCATTTCCTGCGAATCTAGTCAAATGGTAGACTTGAAATAATCACTTAATGGTACTAGTATATAGTTTAGTGGAGTAGCCACTTCATTTACCGTCATTGCATACTCCACTTCACGGCATTGATATGGCGGCAACATCACTGACGAATAAGAGCGCGCTCTGATTGGTTGGCCATGATGAAAGTGAGGGTTGAATAGGACCCGCCTCCCGCGTAGGTTGATGTGCCTTCCTACTAAGTATTTTATGAATAGAATGCGGAACTTCAAGACGGAGCTTTCTGATTGGCTACTCATGATGAAAGTGAAGTTGAATAGGTTCCCGCGCTCATTCCAACAAGACAATCGTATTTATGAAAGTTTGGGCAGATGATGTTTCAAGAATGCATTGCTAGTTACACATAGGGTTATCAAGGATTTATCACGCACCATTATAGTATAAATCCTTGGTAAGACGTGATTCTTTTGAACAGAAACTGGACTTGGGGAAGAAAAAAATCCACACGTTCTCTACGAAAGATTACAAAGGCACACTTTGCATTCTGATAATAAGCCGAATGAAGTCTACCACAGATCTATTTTCTTGCAGAATTGATTGCGGGAAACAAGATATAAAAGTTCGTATATCTTTACGGAAAATGCGATTAAAAGGTTAGATCGCGTAAGACTAAGACAAAAGAAACAAAGATAAGTGGCAAAGACCTAGACAGAATGATAATCCATAGCATATAGCATTGTCCAAATTTGAAACCAGTAGTTTACGCTAGGATGTTATTCTGAGAAAATGAGTATGTCGAGTCGATCGTATGTTTAAAAGTGCGCGTACCATTTTCAAAAGTTGTGGCAGACGTTATTTGGAATGATATGAGTGTTTATTTCGACAATGTCAGATTTTTTTTTCTTCAAATCATAAAAGCCCAGAAAGAACTGCAATATCTGCAGATAAGTGGCATAAATTGTGAGTGTCTGTCTGTTTTTAGATCCCGAGGGGGAAAAAATGGTTCAAGGTACTAAAAGTATACGTAGAAAAATATTAACCCTAACAAACGTGTGGGTGTTAACGGGGGCAACATGCTGTCATTTCTAGCTTCGAAGAATATATTGTCCGATTTATTAAACCAGTATAGAATTCCGAATTTAATTGTCTTTTTCGTAATGTCCTCCTGATTAAGAACTGACGGGGATAAATCTCGGGCATACCATGCAGGTATAGTATTGGCCCCAGACTGAAAAACCGTAAAGGCCATTCCTAATTTAACAATTATGATTAACTCTGGCGATAATGAGACGCAATCACAGGGGAAAACTTTGCCACGTTGTGAAGTTGAGAAGTATTGTGCGACCGTCAATCGCTCTGTTATTAGAATCCCGTTAGACATACAGAGTGAATGGGCTACCCGATGAAACTCGATCTTTGATGATTAGGGTTTCCTTATTTCAAGTGGTCGTTTTATTATCGAAATAAACATCTGCCTCTAGTCAATTGTTTTTATTCTGACGTATTTATAGGAGGTACTTTTGCAAACATCCATCATAATATAGATGACATCTTAAGCATCTCCAGAAAGTCAAATCAACTAACGTAAAAAGCGAGAGAAAACAATCAACAGCCCAAATGAATACAGATTTCTGTAAACACACACGCACGCACGCACACACACACACACACACACACACACACACAACCACAAACACATACACAAAAAACAACGAAATCTTCCCGTATTCATACTTACTTGTGTCACGTGATGATACACGCATGATTTCGATTTTTTTCTCTAGTTCTTCTTTGTTTTGTATGTTCTTATAGTATTTCAGTTTATTAGAACACAGATAAAACGCTACACTTTTAATACATTCAGGGATATTTAACGCGTTTGAACCGTGATGCCGTTATCAACATCAGTGTTTATGTTCTTTTCGAAAAAAATGAAATAAAGTTTGAATTGAATTGAATTGAATTGAATTGAATTGAATTGAATTGAATTGAATTGAATTGAATTGAATTGAATTGAATTGAATCAGTGTCCAGTCAGCAAGCTTAATGTACAGTGAAAGAACACTTCGTTCCCTCGGTATGTTAAGACATTATTTATGCAATATTTAGTGTTAGTATCCTCCATATTTCAATGTACACTATAGGGCAATTTACCAGTGTATTGGAAATAAAGATTAATGATATTTTGATCTAGGGACCTGCTAGTCAGCAAGAGATTAAATACACCTGTATACACATCAATAAAGTTCTATATTTGGAATGCACTTAAAACACTAATATGGATTGGTTGGTGCAAGCCTCGAGTAAGCTTTCTGGTTGCAAGTAACAATCTTTATTACAAAGGCATGAATAAGATTTGAATACAATGTATTCTACTACGCCGGTCTATTACCAACACTAATTCGCAGCATCAATTTCTCGACAATGATGTGTGCATACATTTAAGCACGACTGATCAGTATATAAACGTGTAACTCGATCCTTTCCTGTGTCCCGCTAGAACAGGCTTCATGTAACGTGCTTTAAACTGTTTCTGTATCAACGCCACTCTGAGGACCGGCTCCTTAGTAGACAAAGCGCGAGTTTTTGACTGCGCAAATGACAATACCCATTGATTATTGTAGCGGGAACGGGGATTGGGGAATCCAACCGTTGTATCACAAGTGGTATTACTACCTCGATCGCTCGTTTCTTCACCTCTATCACTCCTAATCTTATGAACTTATCTCATCGATGTTTATTATTGCATCCATTCCCTTTATTTATGCAGCCGGGCGTTTAAGTACTCTTGTTATTTGTGTTCTTGTTTATTCGCCTACACCCGCTGTTGTCAATTTTTTTTCTTCTTCTTTATGATTTTTTTTTTTTTTGGTATTTCGTGATGGCGCGTTCAAACGTGACACGTACGAGTTTCAAATGTGTTTATCTGGCAATCTTGGCATTGTCAATAAAATGGAACATGCTTGACAAGACAGGGACCAACGCCTCCAAAAGAGTCGAATAGTGCGTGTGTGAATAGATTGGTACCGCCCCACATCCCATCGACATACAGAATATACACCGCTGTATACGGCATATAGTGGCATGAAATAAATCATAATTATTTTATTAACATTTCTGTCGTTCATTTGATGAAAAGACGGGGGAGGGGTGTTCAGATGTTTGCTATTCCTCCGCAACCCGAATTACAAATGAAGACGACATATTTTCACGGTGAGCTGACCGAGTAGAAATGCCTTAGAACAGAATTTTGCATGTGGGAGTGCAGTACTTAAATTATTGTTTATGTTATCGGTAATGTGATATATCACTTTACATAGTTGCAAGTTGCATTAACGAGCGCGTGTTTAGGTTGCGATCTCAAAAACCGGTAGGAGAAAATCGACCGTGAGTGCTCCACAGTGATGTCTACGTTTACGATAATTAATCATCACATGGTGTGTTCCAACCCTTAAATCAAAGAGCTGAGTTTACACTTGGTTTTCTGTTATACGTCAGTAGTTCTCTCTGTTCTGTTATTTTCTTTACATTTCTTTAATTCAAACATCGTTGTTGAGAACTTTTCATAACAGACGCCATTTCCCGGAATCTATAGTTAGGGGTAGACTATTGAATAATCACTTATATTATATCAGTAGTGTCGTTCAAGGGAGTAAAAGTTCACCATTATTACCACGCTCCACTTCAACATGTGTCGGGAACATCAGTGGCGAATAAGAGGGCGCTCTGATTGAATGGCCATGATGAAAGTGAAGGTTGAATGGGACCCGCTCCTGCACAGATTGATGTACCTTTCTCTACTAAAGAATAGAATGCGGAACTTCAAGACGGCGCTTTCTGATTGGCTACTCATGATGAAAGTGAAGTTGAAAAGGTTGCCGCGCACACGCCAACAAAACGCCCATTCCATTCATGAAAGTTTGGAGCACGGACGTTCTGAGAATGTATTGTTAGTTGGATAAAGGAGTTATTAGGGAGTTATCACACTATTATTACTCCGTGGTAAGACGTGACTCTTTGGAACGGAAACGCTTATATCCCTAACGTGTACGTTGAATGAAGTATCCACGTCCGTTTTAAAAGACTAGAGTAACTGGCGTCTTGATAATAAGCGGAATTAGTGAAGTCAACGGGTACTGATTTTTCAGAATTGATTACAGAAAAATATAAAAAGTTTGTATTTTTGTACGGCAAATGCAATGATAAAGGAAGACCATCTAGCAAGGGAAAATGAAAATAAAGAGCGAAAACAGAATAATAACTAACAAAATACAGCTTTATAAAAAAATAGATCCACTTTATGAGATTACGCTATGAGAATATCATTCTGAGAAAATGAATGTCTTTGCGTATAGATATGTTCAGAAGTTCATATGACATTTTTAAAAGCTGTAGAAGGCGTGACTGCCTAATATTAGTACCGGTTTATTTTGGCATTGTCTAAAGCATTCTTTTTCTTTTCAGATAATCAAAACTCAGAATTGCAATTCCTGCAAATAAGTGCCACAAATTTTAAATGTCGTCTTCTAATTTAGATCCCGACGTGACAAAGAAAATGATTTGATATTTCATGTATGCCTACTTAAAATATACGGAGATAATGATAACCGTATCAAAAAGTGGTGACATGCTGTTATTATGTGCTGTGCGGGAATGCATCTTCCGGTTTTATACCAGTCTGGAAAGATCGGATTTTGCTGTCTTTATCATAGTGTCTTTTTTATGAAGGCCTAACGGGGATAAAGATCGGACAAATAGTTACCAGGGATAGTTTCTTCCTGACTTATACGCCTCAAAGGCCATTCTTTACTTGACAATCACCTCTGACAACGAGATGCAATCAGAGGGAAATCCACGAAATCAGGGGTTGTGAGGTATTATGTGCCTGTCAATCGCTCTTTTTATTAGAAACCCGTTAGATGACAGAGTGAACTGGCTACGCCTTATCAGTTTAGGTCATTTTCAAGGCAAATTAAACCGATTTCTTGTGTCAGATGATGAGATGTTATCTGACCTTGTTTCCATCTATGAGATATTTTGAATTGTACACTATAGTTATCATTCTACATACCATGCATATGAGATATACATTTTCGAGATATTTTGCATTCCTCTCATATCTAAATATCGATATCATGACTTTATCGTATATTTGAAAGATGTGAAGTAAACTTTAAACTTGTTCTGCTCACTTGATCAGTTTTCAAAGATCATTCTTATAAAAAAGTAAACAATCATTAATGAAGATAACAATCATAATATTTGTCGTTCGATCCTCGAGTAACAACAGATACTATAAACCAATTATGTGTATAATTGCATGCCGCATAATGTTGTGTGCATTGCCGACATCAAAGGCACATAGCACGTTGAAATCTCGTGATAATACTACCAACAGTGTTTGCCTTAATCATCAGGAACATGTAATCTACCAGCCTAATAAACCGTAAATGAACATTTCGATTACCTTCCAATTTGTGTAATCGTTTCTGGTGTTCAGTGACAGTAGCCTCGATATTTGCATGCGAGCTTTTGAAACTCGATTATAAGCAAAGAATTCTAGGCACCAACGCGCGCGTATACAATGTATATCATTTAAACATCGGCTGTTATCATGATATGACTTGACTAGATCTTTTGATTTTACATTCGCTTGTTTTTGTGCGAAACCATTCTTTATCAGCAATTGGTCTCTGTCAATCAGCCCTTTGGCAAATTGCACAAAGCATGATTTTCCCGACTAAGCAGATGACAAAAACCGCTATTACCGGTAAATACTTCAGCGGAAGAAACAAAATCAAACCGTGATACTATAATTGTATTGGGAACAGTGAGTGAATTACTCTCCTCCAGGTTCCATCAGTGGCGTTTTTACCCGAAATCACACTCATATTGCTTTATATCGTTATGCCATATACTGTTTGTTCTTTGCTTGACGAAGCGCTTGTATATGTTAAATTTGTTGTGTGTTTATTTGTTTACTCGTGCTTTCTTTCTGTGTATTCCATACATTAATATATTAATTTTAGTCATGTCCATGGTTTGCGAGATCGAAGTACAATATGGAATTGTGTTGCTGTTGTTGTGTTCCTTGGCACTCATGATAGTGAATAATGACTGACAGCATAATGACAACACCTCTATTCGTCAGTGTATCTCAAGATATCGGCAAACATTCACACATTTATAAATACAGAAAGTACACACCTTAGTCATTTGAGCGACTCAAATAACATAAGAACGTATAGTTGGGATCACAATTTATTCATAACAAAATCTTTGTTGAGAAGGGACGAGGCCCAGATTTTGATCTTTCGATCACCACTCCCATTGAAGGACAGAGTGTACTTCATCGTGCAGCTACATAACCGACAAAAACTAAAAACGGGACTTGGTTCATTACTATTCAGCGAAGGTTGCGTACTGTACACCCGGACTGTACATTCATTATATTGTTTCAAATATCAGTATGATTAATCACCGCCATTCCCTAACGAGCAGTAACCAAATGACCGTAAGCGTATTCAGATGGAATCCACCAAAAAGAAAAACCTGTCAGAGAAAATGTTAGAACACCAAAGTGATATCCTATGCTTAGAATGGTTTAGACCTATATTTATTCCGTGTTTTAGATCTGTCTTGAAACACACCGCTTCTTGTGTATCGAATCAAAATGTATAGATTACTTTATTTAATCATTTTAGGCTTTACCATGTCGGGAACATTCAAGTGACAAATAAAAATGCACCTTGAAAAGCGAAAGTCGAAAGAGTACTGCTCCCACACGTGCTGTGCTGATGAATGGACCTTGTATCTTTCTATACCATGAATAGGAGGCGGTGTTTCTCATCTTCACTGCGTTTTTAAATAGTCAAAGTTGAAAGGGTTTTCCGCGCATAGAAAGTCAAGTTGAAAGGGTTCCCGCGCACATTGGCAAGGCGCTCGTTCCATTCAATAGAGTTTCGTAACGAGAGCTATCGCCTGCACTCAGCTTTGTTCGTTCCTGTAGGATTTTGGAGCTTGTTACAAAAAGCAGGAAATGAAACACGTGTTTGTGTAGTTTAAATGACTACTATTAGTACTGTTCATGTCTGTTACGAAAGACTTGTAATGCATGTATAATTCAAAGTAACTGTTCATAAGTCTGTTACGAAAGACTTGTAATATAATTCAAAGTAACTGTCCATACGGTCTGTTACAAAAGAATCGTAATATAATTCAAAGTAACTGTCCATGTCTGTCACGAAAGAATTGTAATATGGTAGCCTATTCAAAGTAATTGATATTTCTTTTGCCTTTTATTTTCATTTAGTGTTTTCATGAACGACTTTATTGATTACACAACTTTTACGTTATACAGTGTACTACAGTTTTCTTATGACTCCACTCTTACAACATCCGAGTCAGAACTGACCCGGAACTGGGTCCGTTGGGGTCATACACCGTTCCGGGTCAGAAATGACAAGGAATAGGGTCAGATATGACCCATTCAGAGTCATGAATTGGGTCAGGGTGACCCCATTCGGGGTCTTCATGACCAACTTCCAAGTCATTTTTGACCCGGAACGGTGTATGACCCCAAAGGACCCAGTTCCGGGTCAGTTCTGACTCAGTTTTTTTTTTTTTAGAGTGTCGAATAACCCAAATGGAAGTTTTAAATTAATCAGAGATTACGAAAACTTGCGGAATGTAGGCCTCTATGGGGTACGGTACCAGATATCAGAAAGCAAATTGATATTGTACTATAGTATCCCTGCGGATGATAGTCTGTTATCATTCACTTTATCATGCCAACTCTTTAATGTACCGGTACTTTGAAGTACACGCTATACGCAAGATTATTGATATGAGCTTAGTGAAGAGTCTATGTGTTATCGAAATATGCGATATATAAATTACCCAAATATGTGTGAATTCCGTGAATGCAGGAATATTATCGAACCAGTTTGAGGAAAGTCGGACATCCCATTGAAAAGTTATGAATCGTAAAATATTGGTGCATCCACTCAATCCACATATTTAAGTTTCATTCCCCTCTAACATGTGTGACTCCATAGGCTGTCATCGCTGAAGTCACAGTATAGAACAATGGTGTAGAGAAAGTATGAAGAGAATTCAACATAATTATATTCATTTTTTTTTCTTTTACAGAATGAAAGAGCATAACCCTCAATGACTTATTCTAAATTTTCAAAATTCGTAGCTTTTGAACGGATGAACAGATTCCCCGTCAAATCTTCACTGATGATAGCATTGTGTATTTATATTTCTTCGGTATTCATTGAATCCCACAAATATGTAAGTTTGAGGTGAACTCCCCTTCAATTTTGTTTTTGAAAGTGAAATATACGGACCAATCATAATTCTTTGGTCTCCCTATTCTTGTACTCCCTTGCGTGTAGCCTTTGCACCCCCCCCCCAAAAAAAACAAAAAAAAAAAACCTTTTTTATCTGTCCCCTGTGTCTCCTGCTTAATTAAGGAGGTAACCTACATGTAGGCATCCAATGTTACACTGTTTGTTGACATAATAACTATAATGTTAGACTAGTTTTAGACGCTGCCATAAAATATATCATCCAATATACGCTTACAATAATTTAGTAATTCTTCTATTTCGTTACCTGCACTGTAAGCCATTCGACATAGTGTGTTTTATGTGCTCTTTGTAAAAACAGAGCAGAAAAGCGATTGTTATCGGTTCAAACATAGTGATGTGTATGTGTCTACTAATCACGTTAGCCGTAAATTATATTGGGTATGATTGTGAGTTGATTGAATTTTTTCTCTATTAGAGATATCGGGAATGATAATTTATAGTGTGTCAATTTTTACATTAATCTGCTATAACTTAGCGAAGCGGGCGAATCCAATGACTTACATAATCACCTGCCACTCATGCAAAGTAGACATAGCACAGGCAGTGCATCATGAGTGACGTGTAGGCACGCATGACTGCAGATGATTATGAAAGAATACCTCTGCTTATGACTATTCGGTATACAAAAAGTTGAATGCAGGACCGCGCGCACACCGCCAAACCTTTTCTTGTACACTATTGAAAAGGCGTGTACTCTGATTGGCTGATTATGATGAAAGTGAAGTTGAAGGAAGACCGCATGCGCACCGCCAATGAACTACTCTGTACTGGGTATATTGAATAGGAGCGTGCCTGAATAGGCCGGTTATTGTGTCCCTATGATGAAAGGGGGAAAAGACCGTGCTCGCCGACAAACGTCTGGTCTTTTCAACAATAAAGTGTTTAGTGTAAAAGGGCAATAACTTAACCGTTCAGAGGCAGGCAGGTAGTTAAAAAGATGGGAAACGGTCTTGTAATAGAAAACGGGACATGTAAAAGAAAGAGATACGTACTGTCACGTCATAGGATGTATTGACGCAAACTATCGGTTTATGAAAACTTTCGAGACCATATATTCTTCTAAAATTTATGAATATAAAAGCTGCTTTTTTAATGTAATCGCAATAAGGAGACATGAAATACCATGTAGTTTTATGGTTAAGAGTTTGGACAGACATAAAGTTTTGACTGAGAAATCTATTGTTGATCATGACTTTACACGATAATTTACACAGCGCTTATCCATTAACTCAAACATAATAGTGTGATTTCAAAATGTGAAGCAACTAAATTTGATACCGCTTGATGTAGACTGTTTTTGACAGCGGTAAAAAATAGTAATAAATTGAAAAATGTTTACACGTGCACGATTGTAGCAAAGAAAAAGAAAAGAAAGGAAAATATATATGTACAAACAATTGCAGTTATTACAATAGCAATGACTAGATATCTAGAAATGTGTCTTAGTGCATAATAGAGCCACCTTCAGTGTAGTATAACACTTGCTCACATTGTCGATTCAATTAAATTTTGCAGACCTTCAAAGCATTACATTTTCCCTCTTTCATTCCATTTTGATTTGAGCCCTTTCAAGATCAACGAAATAAAATTTAGAACAGAAAAACTTTGACATCTATACTCTAACACTTCACAGTTGTTTAGTATCTCTTTTGTCAATATCATGATCATATCCATTACTCAATATTATATGTAGTGTATCAGTTTCATTTTGTGTTGTATGGTCACTGTCATTGTAATCCTAATCATTATCATAACCAACAATATTACAGCCGTTTGTCTTCCAAATCAAAAAACAATCGAAAACAAATTTGAAGAAACAGCAACCGACGTCACCAATATTAACGTCGCCTTCATCACTATCATGTTTGTCGCTATTGCTCGCACTTTTGATATAATCAGTGACACGTGACTTCGCAAGTTTCAAGAGAAACTATTGTATAACCGTCAGTATTATAATTTGCATCTATGTTGCGTATATCAATACTTCATACAGACTACTCAAGTATCGTAATTATTGATGCACGACAGGTCATCGTAGAGCTGCGTCGCCGTGATATGTTGGTACGTGAGCAGTGTACAACTTTGCTATTCTGTATTCAACAAATGTCCAAATGTACAAGTATTTGTTTCTCCCCAAAGGAGCTATTGTGACAAGCTTTTTCGGGTCAAGTCATCCCGGTGAATACGGGGCATTAAAACATAAATCATGTAGAAGATATTTATATAAATAGTATAATATATTATATAACCGGTGCCTCATGTTGTGTGCACAACTTACTGGATAAAATGAATTGAACAGAATGATGAAAAAAATATTTTAGATTCCATCTCAGAAAAGTACTTTGATTTCAAAGTAAAGAATTTAGAGGCTTCAATGTATCCAACATGGTCTTTGGAGGAATCTCACCTCCGAAACGAACATGCAGAATTATGTTATATTTGTTTGCTTGGCTTACGCAGTAGCAGCATGCACCATGCCAAGAAGTTCGTTCTGATCGACGGGGAACAGTTGTCTGCCTTTGAAGTACGTACATATTACAAGGATAAACTCGTTAGAATTTGAACAACCAAAAGGTCAAAATAAATAGGCCCAAGGGTTTCATATTACCCGTCATCACTTTTCTGTAACTGAACAAATTAATCAATTTCTGTATGGTTCAAGCAATTAAGAGATTTTTTCCCACTTTTTTTTCCACTTTTTTTTTGGGGGGGGGGGGGGGGGTGGGGGTTCATATCTTTCTTTCAGAGGGGATTTTAAGCCGCTAGTTCTGCGACTACCTGCTTTTAAGCGTGCATTCACTGCTACCTTACCGGTCACGTAAAACAAATCATAATTCAGTTCAATTTATACAAGACTCAGAAGACTCAATGGCTGATAAATGTCATTAGAAAACCGTCATAAGAGTGGATGGTTTCTATGGTGATAATTAAGACCCGTATGTCAGTTGTGTCACTACGAATGCGTGATACTCGCCACTCATTGGCTGGTTAGATTGTGTTGGCAACAGATGATGGGGCCTTGGTACACCCAGCTTTAGGTAACCTTTTTGTGCCGTGATGTAAAGAATGATGAACAGTCATGCTGATTGACTGGCTCATAATCACGGAAGTGACGTATAAGTTGGACCCGCGTGCGCCGCAGGACTGTCATGGCGCTCAGGTAACAAGACTATTGAAGTTGGAACTGAATAGTCAGATGATGATGAAAGTGATTTTTGAAAAGCACCCGCCCGCTCACGTAATGATCTCTGCGCACGCATGAAAAGATGACAGGGTGCACTGTGATTGGTTGGACGTTGATGAAAGTTTTGTTGAATAGGTTCCGCGTGCGCTTCGCACAATCAACGCACTATGCCTTCTGAATAGAAGCAAGCCGTTCAATGGATAGTTAGTTTGAGGAGAACGAAAGGTTCAATAGCTACCCCGCGCCCACCGAGAAACGTCAGTCTGGCTATTCCCGATACTGGGTCTTTTGTTGGAGACTTTTCGGCCTCTGTTTATCCAGAGACCAAAACAGACAACATTCACGAGATAGCTATACAGACAAAAGTGCTAAGAGACAATTCCCGATACCTGAAGCGTTCTGGTTGATCTGTACACGGCTTTGCGTGGCAATGAAGACCATTATGTCTGTACAAGTTAATGCTTTTGCAGCTAATTTAATGTTAATGAGGAGGAAAAATAAACAAGAATAAAACGATATTGATGACGTTTACCGTCTCTTTGCAAAAGAGCGCGAAGATGTCGAATATGGTCACAAAAACAACGAGAGAGATAATATTTATGGCGACATTAAACGCAATTACGCAAACACTTCCATCATGATTGCATTGAGTAAGTAAGTGTGAAAGTCCATATAGTTTCCTTACGACAGTCGGTAAATATTTATGAAGACGGAAGAGCTTTATTGCCAAGTTAGGTATCTCTCTCTCTCTCTCTCTCTCTCTCTCTCTCTCTCGCTGTGCATTATCATTTCGAATACTCTTTTACAGGTTTACCTGGACCTGTTACCGCACTTGAAACTTGCATAGTATTTTTCATGTGAAGTGAAAATAATATGCAAGCCCAAAATGTTTGTGAAGGTGATGGATGGAAAAGGGAACGAGAGTAGAAAATAATCAGATTCTAAGATTCTTCCCCCTGGGGGAGAAGCACAATTACGCACTGTTATTCCGTGTGTTTCTTTTCTCTCTTAATGCACAATTTGTAACGGGTTCTCTTCACCCATCGTGCTTAGTAATTGCGAATATAAAGAATCTTCAAGTAGTTAGTAATAAGCCGTAATTCAAATGTTCAGCGGAAATCAGTCAAGCACGTATACAACGACACAAAGAAAACAACGTACGTTGTTTATGCAGCAACATGTTTATCGGCATAATTTTATTCAAGCTGTTAAAAAAGAGGAAATGCTGTCATGCATTGATAGGTTTGGTGTAATCATTAGGCACGTGAGGAAAAAAACAAACAGACACAAACCTTGAGTATTCAGTTTTGAAACAGTATGTCACAAGTAATACACTCAGAGCGACGTCTACCATAATCTAGCCCAGCATTTTGAACAGGAATAATCCCCATAAGGATGGGTGTTAAATCTAACACCGATCAAGCTTCAAAGGACCACACCCACAGGTGTATTGTATTGTGTAATGTATTGTGACGGTGTTAAAAAGTGTTCACCTGGCACTTCGTGGTGTTAATTTAACACTGTGGCTGGTGATATTTTTGACACTGCGCTAGAGTTAATTCATTAATGACACCGCATGGTGTTGATTCGATATTGGTGGTGTTAATTTCAATGGTATAACACCCGTCCAGCTTCAATAGGAGACCACACCAACTGGTGTTACTGTGGTGTAAATGTGTTTACACTTTTTTTCAAAAATCAAGTACTTTATCGGAAAATTCTTCATTGTCTTGTTCAGAATTAACAAGAAATTCAGTCCCTAAGAAACTATTAGTATTAAAAAACATATATATATATATTTTGAAATGACACCCGGAGGTGTTAATCTAACACCATGAATGAGCACCGGAAATTTAACACCAGCTCGGTGTTTCATATTTAACACCGGACTTTTTGCAGTGTACATTTTCTGCCGCTTATAGACATGGGCAAATCCGATAAATCCGGTAAATCAGTATTATTATTTTTGATTTATTTATTTCCTAAAAGCTGTAGAACACACACACACACACACACACACACAGACAGACACACACACACACACAAACGGTTATAAGTCATTAAAGAAACTGCGATATCGGAGAATTACAACAACAGTTATTATAATTATCAACACACAGCAACAACCGCCGGAACGACTGTTGATAATGTTTGCAAATTGAAGCTATTTCGACGTTCATTCAATTCAGTGATATCATACCCGCAGAGAATTGACGATCTGCAATGCAAATACTAAGTACAGCACAAAATCTATGTGACGGCAACGCGTAACACATTCTTTTCCGGAACATTGTGTTTTAGAACAGACTGTGTTAAGAATGAGATTGCTTGATTCCCGCCCGAATCTCCTCCATTATCAATATTCTTTAACCCACTTTGTCTCGTCTTCACGCTAATGGACGTGTAGGGCACTTGAACATGTTAGGGCAGAAATAACGTTGAGGACCTCCGTGGGACAATGGCTTATCATGAAGGGGCTGCCCTCATACAGTTGATAGTGCCATAATGCTATGATTAAAATCCTTCCTCAAAATACGACAATACAATCTTTGATATGTAATCAACAACCATGATATCATTAGTAGCAGAAGCGGGACTGATTAATGTGAGATTGTTTAATTCGAGTAATACATGCTCACTCCAAAAATCATCATCGCGAACAGATCATGTCTGGGCATATTCATGAAAACGCTAAGAGTATTGTTCTGTCATAGTCCGCTACTCTCGCTAGATTACTTTGATCATCGGGATGTCGGGTCGCAACCTCTGGCGGTTCCCTTTCTTCACGAGAAAAGAACAATATTCAATGGACGAAAGCGCTCCGTAGTGACGAGCGCTGAACGCTCATCAACGGGAACAAAAGACTTGGACAGCGGCGCCGATCTTCACCGCGCTGCGCGGTTCGTGTGAACTACCCGTGAATAGAGCTGCGCTGTGATTGGCCAATACTTTCTTGAGGTCGTGCCGGGAGCTGAACTCGATGCAATAGATTACGATAAACTCCCGAGTGTCTCCGTAATCATCTGTTAAATCCGCATCTATATCCTCCTTAGCAGCAACAAGTGTCTCGCTCCCTCTTATCAGCTATCTTCGAATAGCTCGATCATATCAAGTACTCGTACTTTTCGTCTTACCTTGAACTACGACATAATTTCCCACCATGTCCGGTCTGGTCACCGTCCGATGGCTTCAGCCGCCGAGGCTCCACGGGGAAGTGGAGACGGTAGCTCGTGATCGAATCCGTCATCATGGCGAGCTCGCTGCCGGCGCCGAGGTGCGAGTTTGGAACAGGCGAAGCTAATTCCGAGCAGAGATCATCGCTGGTAAGCATGAAAAAAAAAAAGAAACCAAAAAAAAAGAAAAAAAAAGAAAATGAGAACAATTAATAGTTTATGTAACTTGTCAGAATATGTTGTTGTTTGACAGTTTCGTAAAGCAAACGATTTTTAGATTTTTAATTCAAGAATTCCTTGCAATAATTGTTTGGCATCACTGAACTTTCGTGGACGATGATGGATAAGTCAAATACAAACAATCTCTGCTAAGTACCCGTCGATGCTAAAGATAATGGCGCAATTAGCAGTGATTTGGCTAATATGAAATCGTAAGATACAATGATTCTTTTCAAGTTCTAGATGGGGAATTTATACCATATCATGAATGGACAATCCTTTTCATAATGCATGAAAATCAGTTCATAGCATCATGACAAATCGAGACTACATGACACTAACTATGGTCACCTTTCTATTTACTTTGTTCTTTTCAGCTTCTGCAGAGCGGATACCAAGCACGCCTTTGACTGTAGCAGCATCCAGCCCACCTTCATACGTCAGGACATCTACGCCGGTCCAGGCAGATCGTCAGCTGCTCCTTCCCATGGTCTCTCCTGTTCAATCCAGCACCAGTGACGACACCACTGACTCAGCTCTGGTACCGGACTCACCCGATGCTCCCAGCCGGTCCTACTCTGCCGACACCCCACCGTCCTTCGTCGAGCTGTATCATCCTCGAGACCCCAGCCATGCCGACAGATTGCAGCAGCCATCTTCAGGGTATGACAGTGAATCAGGCTCTGGGGAGAGCGATGGGGACATCGAGACCTACCTCCCGGCGACATCCCAGCTCAGCACACCAGACCACGCCCAGCAACAGACCGGTACCCATGACACCAGCTTCCTCCATCTTCCGCCCCTGTCTCCGCCAGTGATACCGAGGTCGACAGACGAGACTCACGAGTGCGTCGACAAGGAGCTGCTAGACGACATCGTCCTGTCTGCCGAAGAGTCGCGATTGGAGGATCCGAGGCTGAACCCGATGCAGCGCTTTCGTCTCTTCCTGCTCGTCAACATGAACCGCGTCAGGTTGGAGTTGATGCCGAGACTCAGGAGCGTCTTGGCTGACCTGCGAGAGGAGGACCAGCCCTGTCCCAGGTGCATCTACAACGTGGAGCACGCCATGGAGAGACTCGAGTTCATCGTGGCCAACCTGGAGGGCTTCTTCAGGGTCGCCAACAGGATGCTGGTCTTGGCCACCGAGGAATGAATGAGTGGCTTGCCACATCACAATCCTTGTGTGAACACTTGAAGTAATGGGCACATATCTACATGTCCAATTTTTTATTCTGCATTTGAACTAATTTCCTTGTAATGTTTCCAATGTGAGGCTCTAATTGTAAATAATAATAAACAAAGAATGCCTTGAAGACTAAATCTACTTTGACATTTTTGGTCTTGTTTCCAACTGATTGAAGAAAAACCCAGATTTTGTTGGAATGTACCTGTTTTCATTGATGTATTGTATGAATGAACGATGCAGTGAATCCTTATTGTCTGATCTGGCTGTGACTATTTTTGTGATGTTGATCGTGAATTTGAATGTTCTTATTGTTGTGATGTGATTCATGGTAGGGTATTTATTTCTGAAATATTGGATGCAAGAAAAATGTGCAATAGTGTGTGTGTGCTGTATGTTTGACATTTTTTGTTTGTTTATTTCATCAACATTGTTTCTGATGTGATTTTTAATAAATCTATACTCTGTCTTGATACAGCAGTACCTTGTGTCAGTGTGCATGTATGTGTGTGTGTATGTGAGAGAGAGAGAGACACACACACAATGATTATCCACAAATTAAAATCTCTGCTGCCACTCTCCATACACATTACCACATCAAGTAGCTAATTTGAATAGATTTACACAGCACAGTGTATTTTAAACAAATGGTTTTGCACTTTCCCATCCATATAATTACCTCTGTTGTTCACAGCTACAAGGGAACCAGATTCGACTATTATTATGGAGCTTAGTTATAATGGTTTGATTATAGTATAGACCAAACACGCAAACACATACATACAAACAAACATATATTAGTGCACACAAGCATACATAAGGGCTTATTGCAAATCTAATGATATGTATGTATATGTATATGTATATGTATATATATATATATATATATATATATATATATATATATATATATACATACATGCATACATAATATGGTAGATTTTGAGCAAACACTGCACATAACCTGTCATAACTAGGCTTGTGGTAGTTTGTGGTAGCTTATGTGTATATATATATATCTTCTATCTCAAGTGTTGACACCAACATTTCTTTTGGCCAAGAAGAAAACTAAAACAAATCAATAATGAAATAATTTATTAAATCATTTAAATATTAAACAAAAAACATTGAAAATGTCAAAATAGGCAGGTAAAATAAAGAGCTTCATTTACCACCTGTGACTGCGTTGACTTAGTCTAACTTATTCAATAATAAGTCGAGGCATACAATTTTTCATGGCACCACATAGTCATGAAGTGTATATATTTAATATAGGGTTATACCTAATTCTATTATTAGATAGAAAAAATGGTCATGAGAATAAATATATACTGTATGTATAGTTCTGCCAAATTTGGCCGGAAAATAAGTGAAATTTGACTGTGAAGACTTGCAGCAATCTGACAACCCTTGTCAGGGCAGGTAACAGAGTAAAAATGGGTGGAGTTACATATAATTGAGGCGTGAGTTCTTCTCCCCTGTTCTGAATGAGAAAAAAAAAAACTAATCAAAAAATGTACACACTATTTTGGGGTGGCCTGATCCAAGCTACCAAAACATATGATTTCTAAAGAAATTGAAGGGACATCTATTTCTGGTGGCCCCAGGCCACCACTAATGTTGAGCTTTGTATATACAACATAGACCGATATTTTGAAGATACTGCACCAAAACCTTGAAGTGTCAAGGCAGAATGAACAGAGAATGTACAAAAAATTCATGTTCTCACTATTGACAAGAGAGGCTGCCAAATTCTCCGGAAAGCTGATGCACATTACTGTCTGCAGTTGAAGGGTTATGGTGTCTAAAAAAAAAAAAAAAAAAACTAAAAAAAACCCCAAACAACAACAAGAAACTAGCAAACAACTGACAGATGATGTGTATGTGCATTTCTTTTACCGGTAATCATTCTAGTGTTATACCTGACATAAAACTATACCACAACAGTTTTCAATTTTTATTTAATACTTTTCTTTTCTCTCCTTCCTATTTCTTTCTCCCTGTATGTCCTGTCTCTCCTTCTTTTGTCACTGTTCATGTTTTAGGAAGCGTTGGAGACCAAGGTGTCGGGGTTGGCTGAGACGCTGGAGAAGAAGAAAATGGAGATTGATTCTTTGAGGAAGAGGGTTGCCGTGGTGACCAGGGAGAAGCATCACTACGAGCAACAGGTTGTTGCCATCCAGACTGAACTTGACAAGAAGGCGAGACACTCCTTTGCTGTCTTCTAAGTTTTGTTTTGTTTTTTTCCTGCTGTAGGGTGCAAAGCTGCAAGCAGTGTTTTTAAGTTTGTAGACTATTATTTCTTTCAGTGAATCAATACACACAAAAAAGCCATTTTTGTTTTGCTTTAAATCTATAGCTACTGCTCTATCCTTCAGTGTATCAATATACATCCAAACCCATTCCTGCTTTGTCAGCATTGTGGAACCTACACTGTAAAGGTGCTGCTGTTAAATATCACAACATTGTATAGCGGTATTTGATAAGATGCTTTGGATATGATTTCAGTCGTACTCACATTTATTGTTAATCAAGCAAATAATTCTGACATTTTCTCCACACAATTAGATTATATTCGCCTGGATGTGTGATAGTTTTTGCTTTTTTCCAGTTATGAATAAACACTTAACCCAATAAACTATTATTCTGGGAAATATTTATCACTTCTTACCAAGTCTATCGTAATGAGCACCATTATTCTTGATGCACACATCAGCAAAGTGTGCCATATGTTACTAATTCTCTTCCCCCCCCCCCCCTGTTTATTGACGTCAAACAGGCCGCCGTGCTCTCAGACACCCTCGCCAAGCTCAAAGAGGCGGACAGCACGCTGTCGGAGGTGGAGGCCGCAGCGTCCGAACAGCTCTACAAGCTGGCCGACCAGTCGGAGCTGGCTTTGGATGCGGCCCACGCCAAGATCAAACAGCTGCAGGCGAGGGTCAAGGATCTCGAAAAATTCATCAAGGTAATGATTAATGTCCTCACGAGAGGTAATGTTTTGTTTTTGGATATTGTAGCTTATGATGTGCGACATTGAGGCTTTGTCTAACAATGTATCCAGCGTGAGGAGGATCTGAGGTGCATGGTGCGATGTGTTATGATTGTTTTTGATATGATGTAAAAGTGAAGCTATGAAATTGAATTGCAGTTCAAAATGATTGTAAATGCTACAAACAAGTTAAAAAAAGATCTGTGACTGGATATACCATACTCAATTTTCCTGTGGAAAGTACTGTTAGAATGGACCATTTTGTGAAATGAACGATTATATTTGTTGAAATTATATTTTGTGAAATGAAACTACATGTATATTTGGCAGGATAGTGACACTAGTTGTCAAAACATTTATGTGCTTGGATCTTTGTGTTTTGTCCACATTAACATCACTTTACAGGTCAGTGAGAAAATTATGATTATTATGGATATTGAGCCACCACAATCAGGGGCCACAAAAAGATTGTTTGTGGGTAGGGATGGCTGACTGGCCCTGGTTTATTGCCCTTGACCCCCTCCTCCCCCCCCCCAACACACACTCTTCTATTGATTCAGTATTACTTGAAGAGCATTGTTTTCTATGGGTCAAACATAGTTTCTTGTACTTGTCAAAATGTCAAAATATTGTCTAAAATCAATTTTGACACACCAATCACATAATATATGAAAGAAGTGTAGTATTTTGGATTAGAATTCATGTCGGGATGTTTGGCTCATTCCTGTACCCATTTTCCTCTCGCATCGTACCTCCACATCAAGGATCTAGCCAGCGAGTTCTCATCGCAGACGCAAGACGCTCTCGAGCAACTACTGAGCAGCAGGGATGCAGGGAGCACACCCAGCCCGGACAGGGGTACGGACCAGTCCATGGTCCGGGCCCAGTCCCTCGCCTCCTCCATCCTGAACCTCAGCACCAGCGATCTGGAGGAGTTCATGGCGGTGGAGCAACAGGAGAGAAGGATCAAAATGGTAGGCAAGGACCAAGAAAAAGTCAGTTGGTCCCTCCAAAGTTTCTTCTCATGTTTCCCGATAGCCAATACCAAGGCCCTGATGTCCAATTGTAAGCCCCAAAGTGTTGCCACTGCCTCAGATCCTCTTGGTGCCTGGTTGCATACAAGGGCCTGAGCCCAAATTGTGGGCCAGATATCTCACCAACTTCTAACATTTTTACTGCCTTCATGGTTCGTGGTCACATACCACATCTGCACCTAACCCCTAATGGCAGGCCCAGTAGAGTCTTGCCAATTAGCCAGCTCAGGGTTCCAGTTTGAGCATGAGCAGAAAAAGGTCATTTGTATTTAGAGACAGATTGGTTTTTAAATTCACTGAGATGAGCATCTGTGATGCAATGATTATTCCTGTAATCCTTATTAAAGGTGCCTGCCAGTACAACCACCTGACAGCAAGCCTGGTATTTAGTAATGTTAACAGTTATTTTTAATGTATTTAAAACAGCACAATGAAACGGGTGCTTCCCAAAGTGTTAGTTAACAAACCATTCTGATCACTTGATCTACGCAGGTTCATTCTTTGTTTGAATACGAGTTCCATAAATTGCTATGTTGGGCAAACTGATGCATTATGTTGCTTTGAATCGAGTGAAGTGCCTAACCAACTGAGAAAAAAGAAAGGTCATTTGTACCCATGTGCACATGAGCTATCTCTGAACTGCCTTATACCCATTAAATTTTCTCTTGTACCGACTGGCTTTCTAGCATGCCCTGAACTAAATCTAACTGGTTCCTCCCCAATTTCTCATTTTGATGTCTAGTCGCACACCAGGTCCTAGACCAAAATTGCAGGCCCCCAGATTTCACTGGGCCTTATTTTTCTCTTGATCCTGGTTGCCCAACAATCATGTTTCAAAGGTTTATGTGTGTTGGGGGCGGGGACAAATTGGAAGGCGATATTGAGCAGAGTTCCTTCGCTTATGTCGCTTGCCTTGTCAAATTCTTCTCCATATTCTGTGCACTGTTTTTTTTTTTTGTCAGACAAAAGAACTTGAGCTGTACAGGACTGCAGCAGAGGAATGGAAGAAACGCATAGAGACGGCACTGGACCAAAAGGTGAGAAATGCCAGTAGGTACATATATAGAGGACCTTTCTCTCAGGCCAAAACACGCTAGGTAGTGATGTAAAAGGCAGTACAGCTGTATTCAAACCTTTTCCATGTCAATGAAAGTCATCATTGTATGGCAAGTGAGTGCATATACTGTAGTAAATTACTCTCTTCTGGTGCATAGATGAAAAATTGCTGTGCAATCCAATTTTGGCTTGATTCTATTTGAGGGTCAAAGTTTTTTCATATATTTCTTTACTTATCTATTTTCTTTTTTTAATGAAAACACCATATTAGACCAATTATTACTAGATATTTGCACTGTCCTTCCTGATTGAACCGACACGTATAGCTCCAGTTTAATGTTCCTTTTTATTTTCTAGGGAGGGAGGGATACAATGTACTAATTCTTTTGTCATTATTGGTTGTAGGTGGTATAAAAGGATGGTACATGTATCATCTTTCTGTCATTCATCAGTCGAGATCTTGTTCGTCAAACTCAAAATTAGGTACGATTAGCCATTCCCAAATCGAGACTACACTGAATGACAATGCGTTGTTGTTCAGATAAGCATCAGAAGTATGATTTGCTTTGTATTTGGGATTTCGTGGGCTGTAGAAACCAGCCCAGGCCCACAGTGTAGTGTTTTGCAATCAATCAATAATTGATCAATATTTTTTGGTGTCATTGAACAGAAACTTCCTAGAAAGGAGCTGGGGGAGCTTTTCTTGAAGAAGCTGAGAGAGAAGGACGAAGCACTGACCATAGTAAGAGAGTCTAGATAATACAGGCTGCTCCACCCGTCTTCCGGCCCCGTCGGCTCTTGCAATGATTCGCCAACTGTTGGTATGGTGTGTAGCAGATCTTGAAGGGTGGTAGGCACGATGAAAATATGTGATGTCACAACAAAATCTATCCCAACTTGTTACTTTTTCTGCTTTAATGGTAGCTCAAGACTGTCGGTGTAAGCTACACTGTCTGGCGAAATAGCTGAACATTGTTAAACTTGATGAGGATATTGTTTAACCTGTTGAGGTCGGGCTGATTTTGCTACAACACGTATTTCCCATAAACACCTGCCCGAGTATACTCGGGCGGGACTCATCCTCAACGGGTTAAGCAATCCATCCTAAATTTACCATCTAGTTAGTCCTTACAATAATCCTCTATTGTCAGTGCAAACACCAGTGTGTGCATTACTGAAAAAGCTGTTACTTTTGCCTACAGATATTTTTGCAAATGAGGTCACAGACATTTCTGCAAGATGTTGTTTTTGCAATTTGACATCGAGGTTGTTGAAAGTGTCTGTCTGTTCACTCTGTCACTTCAGTGTACATGTACTTAGTATATAACTGAGTGCACAAAGATAAGATCAGGGTCCCATTTCATAAAACTTGTTATCAGTAACAACTGCCACATTTTTGTGACAAATATGCTCTCAGCCAATCAGATGCAAGGATTTCAGTAGCCTATAACAACTATCGTAACTTGTTATCGATAACAAGTTTCAATAAACGGGGCCCAGGTGGCAATATTTTCATGTGTTGTTAAATTTGTGGCACAACAGTGATTCACAAAAATTAAACCCTCGCAAAATAGAAAGTAAGAAACAGCTTTTACAATATCACAGATTGCCCAGTATACTCCAGGAGAATTAATTTACTGGCAAGTGACACAGCAAAGATTTATGTGTGTAGAAGACAGAAATAGACACACTAAGGCATGCACACACACACACACACACACACACACACACACATACACACAAAGAGACTCATGAACAGGTACAAAATATCAGCACTTAATGATTGCCAGTCCCATTTGTAACACTTCTCTGTGGTAACAACTCACATAACTCACAATCAAGCTCTACACATTCAGTGTTTTCTTCGGTTTATTCCAGGGTGGAAAATTTCAGGGAATGAAGAAATTCATATTACAAATAAAACCTATTTACAATTTCAATATTATGTACAAACTCAAATGCATAAATACAATGTACAAACATAAAAGCATAAATACAATGTACAAGCATAGCCTCTGTCATAAGGTAAAATATCCACATCTTGGAATGGGGCTGTTATTTTCAAAGGAAGACTGTACATCACAGCAAAGTAAACAAATTAGGAAAATGTATGCATTGGAAGATTCAACTTCTGTGTAAAATTGAAGCTCTACTTTGACAGGATGTATCAACAACAGGTAACCAGTACCTAAACCAAGAACATGGACTCACAATATTTTATGGAATGCAATAACACGAAATATGAGTTTCTTGCCATTGTAAGCAACACCTAGAGGCTTCTGAGTAGCCCACTTAATTGATCAACTTAATCTGGAGCGTTAGCTCTGCTTGCATTTCATATTTGGAGTTTTAGGATACTCTCTTCAAGATTGCTGAATTTGCACAGACCATAGGAGTAAGACGAGACATGAAAGGCTAAAATGTTACCAAAAGTAGGTGTAGAGAAACGGTGAGCTCCCATATTTCAATTATTAAAACATGCAGCATATGTTGTGTGAGGATAAAACACAAAACCACCATTCTACCAATCCATGATACAAATTCTCTACCCTATCAGCCTCCAATTCTACTTTTTAGTCAGTGCAGAGGACCAGTGGATGAATGGTTTTAATCAGTCTGCTCAATTTAACGATGTTGTTATTATTTGTCATGCATTTATGATATGCTCTTTCAGACTCTGTAAATTATTTGTAAATACATGTATGAGAATGCAATTATACATGCTTGTAGCTGTACACATTGTATCCCATGGCAGTGAAATATGTAAATAAAAGAGTTTAATTTCTATGGAAATGTCTGTTTAGTGCACGCTTATACATTATTAACGTATTGTATTTTGTTGTTTACAGTCAGATGTGTCTGTGTGTGTGTTTGTTTCAGTGTGAGTGTTTTTCTACTTAGTATGTACCTCTAAACCAGCATTTGGTTAACTTCTCTTTTTTTCCACTTAAAAAATAGAAAGACCCTTCAGCTTTATTTGCCTATAATCATTACACTTCTGTTCTTTACCAAATGAGATAACAAAACAAAACAAAACAAAAAAACATGTACCACGCACACGGAAGACAATATCACGCTGTAATACCCTATAAGAAGGACAGAATCTGATGTTGCTGTGGATCCAGAATAGACACGCAGGTGAGTGAAATAGTCCGTCAAGGGAGCACGATAAAAGCCTTGAAGTCCCAGGCGGATGATCAACGGGAAACTATCAAGTCACTCGAAAGCAGGCAAGTAGATAGCTGTGAAAGAAATAGTTGGAAATAGTAATGAAAACACAAGATTTTTGACAAAATTCTTGATTAATGTGCTGACTGTGGCTGAGCGACAATAGGTTTATCGTGACAAGAAAATTGAATCAGTACTAAAAAAGTAAAAATTAAATGTACAACACATCATATTATCAAACATTGTTATTATGACGTTGTTATTATCATTAGTAGTAGTAGAAGTAGCAGTAGTGATATCAGTTGTGCAGTCTTGTAGTTCTTAGAGCTGCATACCAGTGTAGATTTCTTTCATATCTGTTTTGTCAGTAATGGTTTTGGTCTAAATCAGTACCATCAGTCAGTCATTGTTTATCTAAATTCATTTGTATCTGTGACCAACATATTTACATCATTGCAACATATTTTTCTGATTCTATTTATTGTGAGATAAATGCTTGTTTGTGGTATTGTAATAGATTCACAGTATAAAATGGTCTTGGGAAACAAAACTGCATATTCAAACTTACAAACCTTTCAGCCTCAATGGAACACATTCCTACGTTCATAAATTTTCCATCACTTTGCTTCAGGTACAGATTGAACAACTTTTGAAGATATTTGATATTTATTCACCAAATTCCCTAGACCACAGGACATATGTATGCCGAGGTTTTGTTGCGCTGATATCTCTACCTATGTAGTTCGTTCATATTTTGGGTAAAGAGGAAACTCTGGTGTTAATTATTGTATATTAGAATCCAAAACCTATAGACATTGATGTGAGTCAGAAGAGGTCGCTGATAGATGACCGCCGAGCCAGAAATAAATCTGCCGGAATACACGACAAGATCCATGCGGAGACTGTGGTGAGTGTCGGAATGAGTGCGTATTTCCGTGTGAGGTATGCGTTTTTCTGTATGCTCTACGTGTTTGAAAAGACCTGCTTGCTGCTGCATCCTCATTTTCTTCATGTTGTGTTCATATTATCAATGAGACTAAAGACATTCAGAACCGTTAAAAAAAATGATAACTTCTGATGTGGTGAAGAATGGATGTTTTGCGCTTGTCTTTGTGATATATACTGTCTTTATATGATATGAATATATGTAATATACCAACAGAAGAATCACACTAGAGTTTGAGCTGCCTGCTGCTATAATATATCTATATCTATCTATCTATATATCTTGTCTACATATATACATATATGTTGGTGCTGAGCCTTGTGTGTGTTTATATTATATAGAGTGAGAGAGAAAAAAGAGATAGAAAGATAGATGAATAGATGGATAGATAGCAAGAAAGGGAGAGAAGAGTGAATAGAACTGTGTAAAGCTGTGTGTACACATATGTTTATGTGTGTGAGTGTGTGTGTAGTTATGTATCATATACTGTATGTTCAACTTTATACAGATAAACTAATGATCCTCTTGTCATATTGCTATATAATATATAATATATCTATGTATAAAGATGAAAGGAAGAGATTACAATGCATCATAAGCGGTCAACAACTTTTAATCATGGCACCAAATTTTCAACTTTGTTGAAAAGGTGATGCAACCATTAAAAGCTTTAGGATGCAAATAATGCATTAATATCTGTTCATTTCAGTTTTTGTGTACTGGAACCAACACATGGACTAAATTCTCCATATGTATAAATATATATGGAGAATTGACATTGAGAATTGATAGATATAAATAGAGGTTAGATATTAGAGTAAGTATATATATATATATATATATATATATATACTCACACAGACACACAAACATTGATGCAAGCCTTGGAAGAAAAAAACAGAAAATTTCGATTTCTGACATTGACGTTCATTTTCTTTATTAAAGTAGTGAAAACAGTCACTATATACATTCAGTTCATATGATATTTACAAAATAATATGTACAAAACTGGCAAGAATTACATAGCTGCATGGATATCATACTGAAAAATTCAAGATGATAAGAAAACCTTGTATATACATCAACTACAAGTATGGCAAGACATGAGTGTAGGCACAGCTGCTTCAATGTTACAAATAGTATTACAAGTCATATGTATGATAAAGTCAAATGTACAATATAGATACAATGTCCATAAAGTTCATAGTAAGAGGTCCATCTAGAATTCCGAGACGAGTCCAGGCACATCCTGCTGGACAAATATCCACAGTCATATATTAGCAAAGGAAGAAACTGATGATAGTAACAAGTGTCCAGAGGCATATATCAACATACAAGGAGATGGATGATAGTGATAAGTGTCCAGAGTTATACCTGAGCATCACGGCACACGAGGAGACTGGATGAGGTGGCGGCTGCTGGCTACCAGCTGCCGGGAGAACTGTGCCGGCCGAATGGGACGAGCGTCGGGGTACACCGATGGCAGCGTCGTTGCATCATCAGCTTGCGGGAGAATGGCGGCGAGCTCGCGGTCGATGCCCTGAGATGCCGTGTCGAGAGAGACGAAGTCCTCGAGCTCCGCAAGGTCTAGTGGCGAGTCGATGTTCCGCAGCGAGGGGACGCGAGTGAAGGAGAGTCGGCGGCGGAGTGGGGGACGCGGCGAGGGCAGCAGCTGGCCTCCGGCGCGAAGGAAGCTGGTGCTGGCGTTTCCACGGCTGTCGTACCGCACGAAGGCCGGCTCGTGGAGAGGAGAGGGGGCGGCACCGGGCAGGGTGACGGGCAGGGACGGACCGGGCTTGAAGCGCTTCGCTGGTAGTGCTGCTGCCGTTGCTGGTGCGTCGTGGAGGTGACCCAGCTGGTCGATGGAGCGTTTGGTGGTCTGTCGCTGGGTGGGAGCGGGAACAGGGGACTCAGGGAGGGGCAGACCAGCTGTAAAATAAGCAGAAGAAAGGGAGAGAGGAGAAAAAAATCATTAGCATGATTACTATTGTACAAGTACATTAGATTATGCAGTAACATGACATTAGCGAAATACAATTGTTTTTTCTCTTTGCTGAAGTTGTGCTCTAGAATACATGTAATGAAATGTAACTAGTGTATTCCGAAAGCCAATATTTTCTTTTGGGTAAAGATAATACATTATATCATTAAGCAAGAATGTAGAAGGAATCAATCAATAAATTTGATGCAGAAGACACTCAGCTGTAAATTTCTTCTGTATATTCCATTTACATGTTGCTTGATAAATGTTTCATTTCTGAATCAAGTTTCCAGTGATAGATAGATGAATAAATAGATAGAGGACCGACAGACAGACGGACAGAGTGAGGGAGTAAAAGAGGGAGAGACAAAGAGGAAGATTCATCTTACGATTAATGAGTACGAAGATCGCCTTGCGTCTCTTGCTGCCGTCGTGGGGCTGGACCAGGACGTGGGTTCCGAGTCGCAGCTCAGCGGCGCGATGAACGAGGTCGCATTCGGGCACCACGCAGACCTTCCCCGACGTCGGACCGGAGCACATCAGAACGGAGACGAAACGTGAAGCAGCAGCGGCCATCTTCTTCTCATCAAAATCTTCTTAGAACTGTCGTAAATGGAAAGCGAGGAAGGGTAGAATTGGACAGATCTGATGATAAGGAGTACAGCAGCGAAGACGGTTATCGAAGATGAAGGAGACGCAGTTGAGAGTGACGAATAATTGGAGAGCAATGTGATCAGAGTTGAGCGAAGAGCGGATAAAGTTATGAGAACGGGGAGAAAGAGCAGCGGTATTTAACAAGTTTGGGAAAACCTGAAGTTCTACGTTAAGTTTTGTCGAGCGCGCCGGCGGATCAAAGCGCGCGCCGTGATTGGTGGAGTGTGACTGCAGCGGGCAACGCTGATTGGTCAACGCTGATTAAAGGCGTGAAACCGCCTCGCTGACTATCTTCGCGAGCGGCGTGTGAAGCTCGCCGCCGCGTCACCAGCGAAACAAAAGCGCGGATCTCGGCAAGAGTACAATAGGTGATGACTCTCTCCGTACCTCGCTAAACAATAGCTGTGATTTCCGCCCCTCCTTCGGGCGTATGTCACCTGTCACGTTTTGATTGACAAGCTATCAAGACTTCAGCGGGTGCCAGCGGGAGATTGTAATATTGTTGATATCAAGCCGCCGTTAACTCCCAAAGTAGATTTATGAAGTGATTCCTTCAGTCAAGATTAATCAGAAATGATGAAAGATATTACTGTCATTTCAAACGCGTACGGAACTTACAAACACATTATGCTTACTTGCAAAATAGAAGTTGTCTTGATGTACAATTGCTGTTATTACTAGCGAACTGCTCCGTGTGTGCGTTTCGTCAGTGAAACTGCTATTGCGTCACGTTGTATTTTTGTTTCCGTTATCTCTCTTTCCGTGGTGATTAGAAAGCGACGAAGGGATGAAAAATTGACATTTTAAAGTCGGAACTTAATGTCTTGACAAAAAAAGAAGTGTCCCATGAAACCGATTATACTTCAGGTCGATACTTGCTGTATCCCAAATACTAACATGCGAACGCTACCGTCCTCCGCATTACCGACTCGGAAGGTAGATCCAGATCACTAAAGATTGATCAGTTTGTCTTATCATTGTCATTACTATAATTGTGTTTGTTTGCTTAAAAGAAAACCCAAAACGTAAAATACCGTGTCCCCGAGTCCGTGTACAATGAATATATTCATATCGTTGTGCTGTGGTGTTCTGCGAGTGTACTAACTGTATAGTCTTCGGAAAAAGAAAGAAAGAAAGAAATGCTTTTCAAGAGCTGTCATCGATGCAATTTCTGATTGTGTATATCAGCCTATAAAGCTGTCAATAGTGTCATCTGAATTAAAGACGTAGAAAGCCAATCTCGAGAATGCACCACAAAGCTGATTCGTGACCATACAATAGCGATAGCGAATTACGAACATGAGGGGAAATCAAAAGGCTAGAAGTGTTACGCTACCGTCAACCGCTTTTCTTGTTAGAATACCGTTGTGCATAAAAGTCAGTGGGTCACTTAAAGTCGTGATAATAATCGTTCTTTGCATAAGAACAATATACAGAAATGTCCAGAATTGATATATCAGAATGCGATTTGTCATTTCAATGATAATCAGACCCTTCATATTGTAAGTGGTCATTTTGTGAGTGAAATAAATCTCTGATTCTAGTCACTTCACGATGTTTTGATTCAGACATATCTATCGGAGAGATATTTGCAAACATCATACATACATGACATCGCAAACATCGCAAGAAATTCAAATCAACTTACGTAGCGTAAAAGAAAAGAAATTACCAGCCTAAATTACTAGATTACTTGGGGGGGAATATCCCCGTATTCATATTATTGATTTGTGTTACGTGACGCACGCAACATGCTTTCGATCTTTTTTTCTTCTAGTTCGTGTTCTTTTTACCTCGGGTTTTTTTTGTGTGTGTGTGTGTATGTGTGTGTGTTTATTTGCTTTGTTAGTTTGCTTCTACCCGTCTGGGTCGAAAACCAGTTTTGTTGTTGGTAGGGCCTACATATTACACTTTACTAGACAAAAAAAAAATACAACCTACGCTATAACATTTCGGGGATAATTACATCGTTTATAGCGCGTTTGATTTGTAATGCGTTACCAACAGCATACAGGGCCAATGAACTGTGAGCAAATATTTCATCCCTAGTTAGATCAATGTCGCGTTAGTTATATAGTATAAAGTTACAGCACCTCCCTTATTTGCGTGGAATATGGCAATGCATTTAAATTGATTGATATTTTCATCTTAGCACCTGCCAACACGATATGAATGTGTAATTTCATCCCATTCCCGTGTCCCGCTAGAACAGGCTTCTATTCATGTAACGTGCTTTAAACTGTTTCTGACTGCGCAGATGACAATACCCGTCAACTATTGTAGCGGGAACGGGGAGTGGGGAATCCAACCCTGGTATCGGAAACGGTGTAACTACCTCGAACACACACACTTGTTTGATACATCTATTCACTCCTAATTGTATTAACTGTCATCCCATCGATGTATATCAATTTATTCATTCCCATATTTATTTCTCGTTATTCCGTGTTTTTGTTTATTCGTATAGTCATGGTGTGTGCGTGCGTGTATGTGTGTTTTCTGGATGATTGTTTGCTATTTACTTTCCACACTTACCCCTACATCGTGATTGAGCGTTCAAACGTATTTAAAGTTTCAGTATTTTATGTAAATTGCTATCTTGGCATTTTCAATAAAGTGGACCATGCTTGACAAGATATGAGCCAACGCCTTCAGAATCTAACAGTGTGGAACCGCTCCATCCTCGTACACACAGAATCTACACCAATACAACATAGTAATATGAAATGAACTATATCAACTATTATGTCTTTTATTTGCTGAAAAGACCTGAGATAGGTATTCAGATGTGTGCCATTCCTCCCCAACCCAAATATCTGATAGTTTAAAAATGGGCACAATGATCGATATGTATTGTATCGATGAGAGTGTGCGGTATATCTAATTATTGTTTACCAGTGTGTCATCAATAATGTGATATATAATTTCGTTCGCTAGATCAGGTTATGTGGTAAGCTCAAAATCCTGTGTACGTTTAGGATAATTTAATCACATTCTGTGTTCCAACCCTATATAAGAGCTAAGGTTTACACTAAGTTCTCTATGTTATGGTTTCTCTCAGTTCCGCTATTTTCTTTTCATCTTTTGATAAACAACGTTATCGATAACTGTTCATAACTTAAATGCCATTTCCTGCGAATCTAGTCAAATGGTAGACTTGAAATAATCACCTAATGGGTACAGTACTATAGTATATAGTTTAGTGGAGTAGCCACTTCGTTTACTATCATTGCATACTCCACTTCACGGCATTGATATGGCGGCAACATCACTGACGAATAAGAGCGCGCTCTGATTGGTTGGCCATGATGAAAGGGAGGGTTGAATAGGACCCGCCTCCCGCGTAGGTTGATGTGCCTTCCTATTTTATGAATAGAATGCGGAACTTCAAGACGGCGCTTTCTGATTGGCTACTCATGATGAAAGTGAAGTTGAATAGGTTCCCGCGCTCATTCCAACAAGACAATCGTTGTATTTATGAAAGTTTGGGCAGATGATGTTTGAAGAATGCATTGCTAGTTAGATCATAGGGTTATCAAGAAGTTATCACGCACCATTATATTATAAATCCTTGGTAAGACGTGACTCTTTTGAACAGAAACCGGACTTGGGGAAGAAAAAAATCCACACGTTCTCTACGAAAGATTACAAAGGCACACTTTGCATTCTGATAATAAGCCGAATGAAGTCTATCACAGATCTATTTTCTTGCAGAATTGATTACAGGGAAACAAGATGTAAAAGTTCGTATATCTTTACGGAAAATGCGATTAAAAGGTTAGACCGCATAACACTAAGACAAAAGAAACAAAGATAAATGGCAAAGACCTAGACAGAATGATAATCCATAGCATATAGCATTGTCCAAATTTGAAACCAGTCAGTTTACGCTAGGATATTATTCTGAGAAAATGAGTATGTCGAGTCGATCGTATGTTTAAAAGTGCGCGTACCTTTTTCAAAAGTTGTGGCAGACGTTATTTTAAATGATGTGAGTGTTTATTTCGACATTGTCTGATTTTTTTTTCTTCAAATCATCAAAGCCCAGAAAGAACTGCAATATCTGCAAACAAATGCCATAAATTGTGAATGTCTGTCTGTTTTTAGATCCCGAGATGGAAAAAAAGACAATGGTTCAATCTTTAATATAAATGTACTAAAAGTATAAGTAGAAAAATATTAACCGTGACAAGCGTGTGGATGTTAACGGGGCAACATACTGTCATTTCTAGCTGCAAAGAATATATTTTCCGATTTATTAAACCAGTATAGAATTCCGGATTTAACTGTCTTTTTCGTAATGTCCTCCTGATTAAGAACTGACGGGGATAAATCTCGGGCGTACCATGCAGGTATAGTATTGGCCCCAGACTGAAAAACCGTAAAGACCATTCCTAACTTAACAATTATGATTAACTCTGGCGATAATGAGACGCGATCACAGGGGACAACTTTGCCACGTTATGAAGTTGAGAAGTATTGTGCGACCGTCAATCGCTCTGTTAGTAGAATCCCGTTAGACATACACAGTGAATGGGCTACCCGATGAAACTCGATCTTTGATGATTAGGGTTTCCTTATTTCAAGTGGTCGTTTTATTATCGAAATAAACCTCTGTCTCTTGTCAATTGTTTTTATTCTGACGTATTTATAGGAGGTACTTTTGCAAACATCCATCATAATATAGATGACATCTTAAGCATCTCTAGAAAGTCAAATCAACTAACGTAAAAAGCGAGAGAAAACAATCAACAGCCCAAATGAATATAGATTTCTGTAAACACACACACACACACACACACATACACATACACAAAAAACACAACGAAATCTTCCCGTATTCATACTTACTTGTGTCACGTGATGATGCACCCATGATTTCGATCTTTTCTCTAGTTCTTTGTTTTGCATGTTCTTATACATATTTAAGTTTATTAGAACGCAGATAAAACGCTACACTTTTAATACATTAAGGGATATTTAATGCGTTTGAACCGTGATGCCGTTATCAACATCAGTGTTTATGTTCTTTTCGAAAAATGAAATAAAGTTTGAATTTAATTGAATTGAATTGAATTGAATTGATTTGATTTGAATTGAATTGAATTGAATTGAATTGAATCGACAGCAAGCTTAATGTACAGTGAAAGAACACTTCGTTCCCTCGGTATGTTAAGACATTATTTATGCAATATTTAGTGTTAGTATCCTCCATATTTCAATGTACACTATAGGGCAATTTACCAGTGTATTGGAAATAGTGATTAATGATATTTCGATCTCGGGACCTGCTAATCAACAGGAGCTTAAATACACCTGTACACATCAATATAAAGTTCTATGTTTGGAATGCACTTAAAGCACTAATATGGATTGGTTGGTAAGCTTTCTGGTTACAAGTAACAATCTTAATTACAATGGCATGAATAAAATTTGAATACAATGTATTCTACTACGCCGGTCTATTACTAACACTAATTCGCAGCATCAGTTTCTCGACAATGGTGTGTGAATACATTTAAGCACGATTGATCAGTATATGAACGTGTAACTCGATCCTTTCCTGTGTCCCGCTAGAACAGGCTTCATGTAACGTGCTTTAAACTGTTTCTGTATCAACGCCACTCTGAGGACTAGCTCCTTAGTAGACAAAGCGCGAGTTTTTGACTGCGTAGATGACAATACCCATTGATTATTGTAGCGGGAACGGGGATTGGGGAATCCAACCGTTGTATCGCAAGTGGTATTACTACCTCGATCGCTCGTTTCTTCACCTCTATCACTCCTAATCTTATGAACTTATCTCATCGATGTTTATTATTGCATTCATTCCCTTTATCTTTTTTATGCAGTCGGGCGTTTGAGTACTCTTGTTATTTTGTGTTCTTGTTTATTCGCCTACACCCGTTGTTGTTTTTTTCTTTTTCTTTATGATTTTTTTTGTTTTGTATTTCGTGATGGCGCGTTCGAACGTGCGACATACGAGTTTCAAAATGTGTTTATCTGTCAATCTTGGCATTTCCAATAAAGTGGAACATGTTCGACGAGTCGCCGACCAACACCCCAGAGTCTAATAATGTGTGTAAAAAGATTGGTACCGCCCCACATCCCAGCAACATACAGAATATACACAGCTGTATACGGCATATAGTGGCATGAAATAAATCATATTAACATTTCTGTCGTTCACTTGATGAAAAGACGGGGGGGGGGGGATGTTCAGATGTTTGCTATTCCTCCGCAACCCGAATTACAAATGAAGTCGACAATATTTTCACGGTGAGCTGACCGAGTAGAAATGCCTTAGAACAGAATTTTGCACGTGGGAGTGCAGTACTTAAATTATTGTTTATGTTATCGGTAATGTGATATATCACTTTACTATATACATAGTTGCAAGTTGCATTAACGAGCGCGTGTTCAGGTTGCGATCTCAAAAACCTGTAGGAGAAAATCGACCGTGAGTGCTCCACAGTGATGTCTATGTTTAGGATAATTAATCATCACATGGTGTGTTCCAACCCTTAAATTAAAGAGCTGAGTTTACACTTGGTTTTCTGTCATACGTCATTAGTTCTCTCCGTTCTGTTATTTTCTTTAAATTTCTTTAATTCAAGCATCGTTGTCGAGAACAGACGCCATTTCCCGAAATCTAGTTAGGGGTAGACTATTGAATAATCACTTAGTAGTGTAGTTCAAGGGAGTAAAAGTTCACCATTATTACCACGCTCCACTTCACGGCGTTGACATGTGTCGGAACATCAGTGGCGAATAAGAGTGCGCTCTGATTGGCTGGCCATGATGAAAGTGAAGGTTGAATGGGACCCGCTCCTGCACAGATTGATGTACCTTTCTCTACTAAAGAATAGAATGCGAAACTTCAAGACGGCGCTTTCTGATTGGCTATATACTCATGATGAAAGTGAAGTTGAAAAGGTTGCCGCGCACACGCCAACAAAACGCCCATTCCATTCATGAAAGTTTGGAGCACGGACGTTAGGAGAATGTATTGTTAGTTGGACAAAGGAGTTATTATAGGGAGTTATCACGCTATTATTACTCCGTGGTAAGACGTGACTCTTTGGAACGGAAACGCTTTATATCCCCAACGTGTACGTTGAATGAAGTATCCACGTCCGTTTTAAAAGACTAAAGTAACTGGCGTCTTGATAATAAGCGGAATTAGTGAAGTCAACGAGTACTGATTTTTCAGAATTGATTACAGACAAATATAAAAAGTTTGTATTTTTGTACGGCAAATGCAATGATAAAGGAAGACCATCTAGCAAGGAAAAATGAAAATAAAAGGCGAAAACAGAATAATAACTAATAAAATACAGCTTTATAAAAAAAATAGATCCACTTTATGAGATTACGCTATAAGAATATCATTCTGAGAAAATGAATGTTTTTACGTTTAGATATGTTCAGAAGTTCATATGACATTTTCAAAAGCTGTAGAAGGCGTGAGTGCCTAATATTAGTACCGGTTTATTTTGGCATTGTCTAAAGCATTCTTTTTCTTTTCAGATAATCAAAACTCAGAATTGCAATTTCTGCAAATAAGTGCCACAAATTTTGAATGTCGTCTTCTAATCTAGATCCCGACGTGACAAAGAAAATGATTTGATATTTCATGTATGCATACTTAAAATATACGGAGATAATAATAATCGTATCAAAAAGTGGTGACATGCTGTTATTATGTGCTGTGCGGGAATGTATCTTCCGGTTTAATACCAGTCTGGTAAAATGGATTTTGCTGTCTTTATCATAGTGTCTTTTTTATGAAGGCCTAACGGGGATAAAGCTCGGACATATAGTTACCAGGGATAGTTTCTTCCTGACTTATACGCCTCAAAGGCCATTCCTTACTTGACAATCACCTCTGACAAAGAGATGCAATCAGAGGGAAATCCACGAAATCAGGGGTCGTGAAGTATTATGCGCCTTAATGCAATCTTAATATTTGTCGTTCGATCCTGGAGTCCAAACATATACTAGTAAATCAATAATGTGTATAATTGCATGCCGCATAATGTTGTGTGCATTGCCGACATCAAAGGCACATAGCACGTTGAAATCTCGTGATAATACTGCCAACAGTGTTTGCCTTTATCATCAGGAACATGTAATCTACCAGCCTAATAAACCGTAAATGAACATTTCGATTACCTTCCAATTTGTGTAATCGTTTCTGGTGTTCAGTGACAGTATCCTCGATATTTGCATGCGAGCTTTTGAAACTCGATTATAAGCAATGAATTCTAGTCATCAACGCGCGCGTATACAATGTATATCATTTAAACATCGGCTGTTATCATGATATGACTTGACTAGATCTTTTGATTTTACATTCGCTTGTTTTTGTGCGAAACCATTCTTTATCAGTAATTGGTCTCTGTCAATCAGCCCTTTGGCAAACTGCACAAAGCATGATTTTCTCGACTAAGCAGATGACAAAAACCGCTATACCGGTAAATACTTCAGCGGAAGAAACAAAATCAAACCGTGATACTATAATTGTATTGGGAACAGTGGGTGAATTACTCTCCTCCAGGTTCCATCAGTGGCGTTTTTACCCGAAATCACACTCATATTGTTTTATATTGTTATGTCATTTAATGTTTATTCTTTTGCATGACGAAGCGCTCGTATGTGTTTAATTAATTTGCTGTGTGTTTATTAAATGTTTACTCGTGCTTTCTTTCTGTTTATTCCATACATTGATATATTAATTTTAGTCATGTCCACGCTTTGCGAGATCGAATATACAATATGGAATTTTGTTGTTGTTGTTATGTTCCTTGGCACTCATGACAGTGAATAAAGCAGGGAGGTGGGGAGAGAGATTACACTCTTTCTTTTCCCACCTCCCTGTGTAAAGTGAATCGCAATGGCAGCACCTCTATTCGTCAGTGTATCTCAAGATATCGGCAAACATTCACACATTTATAAATACAGAAAGTACACACCTTAGTCATTTGAGCGACTCAAATAACACAAGAACGTATAGTATTGTCTTCAGTTGGGATCACAATTCATGACATGAAATCTTTGTTGAGTAGGGACGAGGCCCAGATTTCGATCTTTCGATCGCCACTCCCATTGAAGAACAGAGTGTACTTTATCGTACAACTACATAGCCGACAAAAACTAAAAACGGGACTTGGTTCATTACTATTCATCGAAGGTTGCGTACTGTACACCCGGACTGTACATTCGTTATTGTTTCAAATATTAGTATGATTAATCACCGCCATTCCCTAACGAGCAGTAACCAAATGACCGTAAGCGTATTCAGATGGAATCCACCAAAAAGAAAAACCTGTCAGAGACAATGTTAGAACACCAAAGTGATATCCTATACGCTTAGAATGGTTTGGCCCTATTCTGTGTTTTAGATCTGTCTTGAAACACACCGCTTCTTGTGTATCAAATCAAAAGGTATAGATTACTTTATTTAATCATTTTAGGCTTTACCATGTCGGGAACATACAAGTGACAAATATAAATGCATCTTGAAAAGCGAAAGTCGAAAGGGTACTGCTCCCACACGTGCTGATGAATGGATCTTGTATCTTTCTGTACCATAATAGGAGGCGGTGTTTCTCATCTTCACTGCGTTTTTGAATAGTCAAAGTTGGAAGGGTTTTCCGCGCATAGAAAGTCAAGTTGAAAGGGTTCCCGCGCATACTGGCATGTGGCTCGTTCTATTCAAAAGAGTTTCGTAACGACAGCTATCGCCTGCGTTCAGCTTTGTGTCTGTAGAATTTAGAGCTTGTTAAAAAAAAAAAAAAAAAAAAACTGGACAAGAAACACGTGTTCGTTAACACTGCACATGTCCGTTAGGAAGACGTGATATCATAGCGTATTCAAAGTAATTTTTATTTCTTTAACCCTTTATTTTCATTAGATGTTTTCACGAACGACTTTATTGATTACACAACTTTTACGCTATACAGTGTACTATAGGACTCGTTTAACAGAAGATTTGAATTAATCAGATATGACGAAAACTTGCGGGATGTATACTGTCCCAGAAATCAGAAAACAAATTGATATAATTTGATGTTATGTATCCCTTTGCTGGTCTGATATTTACTTATAGCTATAATCATGCAACTCTTCAGTTCAGTATACACCATACGCAAGATTGTTGACGTAGGCTTATTGAGGAGTGCATTTATGTTAGCGAAAATTAACCCCATCTGTATGTGGATTCAGTGAATGCAGAAATATTAATGGATCAATTCGAGGAAAATCGAACACCCCGTTCAAAAGTTATTAATTTTAAAATTTTGGTGCAGCCATCGCTCGACGAGAAGACTACAACGCTTTATGACCTCATATTAGTATGTGCAACGATAACGGTACAACGAAAATATAAAGAAAATTCAGCATTTCATTTTATTTTGATTTTACCTGGTATAATGAAAGAGTATTTGACCCGTCTTTTTCAGAAAACAGTGGGAATAATGTCATCCTGATAAACATATTATGTAAATAATAAATTGAGGTACTGTTTACTTTTCATTAAAAAATGAATTTTAAAAGAATTTTCTCTAATGTTGTAGCATACTAATACGCGACATCACGAACTGTAGTAGTGTTCTCATCCAGCGAAGGCTGCACCGAAACTTAAAAGAATTAACGCCTTTTCAACTTATTGTCCAATTTTCCTCAAAAATCGATAATGTGTTCTACTAATGTTGCTTCATTCACTCATTCAACGTACTTTTGAGTTTCATTCCCCTCTAACTCCATGGGCTGTCATGGCCTGATGGCTATAGTCACAGTAGGATAATGGTGTAGAGAAAGTATGAAGAGAATTCAATGTGATTATATTAATTTCTTTATTTTTTCAGCAGAATGAAAAAGCATTTCACCTCTCTCAGAAGACAGTGGGAATAACATTACCCTCAATGTCAGTAACAAGTTGAAGGAATTTGTATTTTGATTAAAAATGACGTGTTGTAAAATTCTCCGTACATTTACTTTATATCGCGATTGTTGCACTATATTGTGATACAAGTGTATATCACGAATTGACTTATTCAATTTTTTTTCAAAGTTCGTAACTTTTTAACGGATGAACTGATTTCCCCTCAAATCGTCACTGATTGTGTATTGTACATAATTTTGTATTCATTAAATCCCACATGTGGTATTTGAGCTAAATTCCCCTTTACTGTAAAAAAAAAAACATGAGATGTACGCACCAAGTCTAATTCTTTTGTCTCCATAGACTACATGACTATAGGTCCTACGCTTTATGTCAGAAAACAAACTATAAAAGAATAAAAAGCTCGTTCGTTCCTCGAGGAACTTTCATGTCATAATAGGCGCGTAATTGACAACCGAAATTCAAGCAATGTCATGACAACTGGTAAAACTGGCCTATCGTTGAAATGTGTTCTTCGAAGTTAGCTTTCTAATTACTGAACATGCTGCACATTTAGCTGAAATCACATGAGGGATATTAATGTTCTCTTGCCCTAGTTTGTAATTTGCGCCATATGTTCAGAAATAATTTATTGTAAACGCATTGTGTATTTCAGCGCAAGCATGCATGATGGCAAGGGCGTAGGTCGTGCTTTTATTGATAAGTCATTCTGCTACTGCTACTACTACTCTATACTACTATCATTACTACTACTACTACTACTATGTGTTGTGTTACGTGTATAGGCCTACTTGTGTAAAGCAATTGCGACACTGCATATTACATCTACATGCACTGTAAGTCATTCGATATGGTGGTTTCCTGTGCTCTTTGTAAAAACAAAGCAAAAAAAAAGAAAAAAAAAGAGCGAGTGTTATCAGTTCAAATACAGTGATGTGTGTCTGTATTATAATCACGTTGGCACTTTAATATTAGTAGCCCTACATAGATGTGATTGTAACAAGTGTATCACATTTCCCTGTATTAGAGATATCGGAAGTAATACGGTATACCAATTTTGACATTAATCGCTATACTTTGGCGGAGTGGGCGAATCCAATGAGTAGGCCTACATTGACTTACGTAATCACCTGTCACTCATGAAGAGTAAACATAGACCAGCCAGTACATCGTGAGTGACGTGTGGGCACGCATGACCACAGACAATTATGAAAGAATACCACTGCTTATGACTGATACGGTGTACAAAAAGTTGAAAGCAGGACCGCGCGCCAAGCCAAGCCACTTCTTGTACACTATTGAAAAGGCGTGTACTCTCATTGGCTGATTATGATGAAAGTGAAGTTGAAGGAAGACCGCGTGCGCACCGCCAATGAACTCTACTGGGTACTAGTATATTGAATAGGAGCGTGCCCGGATATGCTAGTTATTGTGTCCCTATGATGAAAGGGAATAAAGACCACGCTCGCCGACAAACGTCCCGTCTTTTCATGATAATTAAACAATAATGTGTTTAGTGTAGAAGGGCAATGGCTTAACCTTTCAGAAGCAGGTCTAGGCTGTACCACAGTTAATAAGAGAAACGGTCTTGTTTAGAGAACGGGACGTGTAAAAGAAACAATACATACTGCCACGTCAAAGGATGTGTAGGACAGAGGTGACGCAAAATGTCGGTTTATGAAAACAACCATTTCTTCAAAAAGATCTTAATATATAAATGTAAATGCTGCTTTTACAATGAATCGCCGTAAATGGATATGCAATAGTCTTATTATTAGAGTTTGGACAGACTTATAAAGTTTTGACTGAGAAATCGTTTGTTGCTAATGACTTTACACAGTAATTTACACTGCGCCTATCCATTAACTAACATTGATTTCAAAAATGTGAAGCAACTAACTTTAATATAACTTGGTGTAGACTCTTTACTTTGACAGCAGTAAAAAAGAAAAGAATGAATAAATGTTTACACACGATTGCAGTAAAAAAAAAGGAAAATAAACGCGTGCAGTTACAATAGCAATGACTAGATAGAAATGCGTCTTAGAAATGCACAGCACAGCCATCTTCACCGTAGTATAGCACTTGCTCACATTGTCAATTTGCAGACCTTTAAAGCATCACATTTCCCCCTCTTTCATTCCTTGATTTGATGTGAGTCCGCTTTCATCGTAAAGCCCTTTCAAGATCAACGAAATAGAATTCAACATGAAAAATTTTGACAACTATACACTTCACTGTGGACATGATCTATTTCTTGTTAGTATCATGGTCATATCCATTACTCATCATAATCATATATTTAATATGTTATACAGTTTGTCAGTTTCAGTGTGTGTTGTATGGTCAGTGTCATTGTTATCCTAATCATTATCATGACCAACAATATTGCAGCTGTTTAATTTCCAAAAGGAAAAAAAAACCAACAACACACACACACGCACACGCACACACACACACACACACACACACACACAATCGAAACCGAATTTGAAGAAACGGGAACCATCATCACCAACATTAACGCCGTCTTCATCATTATATGATTATTGATATTGCTTTTTCTTTTGATGTAATCAGGGACTGATGTGATCAGGGACACTTAACTGCGCAAGGTTCGAGAGAAACTATTGTATGCCCTTCAGTATTACAGTTTCATCTATATGTTGCGTAAATCAATACTTCATACAGCTATATAATCATAATTAATCTTGCACGATAGGCCGTCGTATACGAGTTGGTCGCCGTAATATGTTGGGTAACTGAGCAATGTACAGTGTTTATTACCACTTCGCTATACTGTATTTAACAAATTAATGTTCAAATGTATTTGTTTCTCCCGAGAGGAGCTATCGCGACAAGCTTTTTAGGGCCAAGTCATACCGGTGAATACAATAAGTTGACTGGGACATCTCTTCATCTCTTTCTTTTTTTTTTACATCCATTTAGGTGATATTTACATAAAGATTAAAATGAAATAACCGATGTCTAATGTTTGTGTGCACAACTTACTGGATAAAATAAATTGAACAGAATGATGAAAAAAATGTTAAATCCCATCTCAGTGAGGTACTTTGATTTACAAATTAAACAATTTACAGGCTTCAGCGTGTCCAACATGATTTTTGGAGAAATGAACATGCAGAATTAATTGTTTTCATAATGTAGACTTTATTTTATTCTCCGTGTGATTGCTTAGCGGCTTGCTCAATTGCAGCTAGCAACTCGGAAGATGGACATGCCACGAAGCTCGTTCTAACTGTCGAAGACATAATACTTTCATCACTATTCTATACATCAATCAATCAATTTCTGTATGATTCAAGAAATAAAGGGAGATTTTCTTGTTTGTTTGTTTGTTTGTTTGTTGTTGTTGTTGTTTTTTTTTTGGGGGGGTTGGGTTCAAACATGTCTTTTTTTCAGAAGGGATTTTAAGCCGTTATTCCTGTGAGTGCCTGTTTTTAAGCGTGCATTTACCGCTGCCTTGCCTGTCACGTAAATACATTTTTAATTCAGTTTAATTGGTATTAGTCTCAAAACACTCGATGGCTGATAAATGCCATGAAAAAATCTCAAGATGGGGACGGTTTCCATGGTAATATTTGCCACTGACCCGTAAATCAGTTATGTCACTACGAATGCGTGATACTCGCCGCTCATTGGCTGGTTAGATTGTGTTGGCAACGGATGATGGGGCCTTGGTACACCCAGCTTCACGTAACCTTTTTGTGCCTTGATGTTAAGAATGATGAGCAGTCACGCTGATTGGCTGGCTCATAATCACGGAAGTGACGTATAAGTTTGACCCTCGTGCGCCGCAAGACGGTCATGGCGCTCAGGTAACAAGATTTTCAAGTTGGAATTGAATAGTCAGATGATGATGAAAGTGATTTTTGAAAAGCATCCGCCCGCTCACGTAATGATCTCTGCGCACGCTTGAAAAGATGACAGGCTGCGCTGTGATTGGTTGGACGTTGATAAAAGTGATGTTGAATAGGTTCCGCGCGCGCTTCGCACAATCAAGGCACTCTGCCTTCTGAATAGAAGCAAGCCTTTCAATGGATAGTTAGTTTGAGGAGAACGAAAGGTTCAATAGCTACCCCGCGCGCGCTCACCGACAAACGTACGTCGCCCTGGCTATTCCCAATACTGGGTCTTTTGTAGGAGACTTTTCGGCCTCTGTTAATCCAGAGACCAAAAAAGACAACATTCACGAGATGGCTACGGACAAAAGTGCTAAGAGACAATCCCCAATACCGTAGCGTTCTGGTTGATCTGTACACGGCTTGGCGTGGTAATGATTAGAGGAAAAGTAAGCAAAAATACATGATATTGATGACGTTTACTGTCTCTTTGCAAAAGAGCGCGAAGATGTCGAGTATGGTCACAAAAACAACAATGAGAAAGATATGTCGACATTAAACGCAATTACCTATAGATACACTTCCATCATCATAGCATTGTGTAAGTAAGCGTGAAAGTCCACCAGCATACTTACGACAGTCGGTAGATATTTATGAAACCGGAAGTACTTTATTGCCAAGTTATGTATCTCTCTCTCTATCAACGTACATATCATTTCGAATACGCTATTCGCAACTTTACCTGGACCTGTTACCGCACTTGAAACTTGCATACTATTTTTCATGTGAAGTGAAAATAGTACGCAAGCCCAAATTTTTTGTGAAGGAAATGGAGGGAAGAGGGAACAAGAGTAGAAAATAATCAGATTCTAAGATTCTTCCCCCCTAGGGGAGAAGCACAATTACGCACTGTCATCTCGTGCGGTTTTTTTCTCTCTCGTAATGCATAATTTGCAACGGGTTTTCTTTACCAATCGTGTTTAGTAATTGGGAATTTAAAGAATCTTCAAGTAGTTAGTAATAAACCGTAATTCAAAAGCAGTCAAGCACGTATACAACGACACAAAGAAAACAACTTACGATGTTTATGCAGTGCGCAGCAACATGTTTATCGGCATCATTTTATTCAAGCTGTTTAAAAAGAGGAAATGCTGTCACTCATTGATAGGTTTGGTGTAATCATTAGACAAGTGAGGGGGAAAACAGACACAAACCTTAAATATTTCAGTTTTGAAACAGTATGTCACGAGCAATACACTCAGAGCGACGTCTACCATAATCTAGCCCAGCATTTGAAAAGGAATAATCTCCAAAAGGAAATCAATGATGATTTTTATTCAGGCTACAATGCATAACGTACATTTTCTGCCGCTTACAGACATGGCCAAATCCGATAAATCCGGTAAATTAGTATTCTTTTTTTAATGTATTTATTTCCAAAAAGCTGTAGAACACACACACATAAAGTCATTGAAGAAACTGCGATGTCGGAGAATTACAACAATAATGATTATAATTAGAAACACACAGCTAAAACTGCCGGAACGACTGTTGATAATGTTTGCAAATTGAAGCTATTTCGACTCAATGATGTCATGCCCGCAGAAAAATAACGATCTGTATAATGCAAATAACCAGTACAGCACAAAATCTATGTGATGGCAACGCGTAACACCTTCTTTTTAGGAACATTAATTTGTTTTAGAACAGACTGTGTTAAGAACGAGATTGCTGGATTCCCGCCCGAATTACCTCCGTCATCAATATTCTTTAACTCACTTTGTTTCGTCTTCACGCTAATGGACGTGTAGGGCACTTGAACATGTTAGGGCACAAATAGCGTTGATGATCTCCGGAAGACAATTGCTTATCATGAAGGGGCTGCCCTGTTATATAGTTAATAGCGCGATAATTCTATGATTAAAATCCTTCCTCAAAATACGACAATACAATCTTTGATATGTAATAAACAACCATGATATCATGATTAGAACTGTTTAATGTGAGATTGTTTAATTTGAGCGATACATGCTCGCTCCAGATCATCGAACGGATCATGCCTGGGCATATTCATGAAAACGCTAAGAGTATTGTTCTGTCATAGTCCGCCACTCTCGCTAGATTACTTTGATCATCGGGATGTCGGGTCGCAACATTTGGCGGTTCCCTTTCTTCACGAAAAAAGAACAATATTCAATGGGCGAAAGCGCTCCGTGAAGTGACGAGCGCTGAACGCTCATCAACGGGAACAAAAGACTTGGACACGGATCTTCCCCGCGCTGCGCGGTTCGTGTAAACTACCCGTGAATAGAGCTGCGCTGTGATTGGCCAATACTTTCTTGAGGTCATGCCGAGAGCTGAACTCGATGCAATAGATTAAGATAAACTCCCGAGTGTCTCCGTAATCATCTGTTAAATCCGCATTATCCTCCTTAGCAGCAACAAGTGTCTCGCTCCCTCTTATCAGTTATCTTAGCTCGATCATATCAAGTACTTGTACTTTTCGTCTTACCTTGAACTACGACATAATTCCCCACCATGTCCGGTCTGGTCACCGTCCGATGGCTTCAGCCGCCGAGGCTCCACGGGGAAGTGGAGACGGTAGCTCGTGATCGAATCCGTCATCATGGCGAGCTCGCTGCCGGCGCCGAGGTGCGAGTTTGGAACAGGCGAAGCTATTACCGAGCAGAGATCATCGCTGGTAAGTATGAAATAATAAAAAGGAAAAAAAGAAAAAAAACAACAACAAAAAGAAAATGAGAACGATTAATAGTTTATGTAACTTGTCAGAATATGTTGTTGTTTGACAGTTTCGTAAAGCAAACGATTTTTAGTTTTTTAATTCAAGAATTCCGTGCAATAATTGTTTGGCATCACTGAACTTTCATGGACGATGATGGATAGGTCAAATACAAACAATCTCTGCCAAGTACCCGTCGATGCTAAAGATAATGGCGCAGTTAGCAGTGATTTGGCTATATGAAATCGTAAGATACAATGATTCTTTTCAAGTTCTAGATGGGGAATTTATACCATATAATGAATGGACAATCCTTTTAATAATGTATGAAAATCCGTTCATCGCATCATGAGAAATCAAGACTACATGACACTAACTATTGCCACCTTTGTATTTACTTTGTTCTTTTCAGCTTCTGCAGAGCGGATACCAAGCACGCCTCTGACTGTAGCAGCGTCCAGCCCACCTTCATACATCAGGACATCTACGCCAGTACAGGCAGATCGTCAGCTGCTCCTCCCCATGGTCTCTCCTGTTCAATCCAGCACCAGTGACGACACCACTGACTCAGCTCTGGTACCGGAATCACCCGATGCTCCCAGCCGGTCCTACTCTGCCGACACCCCACCGTCCTTCGTCGAGCTGTATCATCCTCGTGACCCCAGCCATGCCGACAGATTGCAGCAGCCATCTTCAGGGTATGACAGTGAATCAGACTCTGGGGAGAGCGATGAGGACATCGAGACCTACCTCCCGGCGACATCCCAGCTCAGCACACCAGACCACGCCCAGCAACAGACCGGTACCCATGACACCAGCTTCCTCCATCTTCCGCCCCTGTCTCCGCCAGTGATGCCGAGGTCGACAGACGAGACTCACGAGTGTGTCGACGAAGAGCTGCTAGACGACATCGTCCTGTCTGCCGAAGAGTCGCGACCGGGATTGGAGGATCCGAGGCTGAACCCGATGCAGCGCTTTCGTCTCTTCCTGCTCGTCAACATGAACCGCGTCAGGTTGGAGCTGATGCCGAGACTCAGGAGCGTCTTGGCTGACCTGCGAGAGGAGGACCAGCCTTGTCCCAGGTGCATCTACAACGTTGAGCACGCCATGGAGAGACTCGAGTTCATCGTGGCCAACCTGGAGGGCTTCTTCAGGGTCGCCAACAGGATGCTGGTCTTGGCCACCGAGGAATGAATGAGCGCCCTGCCACATCACAATCCTTGTGTGAACACTTGAATTAATGGGCACATATCTACATGTCCAATTTGTGATTCTGCGATTGAACTCATTTCCTTGTAATGTTTCCAATGTGAGGCTCTCATTGTAAATAATAATAAATAAAGAATGCCTTGAAGACTGAATCTACTTTGTCATTTTTGATCTTGTTCCCGACTGATTGAAGAAAAAAACACAGATTTTGTTGGAATGAACCTGTTTTCATTGATGTATTGTGTGAATGAATGATGCAGTGAATCCTTATTGTCTGGTCTGGCTGTGACTATTTTAGTGATGTTGATCGTGAAATTGAATGTTCTTATTGTTGTGATGTGATTCGTGGTAGGGTATTTATTTCTGAAATATTGAATGCAAGAAAAATGTACAATGCTTTTTCATAAATGTATACTCTGTATTGATACAGTATTGCCTTGTGTCAGTGTGCACGTGTGTGTGTGTGTGTGTGTGTGTGTGTGAGACACAATGATTATCCACTGATTAAAGAAAAAATCTCCACTGCCACTCGCCATACACAGTTCCACATCCAGTAGCTGATAATAGATTTACACTGTATTTTAAACAGATGGTTTTGCAATTTTCCATCCATTATTACCTCTGTTGTTCACAAGCTACAAGGGAACCAGATTTGACTATCATTATGGAGTTTAGTTATACTTCAGTTATTATGGTTTAATCATAATATAGACCAAACACACAAACGCATACATACAAACAAGCATATATTAGTACAGACAGGCACACATAAGGGCTTATTGCAAATCTTAATGATATGTATGTATATGTATGTATATATATATATATATATATATATATATATATATATATATATACATATATACGTTATATACTAGTTATGACAGGTCATTATGCAGTGTCTGCTCAAGATCTACTAAATCATATATATATATATATATATATATATATATATATATATATATGTACATGATATTGTAGATCTTGAGCAGACACTGCATAATGACCTGTCATAACTAGGCATGTGGTAGTTCATGCCAGCTTATGTGGGTTATATACACATGTATAATACTTGTATATATGTATATATGTATATATATATATATATATATATATATATATATATACCGGTATATATATATATATATATATATATATATATATATATATATACATCAGTTCTTGACACTGACACTTCTTGTTATGGCCAAAAAAGAAAATACAGTAAAGAAAGAGATAGTCTAACTTATTCAATAATAAGTCATGGCATAAACTTAATCATGGCACCACATTTTCAGGAAGTGCATATATTCAACATAGGGTATGTAGTTTTATTATTCGATAGGGGTAATGGTTATGAGAAACAAATATATTTGTAGTTCTGCTAAATTTGGCTATGAAATAAAATTAAATTTGGCTATAGCGATCTCATAACCCACGTTTTGGGCAGGTAGCAGAGTAAAAATAAGTGGAATTATGTATCATCGAGGCGTGAGGTCTTCTCCCCTGTTCTGAATGAGAAAAAAAAAAACTAATTAAAAAAATATACACAATCACAACTTTCGGGTGGCCTGATCAGACTACCAAAACACATACATGTAATTTCAAAAGAAGTTGAAGTGACTTGATCTATTTCTGGTGGCCCCAGGCCACCACTAATGTTGAACTTTGTATATAAAACATAAACAGATATTTTGAAGATACTGCATCAAAACCTCTAGGTGTGAAGACAGAATGGACAAAAAATTCACCAACGATTCATGTTCTAATTACTGAGAAGAAAGACTGTCAAATTCTTCGGAAAGCTGATGCACATTACTTGTCTGCAATTTAAGGGTTATGGTGTCTGCAAAAAATAACAAACACAAAAGCAAGCTAACAAATAACTGACAGATAATGTGTATATGCATTTCCTTTACCAGTAGTCATTCTAGTGCTATACCTGACATTTAGATGTTTATGAAGAAAAGTGGTACCATAGCAGTTTTCATTTTTATTGAATACTTTTCTTTTTTCTTCTTCCCATTTCTTTCTCCCTGTATGTCCTTGTCTCTCCTTCTTTTGTCACTGTTCATGTTTCAGGAAGCGTTGGAGACCAAGGTGTCTGGGTTGACTGAGACGCTAGAGAAGAAGAAAGTGGAGATTGATTCCTTGAGGAAGAGGGTTGCCGTGGTGACCAGGGAGAAGCATCACTACGAGCAACAGGTTGTTGCCATCCAGACTGAGCTCAACAAGAAGGCGAGACACTCCTTTGCTGTCTTCTAAGTTTTGTTTTGTTTTTTGTTTTCCGTTGTGGGGTACAAAGCTGCAAGCAGTGTTTTTAAGTTTGCAGACTATTATTTCTTTCAGTGTACCAATATACACAAAAAAGCCATCCCTGTTTTGCTTTAAATCTATAACTACTGCTCTATCCTTCGGTGTATCATTACACACCAAAACCCATTCCTGCTTTGTCAGCATTATGGAACACATGTATTTGATAAGATGCTTTGAATATGATTTCATTTGTACTCACATTTTACGTTAATCAAAAAGCAAATAATTCACAAATTTCTCCACACAATTAGATAATATCAGCCTGAATGTGTGATCCTTTTTTCCTCTTTTTTTTTTCAGCTGTGAATAAACACATGACCCAATAAACTTTATTATTCTGTTAAATATCTATCACTTCTTTGAGTCCACCGTGATGAGCACCATTATTCTTGATGCACACATCAGCAAAGTGTCAGATGTGACCAATTCTCTTCCATCTGTTTATTGACGTCAACAGGCCGCCGTGCTTACAGACACCCTCACCAAGCTCAAAGAGGCGGACAGTACGCTGTCGGAGGTGGAGGCCGCGGCGTCCGAACAGCTCCACAAGCTGGCCGACCAGTCGGAGCTGGCTTTGGACGCGGCCCACGCCAAGATCAAACAGCTGCAGGCGAGGGTCAAGGATCTCGAAAAATTCATCAAGGTAATGATTAATGTCCTCACGAGAGGTAATGTTTTGTTTTTGGATATTGTAGCTTATGATGTGCGACATTGAGGCTTTGTCTAACAATGTATCCAACGTGAGGAGGATCTGAGGTGCATGGTGCAATGTATAGTGTTATGATTGTTTTTGATATGATGTAAAAGTGAAGCTATGAAATTGAATTGCAGTTCAAAATGAGTGTAAATGCTACCAAAAGAAAAAGATCCGTGACTGGATATACCATACTCAATTTTCCAGTGGAAAGTACTGTTAGAATGGACCATTTTGTGAAATGAACGATTATATTTGTTGAAATTATATTTTGTGAAATGAAACTAGATAATATTTGTTAGGATAGTGACAACAGTTGTCAAAACATGTATGTGCTTGGATCTTTGTGTTTTGTCCACATTAACATAATTTTACAGGTCAGTGAGGAAATTATGATTATTATGGATATTGAGCCACCACAATCAGGGGCCACAAAAAGATTTTTTGTGGGAAGGGGTGGCTGACTGGCCCTGGTCCATTGCCCCTGACCCCCTCCTCTCCCCCACATACACTCTTCTATTGATATTACTTGTACAGCACTATGTTTTCTAAGAGTCAAACATAGTTTCTTGTACTTGTCAAAATGTCAAAGTACTGTCTAAAATTAATTTTGACACACAAATCAAATATGAAAGAAGTGTAGTATTTTGGATTAGAGTTAATGTAGAGATATTTGGCTCATTCCTGTATCCATTTTCCTCTGTCACATCCTACCTCCATGTCAAGGATCTAGCCAGCGAGTTCTCATCGCAGACGCAGGACGCTCTCGAGCAACTACTGAGCAGCAGGGATGCAGTAAGCACACCCAGCCCGGACAGGGGTACGGACCAGTCCATGGTCCGGGCCCAGTCCCTCGCCTCCTCCATCCTGAACCTCAGCACCAGCGATCTGGAGGAGTTCATGGTGGTGGAGCAGCAGGAGCAGAGGACCAAAATGGTAAGCAAGGACAAAGAAAGTCAGTTGGTCCCTCCAAAACGTTTTCTTTTGGTTCCCGACAAGGACCTCATATCCAGTCATAAGCCAAAATTGTTGCAACTACCTCAAATCTTTTTCTCTTGCTGCCTGGCTGCTTACAAGGGCCTGAGCCCAAATTGTGGGCCAGAAATCTCACCAATTCCTCACAATTTATTGCCTTCATGGTTCCTGGTCACATACCATATCCTGACCTCTAATGACAGGCCCAGTAGAGTCTTGCCAATACTCACTAAATTTTCTCTCGTACTTACTGACTGTCTGGCAGGCCCTGAACTTGAACTAAATAGACCTATTAAAACTCTCACTGGTTCATCCCAAATTTCTGATTTTGGTGTCTAGTCGCACATTAGGTCCCGAACCCAAATTGCAGGCCCCCAGATTTCACTGGTCATTCAAATTTTTCTCTTGGTTCCTGGTCGCCCAACAATCATGCTTCAAAGGTGTGTGTTGTGTGTGTGTGTGGGGGGGGGGGGACAAATTGAAAGACCAAATTGAGAGAGTTTCCTCACTGCGAAACTGACGCCTTGTTGCTTACCTTGTCAAAGTCTCCCCTCTATTCTGTGCACTTTTTATTTTTTTTTTTTTTCAGACAAAAGAACTAGAGCTGTACAGGACTGCAGCACAGGAATGGAAGAAACGTGTAGAGACAGCACTGGACCAAAAGGTGAGAAGTGCCAATTGGTACATATGACCCTCTCTTTGATGCCAAAATATGCAAGGTAGCAATGCAGAAGGCAGTTTTTTAGCCTTCTCAACATCCATGGAAGTCAGCAGTGTATGGCAAGTAACTTTGACATAGTGGCTATGAATAGGATACTGTAGTAAAACTGTTCTCTTTCCGTGTATGGATGACAAACTGCCATCCAACCCAATATTGGCTTGATTCTGTTTAAAGGTCAAAGTGTATTCCACAGACTTTGTTGATGCAGCAGTTCCAAGTTTAGCACCATATTAGACCAAACTATCAGTGTTTATGGGTTGTTGCTTAACATATGTAAATACTGTAACAGAGACTCTAACCCAAAGCACCTTCTGATCTGGAGATTCTCCCGCCTGAAACCCCTAGCAAACAGGAGACTCCAAGTTGATGTGTGCGAACAAAGTTCTTAGGGTTCTAGATGCTCTCTGGTGCTTTCTAAGGCTTATTTTTTTTTTCAACGTACAATAGCAATAAGTAAGAAATCCTTTCCAACGGGAGACACAGAGCCAGGGCGGGAGAAATTAAACGGGAGAACGGGAGATTCTGCAAAAATGGGTTTTCGGCGGGAGATCTCCCGTCGAAAACGGGAGAGTTGGAGTCTCTGCTGTAAATAAAAGATTTAGGGGAGACCATCGTTATAACAAGGACCAAAATCATGACAAGTACCTTGTGATACAACTGTATCAGCCTTCTCACCATATCAGGGTGCAAAAACAAAGAGATATTACGGGTTCGGATATGCAAAATCACCCTGTTACAAAGAGGGCTTTATAATATCTGATCTCACTAAAATGAGGTTCCACTGTATTCATTATACACACCCACACATACACACACACACACACATATATATATATATATATATATTACACAATGTATTTCTCTTTTCTTTTGTCTCATTAAACAGAAACTTCCTAGAAAGGAGCTGGGGGAGCTTTTCTTGAAGAAGCTGAGAGAGAAGGACGAAGCACTGACCATAGTAAGAGAGTCTAGATAATACAGGCTGCTCCATCCGTCTTCCGGCCCCGTCGGCTCTCTCTCGGTGATTCGCCAATTGTTGATATCATGTGTTGTGTAGCAGATCTTGAAGGGTGGTAGTCATGATAGAAATATGTGATGTAACAAAAAATTCCATCTCAACTTGTTGCTTTTTCTGCTTTAACGGTAACTCAAGACTGTCAGTGTAAGCTCCGTTGTCTGGCAAAAGGGCGGAACAATGTTAGACCTGATGAGGATATGTTTTCAGCAATCCATCCTAGATTTACCATCTAGTTAGTCCTTACAATAATTCTCTGTTGCTTCTGCTTACAGATATTTTTGCAAATTAGGTCACAGGCATTTTTGGGAGATGTTTTCATGATTTGACATTGAGGCTATAGAAAGTGCACTAGTGTGTGTCCGTTAACTCTGTTACTTTAGTGTTCATGTACTCAGTATACAACTGAGTGCACAAAGATTAAGATCAGGTGGCGATATTTTCATGTGTTGTTAATCGCGGCCCAACAGTGATTCTCAAAAATTAAACCCTCAGAAAAAAAAAGCAGCTTTAATGGTATCACAGATCGCCCAGTATACTCCAGGAGAACAAATCAACTTGAAAATTACACAGCAAAGATTTGTGTGTAGTAGTAGACAGAAATAGACACACTAAGGTGCACACATACACACAAATAGACTTGTGAACAGGTACAAAATATCAGTACTTACACTGTCAGTCTCATTCAGAACACTTCTCTGAGGTAACAACTCACATAACTCACATTCAAGCTCAACACATTCAGGGTTTTCTTAGGTTTATTCCAGGGTGGGAAATTTCAGAGAATGAAGGAATTCATATTACAAATAAAACCTATTTACAATTTCAATATTATGTACAAACTCATAAAGCATAAATATAATGTACAAACATAGCCTCTCTCAAAGGATAAATATTTACATCTTGGAATGGGGCTGTTATTTATAAAGGAAGTCTGTACATCATATCAAAGTAAAAAAATTAGGAAAATGAATGCGTTGGAAGATTCAACCTCTGTAAAAAATTGAAGCTCTACTTTGACAGAATGTATCAGTAACAGGTAACCAGTACCTAGACTAAGAACATGGACTCACAATATTTCATGGAATGCAATAACAGGAAATATGAGTTTCTTGCAAATGTAAGCAACACATTCTGAGTAACCCACTTAATTGATCAACTTAATCTGGAGCATTAGCTCTCCTTGCATTTCATATTTGGAGTTTTAGGATACTCTCTTCAAGATTGCTGAATTTGCACAGACCATAGGAGTAAGACGCGACATGAAACGCTAAAATGTTACCAAAAGTAGGTGAAGGGAAACGGTGAGCTCCCATATCTCAATTATTTAAACATGCAGCATATGTGTAAGGATAAAACACAAAACCATCATTCCGCAAATCCATGATACAAATTCTCTACCCTCTCAGCCTCAAATTTTACTTTTCAGTTAGTGCAGAGGACAAGTGAATGAATGGTTTTAATCAGTCTTTTCAATTTAATGATATTATTTGTCATGCATTCATGATATGCTCTTTCAGACTCTGTAATTTGTAAATATGAGAATGCAGTTATACATGCTTGTAGCTGTACACATTGTATCTTATGGCAGTGAAATATGTAAATAAAAGAGTTTAATTTTTATGGAAATGTCTATATAGTGCAAGCTGAGACATTAATACATTGCATTTTGTTGTTAACAGTCAGATGTGTGTGTGTGTGTGTTTGAGTGTGAATGTTTCTCTACCGAGTATGTACCTCTAAACCAGCTTTTAGTAAACTGTTTTTTTCACTTACTAAAAAAGAAATCTGCCCTTCTGCTTTATTTGCCTATAATTGTTAATCTTCTGTTCTTTACCAAATAAGGTTTAAAAAAAAAAAATACCACAAGGAAGACGATATCCCACTGTAATACTCTATAAAGAAGACAGCATCTGATGTTGCAGTGGATCCAGATTGGACACACAAAACATCCTGTACACTTGCATCATCCATGTGGTCTCACATCCTGCATGAAGTCTTTATTTTGTTGTAATAATCCTAGACTGAAAAATCTGCTCTTTAAAGAAATTCATTGTGCCAGAAATTGACCATAAAATCCCTCTGTGCAGTAAACATTTTTATCCAAATACTTTTCAGCATACATGTACATTAGCAAGCAGGGCATCAGAGACTCCAGTTATTTCAAGATCCTTATTTTTCTCTTCTTTTTTTTCCCCCTGTTTGTTTAGATAGTGAGGAGAAGAGCCTGAAAGGGCATTTACTTCATGTCTGGGTGCTTGCATACCCACAGGACCACTTGCTGTGGGGGCAACTGAATCCACTGATGGGCAAGTAAAAGGAACTTGCATTTGGTTGTGAAAAGCATGGGGGTCCTCAATACCAAATGCCCACACGGGAGAGCAGGAGACATATCTTTTGGAAGTAATGCCCAGCACATGTGTACAAAGATAACACAAAGCAGACAAACAAAAGTACAGGATTCTAAAGAAATAATAGAAACACGTAAACTCAAGACATTTTAGGACACTTTTATACACAAGCAGTGATGGCAGCAATAACAAAGAACACAAACAGGAGACAGTATTGCATTCTGATTTTGCAGCCAGCAGGGAAGTCACACACATAAACTTTGCTTGATTTTTCTTTTCAAACAAAATCCTATCATTACTGTGGCACCCTATGTGGCAACTAATCTATTTTTGTTTTGTTTATCAGTATTTTTTTTTCTACAACAGCAGCACTCGTAAATCACTACACCATCGTAGTGACATTCTTTAACAGGAATTTACCCCTAATATGTAGATTCAATGAATGCAGAAATATTAGTAGTACACATAAGTAGTACAGTGAAGTTTGAAAAAAAAATTACAATTCATTTAAAAGTTATGAATTTTAAAAGATTTGTCTCCTTTGATCTAAAAGTTTAAAATGCCCTCTTTAAAATCTGTTCCTCATATTTTTTTTTTATTAGAAAAAAAGAGTTTTCTGTAGATGCCCTGCATACTATAAAACAAGATATACATGTATTCGCGGCATGAAATTTTCGCGAATTGGAGCCGATGGCATTTTTTGCGGCATGAAATTTTTCACGTATTGCCACTGGCATTCAATGCATACAGGGTAGAAAAGAACTTTCGCATGCATTTTCATTTCGTGAATCTTGGCTCTCGCGAAATTAAAATACACGCAAACATTCCTCATTTTACAGTACATCAGCTCAAACATACATGTAGTCGCCTTTCCGAGCTGAATCTAATACTGTAAAAATTTACTGCACATGCCGATTAGGATCTCGCCTAACACTCTTTGTCAATATCACTTCAGTGACATGATAATCAGACCTCAAGTTGTGAGCTCCAATTTAGGCTCTCCTTTACACTTGTCTCTGACATAGACTGTTATAGACACTGGACGTTCAGGAAGTTGGCGACAAAGAAAATGGTCCCATCTTGGTGTTCGTGAGGCACCTTGGTCAATCATGAGGTACCTTTGGGCTGCTTGATGGGTGAGGTTTGGAGAGAACTAAATCCAGCGGGTGTGGCCATCCTGTGTAAAAAAAAATACAAAGTATAAGAAGAAATAGATCATACAGTGCACTCCCATTATAACGAACACAGCTATAACAAAGTAAACATTCGGGTCATAACATTATTTACCTTATGTATTTTTATTGTTTATTTGTTTGGTTATAACGAAATTTCGATATAACGAAAGAAAACTGCCGGTCCCGAGGACTTCGTTCTAACGGGAGTCCACTGTATTAGTAAAGAGGCAATACCTCATTGCAAAATATCCCAGCAGGTTGTTTCTTGTGGATTGAAATGAAATATGGCTACATAAAATACTTGACAAAGTTGTGCATAACAACCAATGCATAAAGATGTATTTCTGCCCAGATCTGTATTTCATCTTTCAGTTTAAATTGCACAGTAATTAATTCGTAACCACCAGAGGTATGTAAGTATATTTCTGAAAAGCAGTAAATTTGTTCTCATACTTAATGTAACATTGTTTTATGTGTTTTTTATTGTGAATATTTGCCATTTTTGTGAAATGCAAGCATTTGTGTCTTAATCCTTATTTCAAATGTTACGTTATAATGTGCAGTATGTTATAAGATTTCCTTCCACAATAAATTGTGACGCAAGAATTATTGATTTATGAATATATCTGTAACTCACAAAATAGCAGCACCAAAGCAATCATAACACCAATGCAAGACTACTAAAAAATCCTAACTAAGCCTTGACAGAGGCTAGCAGTCGCACACTTTGGACTTAACATTCACAGCCTTTGTTTGGACATAGAATGCCAGTGGACAAATGACCATCATGGATCCCTGCATCACTCACCCTGCTCCGGCCAGGAAGTCTTGTCTGGCCATGGCTGGAGTGGACATCATCTGCATGCTGTGGTCACTGACCTCTCTGAGATTGCCAGGGCAAAACAAAACAAAACAAAATAAAACAACATGCTCAAAAAAGATCGTCATTGAGATGGCTATCACATAGAGAAATGGTACAGTGCACTCCCGTTATAATAATCACGATTATAACAAAATTCCTGTTACAATGAAGTTAAAATTCAGGCCGAAGCATTATCCACTTTATGTCTTTCTGTTGTTTATTTGTTCGGTTATACTGAAATTTCAATACAATGAAAGAAAGCTGCCGGTCCCGACGACTTCATTATAACGCGAGTCCACTGTAGACTATCATTTCCTACACTGTGTAGGTATACAATTCTTCTGTTTGCACACAACTACACCATTAAGACTCTAAGCATTGGTCAGGGACAATACCTAAACCAATGACAAGAAACACTTTTGTTAGATTGCATAGAACAAGTGAAGATCTTGTGTAAATTTCAGCAGCTATGGTTCTAACTGAAAAGACAACTAGGTAGAGAAAGTGGAAAGATCTTGTACCAAAGATCTCAGTACCCTAACATTCTTTGCAATGACCATAGCAACATTCCCAGTAAAATCCAAATCTTTATCAGCAAGGTCAGTAGTACATTGATAGATCTTGAGGTAGATGCAAAAGAAAAAGAGATAGAGAAATTAAAACAGAACACAGAGAGTGAAAGAGGATCTTTACCTAAGGGGGACAAAGACATCCTTGTAGCTCTGCTCAGTTTCAAAGAGAGGTTTGAATCTTCCTATTGACCGGTCTCTGTCACCGTATGGAGGAAGGGATCTACCGTAACCATTCACTGCTGGCGTCACCTGCAACGGATCAAAAAATTATACATGCAGACTGTTCAATCATCATTTTGGGTATTAAACATGAATATGAATGAGTGCAGCCAGTCTCTCTTTATCAGCAAGGACATTTTTTTTTAAACTAAGAAATGCAAGTGCTATGCAGACCTCATTTTCACTAGAGAATTACTAAAAATCAATGGCAGCATTTGTTGTGAGAAAGTAAGAACAGGCTCAATGAAATAAAATGTGTTTTCTTGGCAAAGAGTCTAATGGATTGTATAGCTGTATATCTATTTGAAACTTTATGAAGAGCCTCACAAATACAACTGTAAATGGTAGTACAATACTTGACTCTTTGCTCATTTAGAACCACACAGAAATCCACCCACCCCCCCCCCCAAAAAAAAGGACATTTTCATTAAGTTGTGTTATTATGACTGTGCAGGATTCACACTTCCAAAGGATATTCTCTTTCTTCCAAAAGCCCTGAGCAAGCAATACGTAGAAAACATGGACATAAATGTTCTACATACATGTAATTATGTGCAAGTCATTTTAATATTGGGACCAGCGGTGGGTAGGAAGTAATGCTTTATGATGTCTAATACAAGGTAGTTTTCAGAGTTTTTATTGAAGAATCTTTTGCAAAGAGAATATTAACAAAATTACGAGATAACAAAAAAGAAGAAGGAGATGTGATTATTCTTTGATACCAGTTACAAAACATAAAAGTGTAAATGCAAGAATGCAAGGGGGTGAGAAACAACTCCAATCTAAAGTACCTTGAGAAACTCTAACAAATTGATAAATGATTCTTTTTGTTCTTAATTCTGTCTTTACCAAAAGAAAAAATATCTCCTACAGTCCGACCTCTCCTATCCGGCCTCCCTTTATCCGGACCTCTCTATTATCTCGGCATGATTTTATTTCTCATTCTGATAATTATGGGGAAAGGGGGGGGGGGGGTTAAACTCAGACAAAATTCCTACACAAATTCATATGAATTACATATTATTTCCAACACAATTAACATACATCACATCTAATTTTAACTAAATAAAATGCATTCAGACATTCACAACTCCTATATCACCACAGTGTATGCTACCTGAAATAAGTTACATGTAGGGCCTATAGCTACTATTGGGTAGGCAGCTATGTGTATCAAACATTGAGTCTCCCATATCCAGCCAAATCCCTTATCCAGATGAGCAACGGTTCCGCCATGTCCGGATAAGAGATTTCGGACTGTACTCCCTGCCACAGAGGAGAATCTACCTCTCCTTCTGCCATCTGCCTGTTGCAAGCATCGCTGAGTTCTTCCTTCAGTCTTGCGATGTGCTGCTTGTGGGACTCTATCTCTCGCTCCAGGCCGGCGAGTCTGGAGACGGCTGACTTCTGAGACTCCACAAAGGTGCTCACCAGGTTCTTGGGAAGGGGACATTGAAGCAAACCCATTGACACGCATTGGAATGACTTGATGTATTTTAAACCTCAGTTCTACAGCCCTGATGAATTCAGTTCATATTAGAGAGATGATGCTATCTACATAGACATTTCTGGTGACCATAAGCAACACCTACCCCAGCTGTTTCTGAAAATTCACATTTTTAAAAAATATTATAAGCTTTAGCTGACCATATCTTTAGACAGCTTAAAAATCCTGACTGGTTCAATGGATTTGAACCTTTGTATGAATGCATTAACAAAGGAAAATTACAAAATGCTTTTCTAGGATATATTGAATCATGCACTTGAGCTAATTCTAAGCGTAGCATATCAGGAAATCATTTGTGTCACATAATTTTGGACCACACAAAATAAATGGCAAAACAAGGACAGCTTTTAAAAACTGTTCTCATAGGTAGTTAATGCCTAATTACTGAACACAATTGTTCATCCATATACTTTTACTTCAAATGCCCCTTATTTCAGAGCTGCTGAGGAAGTCGCAAAGAGCACTAACTCACTTGTGAAAAAAAGAAAAAAAAATGATATCTCTGTACACCTGATTGAATAGAGCTCTGAATGAACTTTGACCTTCTCTTCATTGAGCCAGTCAGTCAACTCACCTGTAATGCAACCATGTCTGGTGTTGTGACAGATGATGCCAGGAGCTGTGCTTCCACCTGTAGTAACACACAAATTTGAATAACTTAAGACAAACAGCTGTAGATCCCCTATCAAACAAAGTGTAACATCTGGATGGCCACTCTTGAGAAGTTAAAAAATTCATTACAGATTAGTTCATCTGAAATCTAACACTTCTTACTCGTATTGTGCTCATACATTGTTGTTAAGAAGGGCTTTTGACACAGACATATTTGAAATGGGACCAGTAGTAAACATTTCATCACTTAGGAAAACTTTCTTCCAAAGTTTACATCTAGAAATTGTAAGGGTAACAAGTGCATGGATGTTTATCTAAGTTTGAAGTGTATGAATGGTAAGAAAGCAAAGCCTATGCTCTGAACCACCATCTGATACTTTTCCTGAGTGGTTCTCTGGCTAGGTGCAAGTATAGTGTTGTAGATTATCAGCTATATGAGTTAGCATGATTGTTGGAAACATGCAGCCATGTACCTTTGAGAGAGCAGCGTCTATGGTCTGGCTGTCCGCCCTAGCGATGATCTGGTGCTTGGCATTGGCGATGGTGGATTGTACCACCCTCAGGTGACCCAGTAAGGTTTCACGATCTCTGTGTGAGAGAAAAACATGGATGCACTTCAGATTTCAAGTCTGATTCAACTTTAACCCCAAGCTTTAATGAGTAATTTATACGTGGAAAGCCCCACAATTGGTATAAAGCATAATTGTCAAGGGTAAAAGGCAACACTTCTGTATAATCGCTCTTTCATGGTAATGATAATGCATAAAATTTGTCAAATAAACTGTAATCAGTCTTGGCCAAAGAGCTGATTTAGTTCCTTTCATTTGGAAGTTAAACTCCAGAGCTGTAATATATGCTATACTTCTCGGGTTTAGGGATTATGTTTTTTTTTTTTTTTAACATGTATGTGTAATATCTAAAAGCAATCAAACAGCAATGCCACTGTGAAATGCGATATTCGTCACACATATGGGAAGTGTGATATCACATTTCTGGAGGCCCATCCCTAGTCGTTCTTGTTAAGGTTTGCTTGAGTTTTCTAAAGGATCATATGCAGTAAGCCTAGAGGAAGGTTTGATATCTGCACACACTTAGTCCATCGTAGCCAATCACTGCTGGTAAGCATAAACAACAGAAAGAGTACAAGACTTGGAGAGCTCTTGGCACACATCAGAACCTATAAAAGTAAAAGTCAACACTTGCGTATGATAGCTCTTTGATAGTACTGATACAGTGCACTCCCTTTATAATGACATAGTTAGAACAAAATTCCTGTTACAATGAAGTAAAAATTCAGACCCCAAAGTTACTACAGTTCGACCTCGATTATCCGGCCTCCTTTCATCCGGAAATCTCTATCATCCGGACGCGTTCACGCAGTGAAGGACTTTTTTTTTTCATCCAAAAATTGAGAAAAAAACAGTGACTTTAAAGGGGATGGCTAGTAACTGATCAGTGGGAATCAGTGGGAATGCTGGAGGATGATTGTTCCAATCCTTGTGGGGTTCATTTAAGAGTACATTATATATCTATTCTTGTGTGAAAATTATTTGCTTCAGAATGGTCTCATATTCAAGTAATGTGCAGTTTAATGTTTCCAGGTAAGCGTCCCTGGTCAGTGACGGGGCATTAATCTACACATTACTTGAATATGAGACCATTCTGAAGCAAATAATTTTCACACAACAGTAGATATATAATGTACTCTTAAATGAATCCCACAAGGATCGGAACAATCATCCCTCAGCATTCCCACTGATTCCCACTGATCGGTTACTAGCCATCCCCTTTAAACTCAATTGAAATTTCTACAAAACTCACACGATTTACCTACAATATTCCCGACAGAACTAACATAAATTCACACCACATTATCATCGTAAAAGTAAGCAGACTTCACCACTGTTGCGGGGTACGCTACCTGCCTAGCTGCCAGTGCACTGGGACGGCAGCTTGGACGGCAGCTATATACATGTACATTAACATTGCGTCTCCCATATCCGGCCAATTCGCTTATCCGGATGAGCGTCGGTCCCGATAAGGCCGGATAATCGAGGTCGAACTGTACAGTATCTACATATCTTCATATTCCTGATTTGTTCAATTAGAATGAAATTTCGATATAATAAAAGAAAACTGCCAGTCCCAAGGACTTCATTAAAACGGGAGTCAACTGTAATGCGGGAACTGTGTCAAATAAACTGGAGCCAGTGTTTAAGAGGAAGCGGTCAGCGAGACACACCTGGTGGATGACTTGAGGGCGCTCTCCGCAGCGTGCATGCCTTCCTGCAGTGACCTCCTTTCACTCTCCAGCTGGGAGAGCTGCCGACTCAGCTGTCTGACTGACTGCTCCTTCCTTCTTAGCTCCATCTTGGCTTCAGACAGGCCCTACAGGCAGACACAAGAAGCATTATGGTCTTTAACTGGATAGTGCTATACAGACCCCACCAAAGTAAGGATCTCAAAACCCCACTGCAAAATGTATGGCATCACAAGCATCTGAAGCAAACAACAAAATTGATAAAAGCTCCCATCTAACCTGAGTAAAACTTTGAAAAAAAAAAATGATGAAAATCCTGAGTGCAATTTTTTTCAGCATTACAGTACCCCCATGGGGAAGGGGGGGGGGGAGGAATCGTGAATCCCTAACATGGTCTGAGAATGAATCTTTCCTTCCAAGTCAGAATGCATGGATTAAGGTCTGATATCATACAGATGCATCATGGTGATCAAGTTTGGTGTATGATGTAGCCCTACCACTCATGAAGGGTGTGCAGCCAAAATAATCACTCTTTTGAAGCATCAATAGCTTTCTCCCTCTGTTATGTTAATCACTGTGAAATTGCTTGGTTAAAATTTATGCACTATGTTGTGTTTTTTATCCTTTGACTGTATCTTTTGCATCTCATGTAAAGTCTCCATCTCCCCCTCCCTCCATTTCCCTCCACCTTCATCACCAACCCCTCCCCCCCCCCCCCCCCCCACCCCCTCCTTTGGCTGCATCTTTAGCATCTCATGTAGAGTCTCCATTTCCCCCTCCCTCTATTCCCCTCCTACTTCATCACCAACCTCCTCTTCCCCTCCTTTGGCTGCATCTTTAGCATCTCATGTAAATTTTTCATCTCCCCCTCCCTTTATTCCCCTCCTCCTTCATCACCACCCCCCTCCTTTGGCTGCATCTTTAGCACCTCACGTCCCCATCTCCTTCTTCACCCACCCCTCTCCCTCTTCATCACCCCCTCCAACCCCCCCCCCCCTCCCATCCTCCTTCCACCCTCCTCCCATACCTTGATGGCCTCAGTGATGTTGTGGTCCTTTTCCAGCTCCTCTGTTGTCTTGACGTTGAGCTGGAGTCCCAGTTCCTCCAGCCGTCGGCTCTGTTCCTCCAGGAGTCTCTGGGCCTCCTGCTCCCTCTGCAATGCCTGCTGGAGCTCCTGGCAGATGCTGTCAAACTTCTCCTTCCCTACGGTGTCCTGCACCTGAACTCAAGGAGATGAACAACCCGGAAATTTCACAATTAGTTAGGGGAGATACTCATGGTACGTTACTGTATAAGCTGTTATTTTTGCAGGGGTTTAATTTTCGTGAATTTTATGAATCACTGTTGGAATGTGAATTTAACAACACACGAAAATATCACGAGTTAGGCTATAGTAAACTTACATAGAGCCTCTGTGTCACTTCGTGAAAACAACATCTCACGAAAATGCTGGTAACCCGCTCATTCACAAAAATACCTGTACGAGAAAATAACAGCTCATACAGTGCCTGGTGACATGGTGTTATGCTCTGACTATTCTTGAATAGCAGGCATCACTGTGGATTAAATTTTTTCTTGGATAGGTAGTGGTCCCGCAGAGGGCGGATGAACTAATTGGGACTCATTCATCCCATACGTCTGTCAAGAGGTTTTTCTCAGCACATCCACAGTAGTAGTGATAGCATATCAACTTGCCCACTTTACCACTGCACGGGCAATAGTATGATCTAACATGTCCATGTAATTTTACGGCAGTTATCCCCCAGACCTGCAGAGAGACAAGATTAAGTGAGTGACCATAAGCTGCTCAATCATCTCTCCTTGACTTGCTGCCATGTTTGCTTTCTTGATGACCACTTTATGAGATTGGCTTTACCCCAGCCACTCTGGGAGAGTTACATTATTTCATCACTGGTAGGACTGCAAATATCTTGAGCTTTCATGAATGTGCCTCATTGTATTAAAAGTTCCATCGTAATTTACATCCACTGAGAACAGGACGGAAATTCATAAATCCCTTCCACGCAAGCTTGCCCTCTAGAAGTACACTGCAATGCGATGCGACACTAGGTGGAATTTCACAACCTCATTTGACAGAAACTGGCTGCATGTCTGTGTATATCATGACATGTAGAAACTACTTTAGAAATAGCATGGCATTGTTCTTCCATAAATGTTTTATAGACGCAGGTGGGGGGGGGGGAAGGAGAAGATTAGGCAACGTGTGACAAGACATCACTATGGGAAACAAGAGTCCATCATTTTAATAACACAGAGTACATACATCGACCACATACAAATGTGTAACTGGGGCTGAAATTAGAGTGTGCAAAAACAATTCACAATCATAGACTAGGGAGACAAACTTTCCTGTCTTATGCATAACGCCAGCCTACTATTATCATTATACCAGGCACATTATATGTTGTTGTTGTTTTCTACTCCTTTACCTTTCCTTGGAGGGTGGCAATTTCCTGCTGGAGGTCAGAGACAATGCCCGACGATAGTCTCAGGTGCCCAGCCTCTTGTCGCAGCTTGCCTGCCTCCTTCCTCAGTGCCCTCCTCTCCACCTCCGCCTCGTGGAGCCTGGCCATGAAGTCTACCATCTGGTTCTGCAGGGTGGCCATCGTTTCCTGCAAGAATGATGATGATAAAAAAAACAATAATACTACAGACATACAGGCACATTGTGCATTGTAACATCAATTGCCATCACACACTTCAATCATGCAAATTTCCCATTTAAGAGATGCTTAGAGTTGGCGTCTCTGTACCTCTTAGTAGAGATGAGAGATTAAACATTGTGATCTTACCTCCGTGGACAGGTAGTGGTTCTTGATGCCCATGAGAGACGTGTGAGCAAGAAGTCTATTTAGCCCATGGCCCAGGCAGCGGACCAGGGGTCCTCTCTCCATATAGACAGCCCGGCGGTACGGAGGGTAGCTGGGGGGTGCTGAGGGGGCGAGAGATGAGGTGGGTACGAAGCAGGGGGCCAGGCGAGAGAGGAGATTCTCGAAGGCGGATGCAACCGACTGCCTGAGGACATAGGAACTAGGACAACCACTGGGACCTTCGAGTAGTTAGAAAAGAAAGAAAGTTGTAAAATGCATCTTTCATGATGAGTTGAAAGACATGTGATTGTATGAAAACATGACCATCTGTCCACATACACAAAAAAAGGCATTGACGATTTTATCTTAAAGTCACCATGGCAGGCAGGTTAATCACTTCTAAATTGGGCACGCGTAACATAGTAGATGATTCACTAGTTTATGATAATCACTTTTGCATATTGTATAAATTGTCTCATAACTATATGTGAGATATTGCTTTACAAAATTTCAACACAAAGTAACATTCGAAGAGTAGAAACCTGTGAACTGATGCTGAGCATATTGTGTAAAAATGTGTAAAATATTATTTGGCCAAACACTGGAATACAAAAAGAAACAAAGAAGAGTGAGAGAGAAACAAACCCCATGAGTGTGCATGCTAAGCCCCTACCTCTCTTTACATAACACAAAGACAAAAAAACAAGGCAATCGCCAAATTGTGTCTCGCCCATTCGCGTACAAGGAATTAATATTTTTTATAACTCCCAGAAGTTAATTGACCTGCTTATGACCTTTGACCTCGTGGTGACCTTCAAAACCCTAAGGGACATTTACCATCCAAGTTTGGTCACAAACGGACAAAGGGATCAAAAGTAATGAGCCATAATCGAAACGCGCCATAAAAACTTAACATTGGGCCCTAAAAATTTGTTGACCCCTTTCTGTGACCTTTGACCTTTTGATGACCTTTAACTCCCCAAGGGACATCTACCGTCCAAGTTTGGTCACAAACGGACATAGGGATCAAAAGTTATGAGCCACAATCAAAACGCGCCCTAAAAACATAACATTGGGCCCTAAAAGTTTGTTGACCCCTGTGTGTGACCTTTGACCTTGTGACGACCTTCACCTCCCCAAGGGACATCTTCCATCCAAGTTTGGTCACAAACGGACAAAGGGATCAAAAGTTATGAGCCATAAACGAAATGCGCCCTAAAAACTTAACATTGGGCCCTAAAAGTTTGTTGACCCGTCTGTAACCTTTGACCTTGTGGTTACCTTCAACTTCCCAAGAGACATCTACCATCACCCAAGTTTGATTGCCATTGTAGCAACATGTGCTGAGTTACGTGTGATAAGAGAGTCTTGCAAGTAAACTTTAACGTATGACCTCAAATGACCTTCGACCTTATCATGTGACCTCTTACGGCACCATAACATGAAGGTACCCCCAGTGCATCCATCACCCAAGTTTGATTGCCATTGTAGCAACATGTGTCGAGTTACGTGTGATAAGAGAGTCTTGGAAGTAAACTTTAACGTATGACCTCAAATGACCTTTGACCTTATCCTGTGACCTCCAACGGCACAATAACATGAAGGTACCCCCAGTGCATCTATGACCCAAGTTAGGTTGTAATCCAAGCAACTTATGTGAAGTTATTTGTCAAAAGAGAGTCTTGCAGGTAAACTTTAACATAGAAAAGAGAGTCTTGCACATACTCTTTAATATATGACCTCAAATGACCTTTGACATCATCACATGACCTCCGACAACACCATAACATGAAGATACCCCTAGTGCTTCTACCACCCAAGTGTGGCTGCCATTGCTGTAACAGTTGCCAAGTTATGCATCATAAGAGAGTCTTGCAGGTAAACTTTTACATTTGTGACGGACGACGGACGGACGCCATTTGGATCCCTTAGTCTCGCCTTCACCTCCGGTGGGCGAGACAAAAAGCAATGACACCAATTGAAAGGATGAAAAACTCATGAAAAAAGTTAATACTTTCACATTTCAAAGTGCAGATTACTGGGGAGTCCTGGAACTCACCTGTCTGTCCTAGGACCTGCTGTAGGTCAGCCATTGAGGCTAGGATCCTTGTCTGAAGGTCTGGACTAGTAAGCCAACTGGCTGCCTGAGCCTCAAGGAGTGACCGCGTGCTGGCTATACTGTTCATTCCTGTGTGATGACCACATGGCAAGGCATGTCAATAGCAGCAAGGGCTTGGGCAAAAAGCAAAAAGGCAAAAGCCATGGGCTCGCTAGGATTTTCAGGGCAACCAAAAGGCGTAACCCATCACAGCACACTTATTTTGTTGAAGCTTTATATTGACTTTGTCCTCCTCCTATGCAGATTTATAGTGTGTTCAATTCACTAGCCATGACAAATTTCATCTTAAGATCTCATCAAATTAGTGGGTAGTTCTGAAAAGCACTATTAAAGCAGACATTTAAGTCTTTATAAAGTCAGTAATAAGTGAAAAACAATCAGACATGTACGGCATATTATCATTTACCATTGCAATCTTCAGGAAAAAATATCAATATGCAATAATTGGGCAGTAACAACGGTACTTGGCTTCTCACCTGAGAAACTTCTGTGTGGCATGTGTGCATTCCCAAGACAAATTGGCACGGCAAATGTCCCATTTGTGTTCTCACTAGCAGTAAACAGAAGATCAGTTCGTCCAGCAAAGTAAAGTAGTCTGTGGATGACAAGAACACATCTTGATAAATACCACTAGCACACATTTATTTATTCAAAATCAGTAAACAGCACAGATTCCTGTTAGTTGATCTTGATCTCCAAAGAATACAGCATTGTTTACTTTACAATCTGAAGGTATGAAAACAATTATTTTTTCCCACTCAATTTAAGATTCAAGTCCACTCCATGTTCTTGTTAGGAAACAAAAAATGCAAAATCAAACAGAACTGTCAAAATTTTATCACAGTTGGAAATAGAATGTGAAAGTAATGGTACTTTAAATTCTTAGGTTTTCACAAAACAGCGGCAATGGCCACAACCCCATCTTGCAAATTAGACAAAATAACATTGTCATCACCCCACAAGTCTTATAATAACCTGCACACGAGGCTCCTCTAAATATCATGTTATGGCAGGAAATCAGAACAAGGAGCTCGTATTTTGGGTTCAATTTATTGTCATGCTGTTATAACTTGGTAGTGACATTTAGCGGGGAAGATGATGAGGTTGCTCTGTTATCTACTAAAAACATGACTTTTCATAACATTTTTAACTAAAATCCAATTTGAGATATATGAGGTGAAGGACATCCTTGCATAATCATTCATATGGTAGTTTTTGTGAAACATTATTCTGATCTGCCTTAGTTGATATCTACTAACCTGTGGGCTGCAATGACGGCTATTGCAGCCACACGGAACCGTAAGAGTAGACCCTGCCTGGCCCGCCCGCCACCCCTCGGGGCTCCGATGCTGCCGTTCTCCATCGACAGGGTCTGCACTAGCTCCCTCGCTTGACGCTTGAAGCTGTCCATGCTGCAGATTCGCCTCTCCAGGACATGCCTCTGCGCGGCCAGACGGCCGATGCGCGCGTAGGCTGGGAGCAGCGCGCCACTGAGCAGAGCGCAGGCGGTGAGTAGGGATGCGTTCTCGGACCGGACATCCACCAGGGTAGCCGTGACCTGACTGACCTGAGTCTCCAGCTCTTGCCTGGCCGTGCCGTCGTGTCTGGCTTTGCTCATAGCCTCTTCTGCCAGCAGTTTTGATTTCTTGTCACACAGAACGCAGAGGAGAGGAAAAAAAGGACCAAGCTTTAAATTTACCTCGGCCATCTGAAGTTTGATAACACAGGCCCAATTCAAAAACATTCTGAATCTGAATGAGATCTCTGGACTTTGCTATTACAAAGAGCTGTTGTCTTTAAGACAAGTACTCTCCTCCCCCTTCAATAACTAACAAATATGGCCATTTTAAGAGTTATGCTGATCTAACTAAACAAACATGGATGTATCCTAATGTATTTCTGCTGATGATATGAATGTATCAATCAGCTTGGTCAGTAAAACATTACATTCATATATATATATGTATTTTTTTTCTTTTCTTTTATTTGGCGGGGGGATGCTACCAAACAGAAAATAGTGGAAACGTGAGAAAGAAACATTCATATTATCTCCCCACACTAAATTTTCATGCCGACAACATATTCAGTTCTTATCATCCCTTTGAAGCCACAATACACAAATTTCACCTTTGATTTCACATGGAGGTCCTCCATTTTCTTCTGGAAGCGATGCTCAATCTCTGTCTTCTGGCGACCCCAGTCTGCCTCCCTCTGTTGGCCAGTCTGGGCCAGTTTCTCGAGGGCTGCCCTGTGGTGCTCCTCCACCTTGAGGAGCTGCTCCTTCTTGGCTCTCAGCTCACTCTGGAGGGCGGTCACCTGAAAGAAACATGAATTCACAGTGCTAATTTCATACTCCTTGCCATCACTCTTGACTGAATATCCTACCATCAACATGCCTCAGCTGCATTAGGAATGTACAGTCAACCTGCCAGTGCAGTTGAATCAGTCCATCACTGAGTTGGGAAGAGCAGTGAAATGGCACTTTTGCTACAGATGAGAGCCTCCTTGTCACAGAAAAATGTCTCCTTGTTTTAGATGGATGTATTGTTGTGACAGATAAATGACTCCTTATTATGGGTGAATGTATTCTTGTTACAAATGAATGCATACTTGTTAAAGGGGATGGCTAGTTACTGATCAGTGGGAATCAGTGGGAATGCTGGGGGATGATTGTTCCAATCCTTGTGGGATTCATTTAAGAGTACACTATATATCTATTGTTGTGTGAAAATTATTTGCTTCAGAATGGTCTCATATTCAAGTAATGTGCAGTTTAATGTTTCCAGGTTAGCGTGCCTGGTCAGTGACGGGGCAATAATCTGCACATTACTTGAATATGAGACCGTTCTGAAGCAAATAATTTTCACACAACAGTAGATATATAATGCACTCTTAAATGAATCCCCCCAGGATTGGAACAATCATCCCTCAGCATTCCCACTGATTCCCACTGATCGGTTACTAGCCATCCCCTTTAAGGAGAGGAGAGAATATTGAGATATAAGAAGAGTACTGTCACCTTCTCAGCAGCCTTGCCAAGGCTGGACATGAGCTGTGTGACCTCCTCCTGCACTGCCACGCTCAACTCCTGCCAGCTAAAGCCAGGGGCGCCCTCTTTGTCCAGCTGCTGCTCCTGCATGACAACGCGGCCAGCCAAGAGGCGCTGGTATATGCTGTGAAGGTACAGACTTCGCCTCTGGGAGGGGAGAGTTACAAAGAGTCACACTCGTGGGTTAACCCACTGAGGACGGGCTGATTTTGCTACAACACGCATTTCCCATAGACACCTGCCCAAGTATACTCGGGACTCGTCCTCAACGGGTTAAGGTCCACAATGATCTGATCTACCACAGGTTGCCTCATCAATGTTAATACTGCTATCCCAGAGTGCCCTGCCACTATTACCTCACCAGCATTGCCTGGTTCTCATTGTCAGACTAGTATTGCAAGATAGTACATTTTGTCCGAGGATGGGTGCATTGGGCAGGAATTGAATTTGGGGTCTCCTGGGCCAGCATTTTATTCAATACTTTATTAAAAAAAAATCAACTTATTCAATCATTTTGCTTGGCTAAGTAGTTTGCTTATTTTGCATTCAAGACATTTCTTAGATCTTTACTTATACAGACAACAACTAGAGTAAAAAAGAATGAATAAATAAAGGCAAAACATAGTTCTCATATGCATGCAGAAAATGTTGATATTGCTCTAAAACCTACACATATGCTTAAAGATGTGTGAAATAATACTGTGATAACATAAGTTCAATTGGGAAGCAATGAAAATGCAAAATATTACCCGAAAGGTAATTAAATCCAGAAATATTGCAATCTCAGAGCATACCCGATCGTAGTTGGTACGCAATGTTGTATAACTGATTACTATATAATTGATCACATCAACTGGATATCACGCCACAGCAGCATCTAATGTGCAAAAGGTGAATCACATGCTGCTTCTTGGCTGCATGCAAACTGTTGAAATAAGGATGCATTCTACCTGGAGCCAGTAAAGAAGAGATGGAGGAAGAGGAAAAAGAAGAAGGGGGAAAAATGGAAGACCAAGAAGAGGAGGACTGTTTGTCCCTTCAGTATCAGCTTACCTCCTGTTCATCCTCCAGTATTGACAGCTGTCTAAGAAACTCCCCGGCCATGTTGTCTGCCTTACTCTTCTCACTCTCCTGCCCCTGCTCCGACTTCTGCAGCCGGACCGTCAGTCTGGACAGTGCCGTCTCCTTCTCGCCAACTTGACCCCTGACCTTTTCCAGCTCCTGAACGGTCTTGGACAACTTGCCTTGCAAGTCCTTTATGGCAAATCAGAACGTACATAAGGAAAATCTTATACAGGAGCAGAATCTTTATTACTTTTTGTCAACATTCTGATTGCAACTTTCATGAACTATATCACTTCTCGCCGACTTGACCCCTGACCTTTTCCAGCTCCTGAACGGTCTTGGACAACTTGCCTTGCAAGTTCTTTATGGCAAAGCAGAACACATCCATGGAAAATGTATGGGAGCAAAATCTTTTAAGACCCGGTAGCATTGGGATACCATGAAGTGGGAAGGCTGGCCCACCTTGGATATATCAGAGAATGCCCATAACAAATTGTGTATAGCTTCATCACTGATCTCTGTGTAAGTACGCACATAGTCCAAGAATCTCCACTGGAGTCGGCCATTACCAAAGAGCATCTGCTTCAATGCACATTATTCGCTGACTTGAATTATTTGAATGGTGCAGGGCTGGCGCAGCGTTTTCAAAAGTGTGAGGGCCCACTTCCGGGTTTCATGAGCTAACAAGCAAAAAAAAAAACCCAACAACAACACACGTCGGCTCATCTCTTCTGCCCATCCACTTCCGGGTTTCTTCAGCTGACAAGCAAAAAAAAAAAAAAAAAAGGTCTTCACTGCCATACTTCAAGATCTCTATCTATTTCTATTTTAGTGCCACTTACGTACTTCCGGATTAAAAAAAAGTGTGGGGGCCCATAGTGATGACACCTTATGTATTCCTTTGTATGGTGCACAAAAAGTGTGGGGGCCCGAGCCCCCACGGCCCCCACGGCTGCGATGGCCATGTGGTGGTTTTCAAATGTACCCTGGTGGGCAGCAAATGAATCAGGCCACCCATGAATCCCTGCACTACCAAGTCTTTAACATATTTTGTCAAGACTCTGCTCCAAATTTTCACAAGCATTATCACTAGAATTGCTACCAATAATCTCACTCTGGACATAGCTCCCTATTTTACCATTAAAAAAAAAAAAAATAAATAAAAGAAACCCTTGTCAACACATAAATGCATCCAACACAATAAAAGCAGGATGACCAGTTCAAGCAATGAAGTTTTACAACAACACCAAAGAAAACTACACAGAACAGAAACAGCAAAGTTTGCTGCAACAATATTCATGATATCACCCTTCCAAAGCATCCAAAATAAAAGTAGAGCCACACAAGTGTTTTGACTGGGATCAGGATATTGCTCAGAATCTAAAGGGTCAAATTTACCTTCACCATGTGATCTCTAGTAATGGTGACCTCCCTGTAGTGTTCACACTCGTTGGCAAGTTTTTCGTGCAGCGTACTCATCCGCCTCAGCTACAGGAACAGAATGAAATTTGAAAAAGACAGAACAAGGACATGTATATATAACTTTATTCTGAGATGGAGAATGCAAGGCAAGATATTTCTACCACTTGCTAAAAAAAAGGGCAATTTGGCAGAGGCCTCATCCTTGGTTATCACGCAAGTGCCTATTCATGTTACTTGCCCTTCGGTGAATTTTAGTTGCCCTGTACATGGGAAATTAAAGCAATGAGAAAGAAATGCCTCATTATGAATAATAAATGTCATATTTTCTATGAACACTGTCAGACCTGTTGCAACAGCAGTAAATTCATGATCATGTTACAACATTGCATTGACAGAACTGTCCTCAATTTGCTCTTCACTGATTTTATACAAAACTTAAGTATTCTAGGCAAATTATAAATAAATCACGAATACAAACTTTGGGGATATTTTGCATGTTTTTACTATTATGTGATTTGTTCCATGTACAGTACCACCACGTGAAGTGGTCTTGTAAAACTCGGACACCAAATGTCTCTAGTCTATCATGCCATTTCATCACTTTCTCTTCATAACAATGAAGTCTCATATCAATGCCTACAGTCTATTACCAAATCACCACCATCATCATCATCATCATCATCAACATCATCAACATCATCATCCTTAACTCGATCACCACAATATCCACACCATAACCACTCTGCTAACAACCATCTTTTTCATATTGACTCCACTGGACTCAACACAAACATAACTGCCATCATGCTTTGAATTATAATCACCAGCATTAACACAATCATCACCATTATCATTTCATCATCATCATCATCATCATCATCATCATGATCATCATCATCATTATCCTCCTCCTCCTCCTCATCATCATCATCATCATCATCATTATCCTCCTCCTCCTCCTCCTCATCATCATCATCATTACCCTCCTCCTCCTCATCATCATCATCATTATCCTCCTCCTCCTCCTCATCATCATCATCATCATCATCCTCATCATCCTCATCATCATCTTCATCATCATCACAACACACCATCACCATAACATTGTACCTCCTGGGATGTCTCGTCCAGTCTTCTCTGGTAGTCAGTCAGGGTGTGTCTTAGGGTCTCCAGCACCGCTGATGGGGAGAGGTCCAGCATCCCTCCAGTGCTCCCGGCCCCGGACACCTCATCCCCCGCCCTCCTCTTTCCCTTTCCCTTGGTCTTCCTCTTCGGCCGGATGTTGCCCTCCCCGAGGACGTGAAAGTTTGTGAGGAGGAGCTCGAGCTCGCGCATGCAGCCACCATAGGTCTCCTCGAGGTAGATCTGTCTCTTCTTGGCCTGGAGACAGTGCGATACATCATCAATGATGAAATCACGTAAAACTGACTTTTCTTTTGTGGATATTACTCTGCACACACATATATAAATATGCAACAGGGCGGCATACCTCTGTAGATAAGAAAACAAACAAATTGTTGCCGAGTAAAAAAAACAAAAACAAACAAACAAACACTCACACACATTTTGAAGGCAAAAAAACAACACAAATTTTGGTTAAACAATCGAAAAAAAATATGCACATACTGAGCATATCAATTTATTATGTTTCAGAAAACAACAAAATATTTTGCATTTACAAATAATATTTTCTCATTATTTTTTTAAATAAAGGAAAGCATACTAAATATTGCAAAACATACAAGTTGATAACCCTAGTGCAATTCTGCCCCTCCCCTGCCCCCCCCCCCCCCCAAACACACACACTTTGTTTCCACAAATGAGAAGTGAGCACATCTAACAAACACATATTTTGTTGTAGCTCTCTGTACACGAGATCACATTAATCAATCAGTATAAAACAGACTCAGCCTGGGATTGGATATAAACCTGCCATCTACTGCTTAACCCAACAGAGGTACATGTACTATCAACAGAAGTAACAATAAACTTCATACTCCCATTCACTAATAAAAGCATAAAATGCTGCTGCACACATTACTGATACAATATACCCTGTGCACAGACCTTAGATAATTCCTCCTTCAGGCCATTGAAGTAATGAAAGCATAAACTGCACGCATCACTGATTACCCTGCACACAGACCTTAGATAATTCCTCCTTCAGGCCATTGAAGTAATGAAAGCATAAACTGCACACATCACTGATATGTACCCTGCACACAGACCTTAGATAATTCCTCTTTCAGGCCATTGAAGTTCTTCTGGTAGAGTTCTATCTGGGTCGTGGTTCCCGTCAGCACCTCTCGTTTCTGCTCCATCTCAGCCGAGAGCAGATCCTTGGTGGCAGCATTCTCTTCATTCACTCTAACGAGAAAAAAAAAAATCAATGAAAACAAAGAAAAAAAAGGTGCCTAAACTGCTTGCAGGCCTCAGCATCATTGACAGGTGACACAAGTACAGCTGTGCTAGGCACACAGCAATGCTGATCTTTTTAGTTTCTTTATTTCACCAAAGCAAGGAACATATTAAACACAAATACTACATCAATATTCAGATACAATTACAAACATATCAGTAAGACAGTGAAAAGGAAAAAAAATTAAAAAATTGATTGACAATTATACGTACATAGGTTAACAGTTATGCTATGGTAGGTAGCAGCCAGAAAGGAGATGTCCCTTGTTTTTAGCTGACCTAAAATTATTCATTCAATTTCAATTATCTATAATGTGTTCAAATGGAAGTAAAACGTAAGAACAGGACAAGACAAGGACAAAACAAAACACGCAATGACAAATAACAAAATACAGGATGTCTCGAAACATAAGGGATAAAAGATTATACTCTTGACCTCAATGAGTTTGGCTGTAATTATAGAGGAGAACTTCTTTATAACCAGATTTCAACGTATTCAAAGAGTTAGCATTACGAATTGCACAGGGGAGAGAATTCCACAGGGTAGGACCACTGTAAATGACAGATCGTTGATAAAAAGAAGTACAAGATAGAGGTAGGTGAAAATCATTCGCGGATCACGTGCTATAATTATGAATTCGATTATTTATTATTACTCTTCACAATATGCTATCATCGAGTGGGCAAAATTGGATTGGATTAAACGGCTCCTTTGAAAAGCACTATTTAAACATTCACATTTAAAGAAAAGCAGAAGTAACTTACTGTGAATTATTAGTGCAATGCTTTCCAAACTTGACGACACTCAGAAAGCTAACATAAAGTAGCAAGGACTTATCCGACTATAGCTCTCTTTTCTCACCAATGCTGTGTCGTCTTTAAAGAAACAACAAACTAGTCATAGCGTGATAAAATGAAGCAGAAAATGCTCCCTTGCATTCATACATAACTCTTCAAATTTGATGTCAAGCTAAAAGCATGCTTAAAATGACCCCTTCCCCAAAAAAAGATAAATAAATCACTTTCTGTCTTCTCTTTCATAAATGTTGTTTTCTATCAGTGTCAAGAAGATGAAGACATAAAGCTGATAGACAAGAAGACATATCTGACTCAACCCCCATTGGTCAGGTTGTTATAGTGAAATTACTGCTACACGGTGGATAAAAACACTAAATTTGGATAGATAATCCCTCAGGACCTGCTCATTGATATTAGAGTTGGAGCCCTGGAATTCTTTTTTTTTCCATGGTATTAACGCTGAATTTCTTTTTCCAAAAAATTTTCCATGCATGAAAACTTCTCGTGAGGAGTCAAGATTCGCAAGAGCAAAATGAGTGCGATTCTACACAATGCATTGAATGCTAGTGGCAATTTGCGGAGGCTTCATGTTGCGAAATAGGCTGTCGGCTCAAGTTCGCGAAAGTATGCTGCAAAAGCAACACTGCATTTATGTATCTGAGGGAGTATAGTAACCAAAAAGAGGTTCAGATTTGTTATATGGTTTTTGTTTTTTTCGAGGAACTGGAAAACATGAACCCAATCTTGAATTCCATGATCAACAAAGCATTTGAAACATGGAGGTGGTTGAATTAATTGCCAATTTATAAAAAGAACAAGGAAAAGTAGAAATTACGCGGTGCGTAATATATGTCCCCGCCGGAAGTAGCATTTTGTAGCAAAATGTGCAATATAGGTAAAAAATCAAGGTCAAAGGTCAAAGAAGTCAAAGGTCAAAATTCTGTGTAGAAGTTTTGAAGCCCTCACCTAGTGCCATCACATAAAGCAAATGGAATCGAAATTGGGTTAGAAATGGCGAAGGAGTAGCATTTTGTAGCCAATGTACAATATAGGTAAAAAATCAAGGTCAAAGGTCAAAGAAGACAAAGGTCAAAATTCTGTGTAGAAGTTTTGAAGCCCTCACCTAGTGCTATCACATAAAGCAAACGGAATCGAAATCGGGTTAGAAATGGCGAAGGAGTAGCATTTTGTAGCAAAATGCACAATATAGGTCAAAAATCAAGGTCAAAGGTCAAAGAAGTCAAAGGTCAAAATTCTGTGTAGAAGTTTTGAAGCCCTCAACTAGTGCCATCATATAAAGCAAACGGAATCGAAATCGGGTTAGAAATGGCGAAGGAGTAGCATTTTGTAGCAAAATGTACAATATAGGTCAAAGGTCAAGGTCAAAGGTCACAACTGAAATTCTGTGTAGAAGTTTTAAAGCTCCCATGTAGTGCTATCATATAAAGCAAACAGAATCAAAATTGGCTCATAAATGACAGAGAAGTAGCAAATTGAACATTTTGATCACACACGGACGCACACACGCACGGACGCACGGACGGACGCACGGACGGACGGACGGACGGACGTACGGAGCCCGTTTCATAGTCCCCTGCTCGAACTCGTTCGGCGGGACAAAAATGCTGTTGAGGTGTCTGTCTGGTGTGATGTACTATTACCAGTTCAGAGTGGAAAGAGGCTTGGCAACGTTGTCTAATGTTGGGGGAGAGACAGTGGGGGAGGAGAGATCACTGACCATTGAACACCCACCCCCCTCAAACATAATGACCTAATTTTTCATTTTTCATAACTTTGGTGTTTGTGATCTTACCAGGGTATTGTGGCGCCAGGTTGGATACATATTCAGACAGAGACCTTAATTCTACAACAGGCCAAGGTGTGACACACCTCACTCAATTCCATGTCACCAATGACAGTTTCTATTAGCCACGGCGTTCATACAAACAGAAATTTTGGCACTGAAGGTGTATATTAAACAAACTCATCATATCCGCCTTTTGCTCCAAAGAGTCACACAAATAGGCTTTGGCTCAAATGCGAGGAACAAATAATTTTCATCACCTGGCAGGGAAGGAAAGTTTAAGGTCATAATGTCAAATGACTCAGCATTTATGAGCATTTTTCCTTTGCTACATCTTGAGAGTGGCTCCTATTGAAAACTTGCTGTTTACGTTTTTGTCTGAATTCCACATTGTAACTGCAGTCTAACTGACTGCATTTCTGTTGCTTTTGAGTCTCAGCCACATCGAACGAATAAAAAGTTTGCAATGGCACTTTACATAGCATAGGAGGGATTATCACTGAGAGACCAATATCAATTCATTTTTACTGTTTTTCATATGTCATCGACGACAAAGTCTGGCCTTGAAAAAAGTACGACAAAGACATACGTTTCCTTCGTTATATGATCAGCAGCCATCAAAATTCATCTGGCTGCAAATTGTGGCTACAAACATACCTATACACAAGCACATATGAACACACAGCACATACACAGATACATATGACTGTAGAATAATCCATACAAATGTATGTACGTATAATGCCTCAATGTGTTATAGAATACTCGTCTACTGATACGCAGACTACTTGCGGTGTGTTTTGCCTTTCCGACGTGGAAAGATATACACACATCATGGCACCTGATGTTGCGCCTGTCTATATACGTCTGCGGCTTGTCAGACAGCAGCATATAGGCTGTCGATAGACGGCCATGACTTACTATATGGCCACTAACTCAACTCTCCATGAACTTTGTTAAAAGGCCTTGAGGATTTACAACTGTGACGGGACGGTGCTACATGCACACGCTTTGCTCTGAAGGTTGGAGCTCGCAAAAAGTCTGATTCAGTTTAGACAGAGATAGGGTTTAGAATACCATCACCAACAAGAAAACTACCAGCACTATCTAGCAAGTAAACTCTCTACAGAGCACACAGTGGTATTTTATCACACACTTTTATTGTTTCCAAACAAAACTGAGTGATGAACAGAATCTTGCAAGGGAATGTGACTAGCCTCAGCTGCAAAAGTGTTCAAGGGGAACAGAGATTTTAACCACTCTGATTTTTCTGCAGAGAAACGAGCCAATCAGCACTATGCATTTCAAAATTTAAAGCAAAGACAGGTGGTAACTCTGTCCAGATTTACCACCCCTCTCAATTTCAATGGATCACATCTGGTAACAGTACCTTTTTAACCTTTCCTTGGCAAGAGCATGTTCCCTTTTCTCTTCTTGGTATGCTGACTCCAGTTCCCTGCAAAATTGACATAAAAAGTGTTATCATTTAAAAAAAAAAAGAATAAAACAGTATGAATTGTATTTAATACTCCTGAGGCAAAACCGTATTATTTCAGATACTGTACATGTTGCAAGAGAAAATGCTGCCTCCATGAGAATGTTGGAAATTATGTTTCATAAAGGACTAAACAAAAAGCATATTTTCCATTTTGTTTACCACCAAAAACTTTCATTCTTAAGAACATACAGATGCATGTTTAGTTTTTTTTCTCCATTTTTTTAACATCAAAGCTTGAAGAGAATGATGCTGGGAGATGATCAGTCCAACAAGCATTGCTAACTATTCAGCATTTACTAAATCAGGAAATTCCATGCTCTAATCAGACCTGCGCAGCAAATTTAGGATTCAGAGAATATTTACCACCAGCTCAATGGTTCAGCTAAGAATAGAGACATTTCAAGTTCATTCATTCTTACCTTCCATTTAGTGGGGGCACTGTGGCATAGCGGATAAGACTCTCAACTCCCAATCGGAGGACCCGAGTTTGAATCCAGCCCAATGCTTATGTTCTTGAACAAGATGTTTTTATATACAATGTCCCTCCTGACCCAGGTGTATAAATGGGTACCTGGCTATGCTACCGTAATAATAATGGCAAGGCCCTTTGGTAGAACAATGTCAACACTTAAGAGGCAACCCTGAGTAAAGAAGACCATATCATTATTATACTATATCATTATCATTATTCGCAGATGAATCATGAGCAATGAGTTATCCTTTTCTCCAAGCTAACTGTCAAACCTTCAACTTGAACATGAAATTTTTCTATGCATACTTATCAAGACTTATTAACATATTCCCCATCCTGTGCTGTCAAGAGTCTTGCAGCATTTGTATTCCTATCTTCCATTTACAGCTAATTTAAGACATTTCCTGTATGCTAGTAATAGCTCACCTGATCTGCTTGCTCAGTGTCTCGATATTGTAGACAGCTTGCTCCCTGGCAGACTTCTCAACACTGAGGGCTCCCTCCAAATCACGCTTCTGACACTGCAAAGGGACAAAAGTCAATAGGTGATCAAAAGCTCTAAATATTATCTATGGGTGTCTCTGAATATACATGCTAGGAGTGAGAAATTCACCAATATTCATTGTTTGTTTGATTCAAATTATTATTTCCCAAAATCTTTTTTTTAAATCAATCCAATTATGAAACACACACCCATACGCACAAAATTTCTTCATGCAAATGAAAGCTTTGTATGAAGCACTGTAACTAATTATGTGGCTATTCAGTAACTTTGTAGAACTTAAAATGTTAAATACGATAATGATAATCTTCAACTTTGTCTGATTTTGTCAAAATACTCACTACTCACTCAGCTATAATGGCTCTTGTTTCATTGCTTTAATCACAATAACTAGTGATTGGAAAAATTCTTAAGGATTATTGGCACTCCTATTCTGGATTTTACTTTTGTTGTTCATGAAGTAATGCATGTGATTTTTTGATTTTTTGATTTTTTTTTTTTGGTGAAAATTTCAGTCAAATGTCAAATTCTGCAGATCTCGCTCTCTACTTATGATACTATTTTGTTTGGTTTGTTTGTTTGTTTTTTGTTTGTTTTTGTCCAAATGTGGATAAATAAACTGAAGAAACTTACCTGTACAATTTCAAAATTAAATTTAGATTCTGTGTGTGCCGCTCTCTCCTTTTCTATCCTCTCCTGTAATTCTCGGATTTCTTCTTTGGCAGCCTGCGAGAAAAGAAAGAGAGAGAGAAAAAAAAAAGTTTTGTGAAGGTGGCAATCTAGGATTCAGAACTTGACTCTCTCCTGGATGGAGAGAGTAATATTACACAATCAGAATGATTCATTTGATACATGCATATACGCATAATAATTATGTACAAATTATGAGTGGTTTTGCTGAGATACTTATATGATATTCATCAGGCTACTACATAAAACAAATTATGTATGAATACACAGAGAGACAGACAGACAGACAGACAGACAGACAGGAAAATGCCACAGTGATCAGAAAACATTATTTCCATCACCTCTCTGAGTGAAATATGATAACACTCAAAGGGACAATCGACTTTTGAAATATGATAGGACTAAAGGAATAAAAGACTGATCAGAAAGATAGAAATCTACTTTGGCTGACCATGATTTCTCTCTTTGCGGCCTCCTCTCTCTCGGCACTGAGCTGGAGATCCTGAAGCTTCTGCCTGACCGTCTGTGTCTGGGTGTCTCTCTCGATGCGCAGCTCCGAGATCTTCTCCTGGGCATCAGCGTACAAGCTGCACATCAAAGGGAAGGGGCGGGGAGTGAACAGTGGGAACAGTGATATGTCTGAAGATTTTATTCATTTTGCTTAAGATGAATAAACGTCCATTATCAACAAAATGCGGAAAGGCAACTACCAATCACTTCCCCAAATCTGAACATATATTCATCAATCAAACACAATACAATTACTAAAATAGATAATTTGCCCGTCTTATGTGTTGTAAATTTTGCCATTGTTCAACCCTAGCATCTTCTGTTGCCTACTTGAAGACAACAGCACAATTCAAGGAACCTCAAGAATGCAAAGAAATGAGAAAAGTTCCTGAAATTCTTCAACTCCTGCACAACGTTCAAGAAGACAACTTATGCAGGGGCACGTAAAGTTCCTGGTTTCTGCACTAAAATGATAGTGCATGAAACAATCAATGATCAGCAATGGAGGGAAGTGTGCTCTATGTGCAGTCTATTATTGTATATGGCGAATATTTCGCGAGGTTTTGATTTTCGCGAATTTCGCGAGTTGGGTGCTATTCGCGAAATAAAAGACACGCGAAAATATTGACTCTGATCCCGGATGTGAATGTGACGTACACGTGTACACTTTTCCGTTCAGTACAGGACTCCACGATCGCGAATTTAACCACTCGCGAAATTGTTGGGAATTCCCGATTCGCGAAAATTTAGACTCACAAAATATATAGCGTACACAGTAATCCTTTTCCTCCAAGATCCTGAAATCTTCACTGACTTTACACAGTACCGCCCCGGCTATTGAAACAGTGGATTACTGGTAAGTCAATCCCTTTTGATTTTACTTATGATGCATTTATAACACAATTGTACACCCAGACTAGTGACACCAAGAAATCGCATTTTCAGTTTGTGACTTTGTACACCCATGAACATGAGTACACAGAGCATAGCCTGTAAGTGGCAGCACACACATGGTTTCAAAACATTTCTATGCTAAGGTGACCTGACTCTTAAAGAGATGCTCCTCCCTGACTCACCTCTCCTGCTCATGGAAGACCTGTTCAATCTCCTCCTTGGCTGTCTGGAGGACATCTCTCTCAGCTAAGATGCTGGCGACCTGCTTTTCCTGGATATAAAGAAGACAAGAACAACACCAACAAAAGGGTGATGAGCTCAGAGCACACCAGGGGCCTGCTGCATAAAACTATTCACTTGAGAAAAAAAAAATCAGGTTGATTTTTAACAGAGTTTTTCCTGTTAAAGTCAATGGCAACATCATACTAACCTGAGTTTTCAGTTCTTACCAGAGTATTTCTCAGGTTGAATGTTTCATGCAACAGGCCCCAAATTTCTAGTTACATTCATTTGTCTGTTGTCTTTGCACACAAATGTTTTCTCTCTCTGTCTAAAGAAAAAGAAAAAAAGACTTTTAATGGTCTAAGACTTAAATGCTGTATGCGGTTTATCATGTGAGATTTCATTTGGGGGTAAGCTGTATTCCTCAATATGTCAGACCTCGAAGATGAACTCAAAATGATGGCTCCATCCAGTGATGGCTGCTGTACAAAGCAAGAGAGAATTGGTTTTGCACACAACAGGCTGAAAAGTGTATTGTTTGTCCACATTTGGTATCAAAATGTTCAAAATGACAGTATACCCTTATCTCCTAGAAAGTATGGAAACCAGAGGGTTAGGCAAGGAAAACAGAATTATGAATGATACACAAACTACACACATACTTTTTGTATGCAAACCACCAAACAGAATATGACCTCCCCTCCCAAATAAAAAAGAAGGAATATTGCCAAAAATACCAATTGTAATATTCTCTTAATATTTTGTCAGCCTACACAGGTGTATGTAACATACAAACTAGGCAAAATATGAGAATTACTCTGAAGCTATGCATCTCACACCAGAAGAAGAACCTGCCGGCTGCCCTGTTACCATGGAGACGTCCTCACCTTTTCATCCAGCTGCCTCTGGTGCTTGTTTCTCAGCTGCACCATCTCCCGCTCCTGGAGGCTGGCCTGGCTCTGGAGTGACTGGATCTGACTGCTCAGGGAGGATAGTTTCTCTGAAGGAGAGGGCAGGATGGACCGCCCATGATGGAAGGATTAGAAATGAGGTTAGGCATCTCATACAGAATATCTGACAATGTATCATATATTTTAAAAGGAAAATATATACTTTTCTTTCATTTTTTTAACATGCATAACTAGGTCACAAAGATGCACAAGTTTCATGGCCTTCACTAATGACCATCTTTACATTGCTAGAGAGAGAGAAAAGCACACACTAACAAATTAACATTTCATTGCAACTGACTGGCCGAGTATGTAATTTCTTTTGTCATGGCTACTACTAAACACTAATTATTTCAGTGCTTATTTACATTGATGTAGGCAATTTGTGAATCAGTTGCAGTAAAAACAACTCGACGGAAGAATTACTGTAAAACTCGGTATTTTCGCGTCATGAAATTTTCGCGAATTGGAGCCGACGGCCTTTTTCGCAGCATGACATTTTCGCGAGTTGCCTCTAACATTCAATGCATACAGTGTAGACAAGAACTTTCATGTGCACTTCAATTTCGTGAATCTTGGCTCTCGCGAAATTTGCGAAATTAAAATGGCTGTCGGTTGGAAGCTCGGTAGTCTAGTAGATAAGACTCTTGTCTGGTGATCAAGAGGTCTTGGGTTTGAATCCTGCCCGAGTATGTATGCCCATGATTTCTTTGTCATGGCTACTACTAAACACTGATTATCTATGTCAATGTATTTGTAAATCAGTTACAATGAAAACAATTTGATGCAAGAATTTTATCAATTTGAAAAATTAATACTTACCAAATAGATGATAAGGTGACATACACAAAATCATTTACAAATTTAGCATATAAAAATTAAACTTCAATGGTACTTATTAAGCATTTCCTTTTTTTTTTTGGGGGGGGGGGGAGAGGGGGTCAATTCTGTGAAATACCATTGGGCAAGATAGAACATTACTTTCCCCAAAACCATAGCAAAACATTCATGCACAAACCTTAACTGAAAATCAAATGAATCAAACTTAAAATGGTATGGGGAGACATGCAGAAATGGAAAAGCTTAAAGGATTGCATTTCCTTCACATAAAACTCTTAACCAATAAAGTTCATGGGGAAGGACCAAAACAATTACAAACATGTTCAAGATTTCATGATCAATTCAGCTAGTTAGCACAAGTACTTTCTTGTAATTACAACTGCTTAAAATGCATTAAAAGAGAAAAATACAGCAAAAATCACAGCAGCTGGTTCCATTGCTAAGGCCCCTAAAAAAAAAAAACTGCAGGTGGGACAGTGGAATGACGTCAGTGTTAAAGCTCACAGTCAACCGTTTATCTCATTGACAAATCTCGTCAGGGAGAGAGGCAGGAAACACGTATGAGCCAATTATGCCGCTCCCACGTCGTACAGCAGAAGGATCCAATGAGTAATCCCTAATACATTCGTGAAGTGTGCCATTACTCTGGCAGCAGGGAACAATAAGACAAGCAATTTGTCACCATCGCTACACACACTGCCATATCAACACTAAAGCTCTGACTAGAGGTACACTGAACGCCACCATGTACGCCTTCACAATCTATTGGCATACTTCCAGAGAACTTGAGGAGCTTTCCACACGGGCTAATGAACAATTTCCGCGCATTGGGAATGCTGTATGCTCTCTACGATCCTCTTTCACAAGCTTAAAAGCTCACTGCAACCAAATAATTAAAAAAAACCAAAAGAAGCAGAAAAAAAAGGAAACAAGAGATTCATATAACTAAGGATCTAAACATAGATCACCCTGGTGAACTGGAGATGAAAAAGTAATATCTGATTTAATGCAGAACTCATGCAAATGTAATCCACAAAACACCTCCCCCACCCCCCCCCCCCCCCCCCAGCCCATTTTGGTCTCCATTTTCCTTAAAATTGATCACTGCTATGCCATGACATTTACTACCAAATACCTTGACTCAGATCAATAAAACTTCTAAAATCGCACATTTACACTGTATGATATAAATATCATTCTGTAATTGCAGGCTACCCTACAGAGTGAGCATGTAGAATCATTGGTACTCCAGCATCTTGCAGAGATTGTCGGTCAATCACCATGACTGAAACTCACCGCTCTGCGACGTAATGATGCCCTTCAGCTGTTCCTCTTTCTCCGACGACCCAATCTTCTCCCGGCTCGCCGAATTGCGCGCCAACGCCAGCTCGTACTCGATGTTCTGTCGGTGCGCCTCGCCCTTCTCCACTTCTGCACGCAGCCTGGCGACCTGGGCTTGGAGTTCCGAGTTCTAGTCAATTGTGCATTGAAACACAGCAGAAACTGAATTTGAAGTTTAGCATGGCCAAGAGACTGTACATGATTTTTTTTTTTTTTCTTGGGAGGGGGGGGGGGGGGTTGCCTTTCAGTAGGATAAAACAAACATTTTCACTAAAGAAAATGTTATTGCAATACTTCATTTCGAGGAAGAAGTCACAAAGTTAAGCAATTTATTAAAACTAATATCATAAAGAGTGAGGTAATTCAAAAATTTTCATTTAACAGCAAGCATACATAGTTCAAAACCATTTAAAGATGGGGACAGTTTAATACACAGAATGCATTAATGCTAGAGTCCCTAATTGACTTCTGGTTCAACTTTTCATCCCTTTCACCTCTGTAATTACATAAAAATCATGATTCAATCATAATTTTTATACATGATATGTTTATCCTCTCTACTAAACAGTAATACATCTGGACATTCCTTGCTGAAGGTATGGTAAGAATTATCATGTTTTCAGTCAATGTACTGTGACCATTGACCTTGATCATTTGATGATTAACTTTCCAGTGATTGAGAATGCAGAAGAAACACATCCAATTCTCATAAGCACTCATCTGTGAGGAAAAACGCTGTGCAGGGCTGAAAGAAAAAATTGACCAATCATAACATTGTACTATGTTTGTTTGTTTGTTGGTTTTTCATTCGGGGAAAAATATGACATTAACCGGGAATATCCATGTGTGAATCTGATCAATTCTACTGCAAGGCCACTGGAGCTGTCATTGGGCCATTGTAGCAAACACAATTATTCAAGAAGCATTACTTGTACTTTCAGGGTGTTCAGACGAAAAAAAAAAATTATACTGGAACGGTAATAGCTATACCAAAACGTATATACATAACAGCATGCGCAGTTGGAAACTGCACATGGTTTCCAGAATGGTTGAGATTAGCGTCTACACGGTCTGTCAACTATACAAATCTTCTTTATACATCGTTCCTTTGTCAAGTTTTGGTATAAACTAGCTTGCGTCTGAACAGGGGTTTTTTCACAAAGCTATGACCACAGGCAGATTGATCTTGACATGAGTTAACCAGCTCCTACAGATCATTGTGGACATGGCACGAAGTGCAAACCGAAAACAGTTCAAAATGGGGCGACAACCTCAAATGCACTTATGTGGTTGAACCAGGGCTGGCAATGTGTTGTGTAATCGACGAGGACACCTCAGCTCATTTTGGGGCTTTGTCACGATTCTGACATTGACGGCTCTGTCAGAACTCCACGCAGACAGGCGATACACCGCACTGGGTTGCCAAACCCTCGCAGCTGATCCGTTCTTGTCTCCCAGTCATGGTCACATGACCAAGATGGCCACTCTGAGTTCCCTAGCCACAGGACTCTGTGGCTGCATTAACTGACCTTCAATTGAAATTGACCCTCAAGTATAATGTCTAATTGGATTAAAATGTTCTGCCAGTCTGTTACTTCCACTTAACTCCTCTTTTAGAAAGAAGAAAGTTTGTTGTTTATGCCTTTTATTCCATCATTAAGGTGGGGCATTTGTTTGTTTGTTTGTTTTTTGACAAAAAGAATGGATGAAAAAATGAGAAGAAAAAAATGGGATGAAGGATGATAATGACAAGAACAGACAGAAAAAGAAAGATTACACTGAGGAAAAAGTACTAAATTAATAAAAAGAAGATAGTACTTTTGGGAAAAAAAACCCAAAAACAAAGAAGAGGAGAAGGACAGGATGAATATAGGGAAGAAAGAAAGGGAGATGACAACAAAAAGGTACACACGAGAGATAAGAGCAAGGACACGTAATATGAATGATAATAGCACAAGATATTGATAAACATGATCACATTCTCAACCATGGCCTACTTAAACAAAAAGCAATGCCATGAACATGCTTAAGGGACCCCCCCCCCCCAACAAAAAAAAACACAAAAACCACAAAACAACAACAACAACAACAACAACAACAACAACAACAACAGAGGAAAAACTAGAAACCAAATCAGGAAATGATGCCTGAACTGTGTGGCTCACCACACACCCATTCAAAGCTCCTGGAGATTATTAAAGGGGATGTATGAGGAGACAAACCAAAAATGCGTTCATTATCTTTAATCTTACAGACATATTCTTGACTTTGTTTAATTCTGTTTCTTGCAGGTGTAAGGACACCGAAAGCAGATGCATGACTCATGTTGAATCATCCATACATCAGGTTTGGGACCAATTACAGTTGCACCTGCCTTGAAAACAGCTTGGGTTGAAGAATTGCATGGGGCTCTCAGTTAAACCTGTGGTTAAACCACTAATGTTTGAGGTTGCCCGCATTTGGGGCATCTGTGTTAGTTGTGGTTACAGCAAATGCCCTGGGTCACTTTACTGCAGTCAACCAATGCAACATGTACCTCCTCTAACCATTTCTAAGCTTTCTTTCTCATTACCATTCTTTTTATTCTGTACATCTTGTAGAGCACAAGAAAAGACATGCTGCGCTTTTTTTTTGGGGGGGGGGTGGGGGAGGTGATGGGACAAAAACTAGAGATATTAGGTCTATAACCTTCCTTTGATTATTGCCTTGTGAAAATTAGAGCAACAAGGTACAGTGCACTCCCGTCGCAACGAACACGGTTACAACGAAATTTCGTTATAACGAAGTAAAACTTCTGGTCCCAAATTCATCGCCATTAAAGCCTATGGTACAAAATTCGCTTATAACGAAAACGGTTATAGCGAAATTTTCATTATAACAAAATCTTTTCCGAGCGTCACTGACAAAGAAAAACAAAAGAAATGTGCTCCGTTATAACGAAATGTGGATCGACTTCGAAAATACGTAGCGGAACAAGCCTTTATAGCGTCTCGGCATGGGCGAACGCTTCACATCACTGTGTGTTCACTCTGTGTGTCACGCACAGTTTCCGAGGGGAACTTGCGTTGTTGCAATACAATAATCTGAAATCAAATTAGGTTCGTTTTATTGTTCCGAAGGTTCTTTATTACAAAACGCAGAGATTCTGATACACCTACTGTAAATGTCCGTTAGTTCGGAAATGAAATAGGGTTTGTTATTATGAACGCTTTGGTGTTATTCCAAAGTTTCGTTTTTAATAAGGTTTGTTAATCTGACAATGAAATATGGTTCTTATTACGACGGTTCGTTAGTCCCAAAATGATAGGAATTCCAAACGTTCACTAATCGGAACATTACAAAAAAAGTTTTGTTAATCCAAAAGTGAAAAAGATGAGTCCCCTAACAAAACTTAGGAATTGCAAACCTTATAATCGTCTTAAGATAACCGAACCTTCAAAACAACTAACCTTTCTCATTATTTTGATTAACAGACCTTCGGAATAATGAACCTTATTTCATTTTTGGAATAAAAATCCTTCTGAACAACGCATCTTCGGAATAGTGAACCTTGCTCATTTTTTATTTACAAACCTTAGGAATGACGGACCTCATTACATTTTCCGATCAACGAACCTTTGGAAAACGAACAATACATTTATATCTAAATTATGAACTTACGGAATAACGAATCTTCGGAAGAGCAAAGTTTCAAATGAACAAACGTTCGGAATCCCGGGAACGGCAAAACTTAAGAATAAGGAGTCTTCGGAGTAATGGACTTTAGTAAGAAACGAACCTTTGGAATAGCGAACTGTAACAGAATCCTAAACTGTCATTTTCTATACATGTGTGACAATACAAACAACTTTATGCTCTCTTTTAAATGTAATATTCAAACAAAATTAAAAAGGTACCATCCCATTTCACATAGCTTTCAAGTGTACGATGAGTATTCAACAAACAGAATATGATATATGTGTGTGGATTCCTTGTTTTTGTTATATATTGTATTTGTTTGGTTATAACGAAATTTTTTTATAACAAAAGAAAACTGCCATTCCCGAGCATTTCGTTATAACGGGAGTGCACTGTACAAGATAAGTTCCTCTATGAATAGACCGACAAAATGACAATGTTTCAAACGAATTCTGAGACAATTTAAGAAGAATGTGTGCCAAATGATCAAGTTCTAAAACTCTAGGGTGTTGGCCTCTGCACAATTTTTTCCACTTTTTGTTTGTTTGTCTGTTTGTAGCCTGAATATATTTTACCATGGCAGTAAGCATCTTCCACTCTCAAATAATGTGTCTTGCCTATGAATACCCAAGGACTAATGTGTGTGCCAAATTTCATACAAATTGCTAAATGCTAGATACATTGTATGTGAAGTAAGCTTTTTTTTTCAGTGTCTTTATTTTGCCACAATACACCACTATCATGGTAACAATGTGTCTCACATATGAACATCTCAAAAGATCATGTGTGCCAAGTTCTTTTGAACTTAAAGAATATGGCGAAAGTTCACTCAGTAAGCTATTGCTGTGGTCCAACGAAGTGACCAGTCATGCACATATAAGGGGGGAGGGGGAGGGGTAGGGAGTTCACACGGCAGTTTGGGAGTGAGGTTTGGATCATGATCCAAATCTTACTAGTGGGATGCAGATATGTCAAAATTTGTAATTGCCATTTGAGTGAAAGGTCTTACATGGATTAATAGTGTGCTATAAAGTTGAGGCTCCTCGTTGAATCCACTCAAGTCTTGATGAATTTAGCCAATTGTGTAATGTCAGTTACATGTAGTACTGAGTGACATCAGTTACCAGGTATACCAAGGTTAAATCACTTTATGCTTTGTTTCAGAAATAACAAGTTATTGTTATCTTTTTTTCTGATGGGACATTGAAGGGCTCAAAGGAGATTATGTAATGCCAGTTCATACTGAGTGATGTATCACTTACCAGGTATACCAAAGTTTAATGACTGCATTTTTCAAGAAATGACAAGTTGTTGGGTTTTTCCTTTTTTTTTTTCTGATGGGACATTGATGTTTTTTAAAGACTTACCAGTGACAACTTTTATCTTTTCCCAACATTAGAATGTAAATTGTAGGTGTTCATATGATGCCAATGTGTAGTACTACCTCACTATTTAACACAGATTTATTTTAAAGTACATGTACTTTTGACCTTTGGGCCTTTGCTCTACAGGTGTACAATGTAGGTTCCTGCTTCCAATCCCCACTGTGGGATACATGCATGCACTTTGAATAACTCTGTACCTCCTGACCAATAAACGATCCATGGCAAGTACAGTATGTTTGAAATCTGAGCAATGCGTTTCATAAAAGAAGACAAAACTGCTTGTAATTTATGCCATTAGGTCCCTAACCCAACTTGATTCCACTTTGGGCCTAATTGGGCCACCATTGTCATTATCGCAGCCAACAAAATATGTTTTCTCCTCAAAGATTTACAGATTCATGGGACTTGGATGCTTTACATTAGATGGAAAAGAAGTTGTTTGAAACTTATTCGATACAGCCCTAAGCCCAACCTCTGGGTACCTCTCGAGGGCGATGGGTACACAATCTATATCCCCTGCACCTGTACTAGGTTCTTTAAGAATAATTCTTGCCAAGTTTGGTTAAAATCTCACCACAGATCTTGTTGAAAAAATTTTAATAGTTATGGACAAAACACAATAGACAACAGACAACAGAAGATAAGTCTATGCAAAGGTCATCTCTATAGCTGACCAGAGCGAAATATCTACAGAACAGACAACAAAATAATGCCTTAGACTTACCTCTGAATTAAAAGCTGACGTCAGTTCGAGTTTGTCTTTTTCTGACTCATTCAGCCTTCTTCTGAGTTGTGCAACATTGTCTACGAACAAAAGAAGAAACCACAAGAATCACTTTCTCTTCAATGCATGCTCAGATCAATTCTTTTCCCATTTTTTCTTTTAAAATCATTGATAGGTACGAAAATTGTGCATCAATACATGAAAAGAGATACCTTTTAGTTGCAACAAAATTCATTCTAAAAATAAAATAACAACATTCAAATGGTTCAAATGAACACTAAATGTCAGTGTGCATTATTTGAGATTAGTTGATACATCCCATTTCAAAGATACAATTATGTTATCAAATCAACAGTAAATGCAGAGATATGAACACACATAAAATGTAGAACACATCTTGTGTTTTTATGGCCACAATATAGCAGATAGCTTTCACGCAAAGTGAATACGTTTTAGAAAGTAATTCATGTTTTCAGCAGAATATAATCAGGACAACAATACAATGAGGATATTTGCATGATTAGTTTGATTTTGTTGAGAAAATACTGAAAGAAATGCCACAGAATTATCACCATTATATTGTACATGTTCTGTGTTTATATCAATGTTTCAAGTAATTGATTCTAAAATCACTCCTCTAAAGTTTACATGGTCAATTCTCTACCCGTTGAATTACAATATACAGTGGAAGTCTAAGCCAATTATGGAACTGTGAGCTCTGTATAAAGCCTCAATTACAAAGTACACCAAGAAGAAATATCTGTCTCTGTGTCTTGTACAATTGTGTATTACATAAATGCTTTAAAAAGATGATGACGATGATGTTAAAAACAACATTTATATGGCGCCTTTTATCTATAGACACATTCAAAGGTACCCAGCTCCCACATTGTGTCACACATCATTCACAAAGTTGCTGGAAAAGATTTAAGTCTTCAGTTCAGATTTGAAGGTATTGAGGCTGAGCTGCAATTCTGAAGCGGAACTGGTAGAGAGTTCCACAGACGTGGTGCAACAGAAGAGAAAGATTACAGAATATACACAGGAAAGTGACATTGGAGGAAGAAGAAGACTGACATTTCGTAAGCATTTGTTTCATCATCAATTATGGAACAATGAAATATCATCAAGAAATTATTACTTGTAATTACTAGACGGAGCTATGACTTACGTAAACAGTACTAGCGTTAAATAAAAATAATGAACATCAGTTATTCAAAACTTCCAATTTTCACCTTTCACTGAGGCTCTGTTGTATAAACAATTTAAAATGGCAATTATATATGACTTTTCAGGTTCTTGCTAAGGAGGATGCAAGTACTGATTAAATTAACCCGTTCCATACTAAATTCTGAAATCCCCATAGACTTAGTACACAGGCCACCAGGTTCCCGTATGGAACAGGTTAAGTAATATCAAGTTAATGTGCGCGGTATGCAGCTGGGGCCAACTCATAATGCTGATTCTGTTTTTCTTAGATTTTCCAATTCCTAGTCAGTTCAATGTTTAGAGATATACTGTAATCTGAACTACAAAGAGCTAGAATGCCTACTTCAAAATTTGTGTTGCAGTTAAATACATTTAAATAAATGCAGTAACATCAAACAGATCATGGTACTGCATTTTAGTGTTTTGATTCCATAAATACAGCAAGGATAAGCAACAGTCACACCTTGTCAGATGGTGTTCACAGACGTCAAATGGAGATCAAATTTCAATGTCCATTAATGCATAAAACTTTCCGCCAGGTTTAAGGAACCATGCCTGTTAAGAAATGCATTTGCCAAATGTGAAACATTGGACACGAAATGTACATGTGAATAGCTGGAATGCTGTTTGGCGAGGTGTGACTGCTGCTATGTCTATGTCCATGTTGATATACGTTGTACTCTTGAGAGAGGGAGAAAAATTGGCATATCTCTCTCACTCGCACACAGTAAACATCTGGTTTTGAACAGTGACAAATGCTTTTATTTTATTTTTTTCCCCCAATGCAAGCTACTTTAACATCAGGACCCTGGAATTAACCCCAGCAAGAGGGTCAATTTCACTCTCATTAGTCTGGAGCCTGAGCTGAACTCAATCATTTCCGACTTGAAAGGGATATGCCATCTCACAAGTACAAAATGTATGTCACAAAGTATTCTTTGCATTTTATGTACAATGATCTATGTTGGTCATACCATTCCTAATTTGCTGATTGTAACAGGAACATCCTTTTAGGAGAGATACACAGCAAACAGTCTTTCTGTAATATACATTAATGATGCCTGTGATTTACTTGTCTTGTGTTAAACAAACAGTTCATGTCTTGATATGAGCGTTAATAACAGCTGGGTCTGTAGTGTATGCGCTTCTTTCTGATGAAGCCAATGGACCAGAGAGGCAAAAAATGTACGGCAAAAGTGAACAGTGGTTCATTGAGGCCACGGCAGAAAGAACCTCACAAACAAGCAGATTAAAAATATGAGAAGTGAGAAGAGAGTCTAAAAGTAACGTGATCAACTTTTCTCACCCATCTCTGCATTGTGATCTTGTTGCAGTCGCTTCACTTGACCCCTAAGCTGTTTCACAACCTGTGATAGGTCTCCACTAGTTCCAGGGGAGGGCCAGGGGTCACCGTGGTCTGGAGGTCTAGTACGCAAGGGGCTTTGTGCTCTGCCAAAGGGGGAGGGGCTACGTCGAAACTCCGCTCCATGGAGGGGTGAGAGAGCAGATGCTTCAGACTGCTGGAAGTCTATCGTGGAAGTTGGCGATGACATGACTGGGAAGAGATAGAAATTCCAGTGTGAATCTAATATTGCTTGACATTTTTCTATTTCTACACATTGGACAGGTATGAAGGAAAGAGGAAAATCCATACTCCTTAATGGAATATGGTAAAAATGAGTCAAAATAAATATGCTATTCATAGGCCTCACAAAAGTTGCTTTTAATACAATAGGGCTTACTAGGGAGTATCACTTGAGTGCCTACATTCAGACCTGGGTTAAATCATTATTGTCCTTAAAATTGTGTGATGTATGGTTTTGAATATTTAATGAATTAATGTGCTATAAAATGACATGATATTGATAAGCAACATCAGCTTACAATGTGCAAACACTACATCAAATATGACAGTGATTGGTTACTGTAATGCAAGGTGCAGTTTCATTGTTGTATGCTGTGAGACAATTCTAATCTTTCAGTGTACAGCCAAATCTTCAATACCAGCAAGAGCACGTTACTATGAATATTCCATTGAATTGGGTCTGGGTTGGCCCGTTGGTACAATACTAGTTCATCCAGGACAACTATACCTAACTTCTATGATGTCGAAATGTTAATGAACCTTGAACCTTGAACTTGAAGGAGTAATCCTTTTCGTGGAAAGCTATACTGATTACTGGGATGGTACACGGTGACATCAACGGCCAACGGACGGCCAACGGCCAATGAAACTCTGTTCGATATATATATTTAAACTTCATCAACTTGTTGAAATTGCATTGCACAATTAAATCTTAACGTTACATACAAGATGTACATTACAATCACATGTCATGCCAATGACTAGACAGAAAGATCCGTCTGTCTGGAGGAGTCGTTTATTTATGTATTTTTTTTATTTTATTTTTTTGAAGTGGAAAATTGAGCAAAGAAAATGGGATTCCATCGGAATTCGAACGCGAGACCTCCGGATAGCTAGCCCGGTGCTTTACCGACTGAGCTATAGTATAGAAAGCCCTAGTTCAGTGTTCGTCCCAGAAACCCTAAATTCTCAATGCTTGAATGGTCAGAAGCTATACATATAGCAGTGTGTTGACGTTATCACTCTCCTCCGGAAGTCAGACACAGTACAATGTAGCTCCGCGGAACATATACCCGGCGACCAGATACAGACCGATCATTCGGTCAAGCCAATGACCACATCCCACACTACTTGAAGTGGTAATCCCTTTACAGCTCACTCTGGAAGCTATACTGGGATGATGTGCATGTGTGCAGTCAACGGCTGACAGTGATTAGGAAAGTATATTTACAATAAAAAGTGTGAAGTACAAGTAAAAAACATGACCGGGCTTACAGGAGCCTGAATCCAGGGGGAGGCTGCATGCCTCTAATGATGGGGACAGCAGCTTCCCGGAAAGTAGCTGGGGAGGGTGTAGTAACAGCTACGTAAGATAGTTTGTTCCAGATTCTGATGGTGCGTGGGTATTAAGAATACTTACATAAAGGCATCTACATTTGCATCCGGAATGGTGAGTTTTAGGGAGTGGTCTCATCTACCAATGAATAAGGCTGGGGTAATGGTTGGTGGGAGAGGAATGTCTACGAGGTTGTGGTATATTTTGAAGAACATGGTTGCTTGTGCACAGAGTCTACGAGTATGGAGGAGGTCCCATCCCAGGTTTGACACGAGCTGCGATGAAGATGTGCTCTTCCTATAATCACGATGAGTGAAGCGGGCAGCAGCTTTTTGAACTCTCTCCAGATCTTAAATACTCGTGGTCGTGTGAGGATTCCAGGTTTCAGTACCATATTCAATCTGAGGTCGTACAAGGGCTTTATAGGCTCTGTTTTTTATTTCTTGGGAACATGGTGATAAAGTTCTCCTAAGGCGGCCAAGAGTGCGATTTGCTTTATGCCGGATCTAATTGCAGTGGAGGTTCCAACGTAACTAGTGTGATATTGTAATGCCAAGGTATTCATAATGGTCAACTCTCGGGATACTTTCACCAACAAGTTGATACATGTGTGTGCTGGGTTCCCTTTTCTTGGTTATTGTAAGGACAGCACATTTCTTTATGTTGAAGCCCATGAGCCATTTTTGGGACCAGTTTGACAGTGTGTCAAGATCTTCTTGGAGGATGTTGCGATCTGTTTGAGTCCCGACTTCTCGATATACACATGTACCACTCCATTATCAGCGAAGAGGCATGTGGTGGACTACTAGTACTACATTACAGCACAGCCACATACAAACTTAACAGTCTGAGTCAGTGACACTCATCACTACATCATCAGCTCAGCTGCTTATCAAAACATGTCTACCCTAGTCAAGTAGATCAGACATGGTTTTAACATTTCTCTGCTTTTACCTTGGTAACCCATTCATTGACTAATGAGACGGGCTGATTTTGCTAAACATACATTTTCCATAGACACTTGCCCAAGCATACTCGTGACTCATCCTCGCCTAGCGCCTCATAGTTCATGCTCATGCCGTTGTCGCGTTGAGTGGAGAGAAAGAAGTAGTTTTGGCACGCAAGTCTTTATAACATAAATGTGAGCGAGTGGGACTGCATTAATTTCGATAACTTGTTACAGTCAATCCATTTACCAGGATTGATTTACGTAGAGCAGGTAGGAAACCGTGAGTTACATGCTTCCCCAGCATCTTGACTTACCCTGAAAGGCTGATCATAAGTGGCAAGAAATCTTCAGAAATATTTGTAGCGATATGCTTCTGCCAAGTGATCGAATGTTTGTATTTACCGCTGCATACGAATGACAGCAACTACGACGCTACCTGGCATTGTGAGATAAATAATAACCGTCACTCGAACAATGCAATATGTGTGCATGTGAAACCGGAGCCCGAGTCTAGTCGTGGGTGGGACGTCTGTAGTTTCAGTATGTAGGGACGTGGTTCATGTGTTCCGATGCAGTGGGCGGATCCAGGGGGAGAGCACTGGGTGCCCCCCCTTTTTTTTTTATGGAGGGGCGAATTTTGTGAAAGCACCCCCTTGGATCCGCCCCTAAACCCTGCGATGTTATGATAAATCGTTTTCTTTCCATCTTTTTGGCCCCTGAACATAAACACGGGATCAGCTTTGCGAGCTAGCATAAGCAAGTCTGTTCAAAAAAAAAAAAAAAAAAAAAAAAAAAGAACTCACTTATTCGGGTATGTCTATGTATCGATGTGGGCACTTAATTGTGTTTTTCTTCTCTGGCAGCTGTATTTTACTGAAAACGTTTACACCTTTACAAATAGACTAAGTTATCATGTATGATGGGGGCTCCATGACACTTAAGCTCCTGCAACAATAATTATTGCTAAGCCAAATATGAATTCTACCCACAAACATTATATAACACTAACCATATAATTCCAATTCTCACGTCAAACTAAATGATCTAAAACCCTATCACAACCATTATGTTAGAGAAAATAGGCGATTGTCGCAGGAGCAAATACAGTATCGTGTTACCGAAATGGTTGCAGATAAAGACTAGTATTAAAGTGGTGTTGAGGGGACAAACTGTACATGAACTCCATTCCACCCCTGGATCATGGACAATGCATTTATAGGCCTAGCCCTACGTTCTATAGGGTCCTAGCTCCCTACGTCTTTTCACCTGTTCATCAATACTTTGCACCAGTTATTTTCCTCTCAGCAATTTAAAACACCTGTCCATATGAAAACCATGAAAACAAGGGAATAAAAATGTATCTAGACACTTACAACAGATTTTACCATCAAATGTCGTATGGCGGAGGCACAACCAGTCGCCACTATAGGCCTATAGTTTATGTGGAACACAGATGCTTTATCTTATTGTTTGTCTGCTCTGTGGATCTACATGTTTTTAATCTATATATACGATTTCCTGTTTACTTTGTTTGTAAAATAATTTACAAGTAAATGGTATAATATTTGAAATTAAATTTGTCTACTTCAGTCTGTAAATGCATGGTCAATGTTCCGTATAGGGGCAACAAGATTGTATGGGTTCACATGCCTATATGATACGGGCAATAGTAAAATTGTCTTTACTTTTGTATGCCCTGACTCACATTTTGTTACCATCTATTCCTCTTTCATTTTGTGTTTAGTTCAAGTCACTATCTTCTCCATCGAAATTAACATAATCAATAATATATGAACAGTGTAAGCCTACGTGAAAGTAAAGAATTTCAACATATAATAATCAATAAAAAAGGGAGGTACATTATACTTTCGAAGGGGATCATACAAGCATTGTATAGTGATGAATTAATCAGAGCATGGAGATGGGTGTTACATGTATTCATAGAGTAAATTCCTGTGTATCCCTTGCAATGTTAACTCTGGTTTTTGTTTCATGTTTGTGATGTTTATGATATGTATCCTATATACTCGACTGTCAAATAAATAACAAGTATACCCATCCCCCTAAAAAAAAAAATGTATCGTAGCTAGCTGAGAAGATGTAAGACCCCCCCCCCCCCCCCCCCCACCACCACCACCACCACCACCACCACCAATTCAGGTATTCTGTACCGCATGCACGGTCCCGACTTTTCAGGAAAATAGTAAATTTTAGGGGCTCATCGTTGAATTCTATACGGGGTTTGTAGAGCCCACAAATGTTAAAATCATCCACTAATGTCAAAATCACCACAAATGTCATAACACGTCAACCACAAATGTCAAAATTACCACAATTTATGTCATAACACGTCAACCACAAATGTCAAAATCTGATTAAACCACAAGTGTCATAACGCGTCGACCACAATAATCTAATGTCAAAATCTGATTAACCACAAATGTCATAACGCGTCGATCACATACATTTTAATGTCAAAATTTTCATTTTTACTGCAAATGTCATAACACGTCAACCACAAATGTCAAAACTCATTGCTTGCATTCAAAGAACGAAAAAATAGCAAATCAGACCATGATTTGATCAACGTTTGTCTGTCTGTCCGTCTGTCCGTTAAATGGGATGAAACTTGGAGGGTGGATGGAGGTTGATCCCAGAATCATCCGCAAATGTCAAAACTCCTTGATTATTGTAATAGTTTACATGCATGTACATAGTGATTACACCAAATTTTCTGAGTTCGCTCGCATTATACACTATGCTGACCGTCCTTGTGGTAGCTCTATTTGTTCTTCTTTTTTGCCCATCAGTTCAGTGGCGTATAATACCGTGGATTGACGGATATGGGGGCACCCCCATATTATCATGTGTTAGGTGCAAGCCGGTGCTCATCGGCTGATGACTTTTTTGAGCGATCCGATGTGGGGGAGGGGGGGGGGGGGGCACAGTTCATGTACAGTGGATATGAATATGCAAATGAGTGAGCTAACTATGTCACAACCTCACAATTTTTCAACGATCGTGTACAAAGAAAATCAAATGATGAAAATTAATTTTTTCTGTCATTGAAGTCTGAAACATGATGTTATTCCTGTTTGAATAACTTCAGAAATCAGAATAGTGATCAGTTGGATATACCAGGATTTGTGCCTCGAGCATAATTGCGTTTAGAAAAACTATATGGCAAGCTGTGAGGGGATGACATGCTCACTTTGTCATTTGCATATTCATATTGACCGTTCAAGAACTGTTTCCTGAAAAATTAAGAAATCTTCAAAATGTCGTAACTTCCTTATTTTTCACCCGATTTCGGTCAAAATTTTACAGTTGAACTTGTAATATTTTACTCTTTCTTATCAGACTAACTTATATAGTTGGACTGGATTTCCCCTTAAATAGGAGTCAAAATCCTAACCCCTTCCCATCCTAAAAGGACAAGTTCACCTTGATGTGTTATACATGTGGGTTGAGTGGATGCAGTAATACCAGAACACAGCAGTGAAAGTTTCATGATAATAATATTAGACAATCTGCTCCAAAGTTATAAATTTTCAAAGTTTCTGTGCAGCCACTGCTGGATGGAAAGACTAATAGTATTAGTGTGTTATGTCAGATGCGTAGAACTAAAGAAACCTGTAAAGAGAATGCCACAAAATTTCATTACCTGGAAAAAGTATAAGGGCTATACACATTCCCTCAACTTGTATTTCCCCTGCATTCTGAAAGAGGCAAGTCGAGTGTTCTGTTATTATGTGAGAAAAGTGAAAATATGTTGAATTTTCTTTATGCTTTCTTTTTATCGTTCTACACGTGACATCGCAAACTGTAGTAGTCTTCTCTTCCAGCGGTAGCGGCACTGAAACTTAAAAAAAATACTAATCATAATTTTTAAACGGGTTGTCGTATTTTCCACGATTTTTCACTAATGTGATCTATTAATATTGTGCATTCACTCAATCCACATGTTATTAAAGGGCTCGTACAGTTCTGGTTGAGACCTAATTTCAGGTTTCTAAAATTTTTAGGTGAGATAATGAGAAATCTCATATGAAATATGAAAGAGCATGCAATTTTATGAGGAATTCAACGTTTATTTGATAAAAATTGGTTTTGAAATGGCTGAGATATCCAAAAAAGAACGATCGTTACAAAGTGTGGGACCCACACTTTGTAATGATCGCTTTGTTTTACTTTGTTTTTGGATGTTTCAGTTATTCCAAACCCGATTTTCATCAAATAAACTTTGAATTCCTCTTAAAATGGTATGCTCTGTGCTATATCATAAGTGTTTTCGTGGTATCTTGCAAAAATTCGAAAGCCTATTTCTCATCTCAACCAAAACTGTACTATCCCTTTAAGGTGAACTTTTGTCCCGTAAAGGGGGTATTTTTCAGAATCTGGAACAAGCATTTACTGTGTATAGGCCTATGTGTATGGTTGACAGCCCATTTCAAGTGTGTGTGTGTGTGGGGGGGGGGGGTGAGTAAGATACACCGGCGTAGCCACGATTCGATCTTGGGGGGAGGGGGGAGGGTGTGGGAGGGGGTGTCCCCCCCCCCCCCCTCCCACGGTAA